>NW_020884905.1:7894503-8198831 GCF_003945725.1 Corapipo altera
AAGCCGGGCTCGGGGAAGCTGGGCTCGGGGGGAGCAGGGCCAGGGGGAAAGGAGCAGCCCGCGCAGGGGGGAGGGAAAGTTTGCGAAGAAGAAAAGAACTGGCGGAGTGGGGGGGAGGAAAGAAAGAAAGGAATGGAGAGAGAAAGGGCAAGGCAGGAATCGGGAAGAGCGTGTGCAGGAGGAAGGGAGGGAGGGAAGGAAGGAGGGAAAACCAGGCGAGGCGCCTGCCGGGTCGGGCCATACCTGCATGGTGACGACCCTCAGCTCCTCGGTGGCGAGTTTCCTCATCTGGCTGGCCAGGACTTGCGCCTCGTCCAGGATGGAGAACTCCGCCTCGGCGGCGCCCAGCGCGCCCAGCAGCGCCAGGCACAGGAGGCCGAGCGGCCCCCGGCCCCCCCGGCCCGGGGCAGCAGCGGCGGCCCGGGGCTGCAGCCGCCTGCCGCCCCGCGCCATGCTGCGGGAGAGCCGCGGGAGCGCCGCGGGAACGCCGCCGGCACCGCCTTCCCCGGCTCAGCGCTGCGGGGCGGCCATGCAGGGCACGGCGGGCGGGCGGACCCCGCACACACGGCCCCGCACACACCGCGCTCCGCGGACACGGCCCCGCACACTCGGCCCGGCTGCGAGCGGCGGCGGCGGCCGAGGAGAGACGCAAAGTGCGGCGCGGAGGAGGAGCGGGAGCGGCGGGGCCGGAGCGGAGGCGCCGCGGGCAGAGGGAGGGAAGGAGCGAAGGAGGGAGGGAGGGAGGGAGGGAGGAGGTGTCTGGGGCCGCCGCGCTGCGGGCGGGGGCCGGGCCGGGCCCCCCGCGCCAGCCCCGCCCCGGAGGCCGCGGTGCCCCCCGGACACGGGCTGGGGACACGGACCGGTGCGTGTTGGATCGGCCGGGAGAGTGTTCCGCAAAGGCAGTGCTCCGCCTTCTTTTTTTTTCCTTTCTTTAAACTGTTTTGGTTGTTGGTTTTTTGTTGTCGTTGTTGTTTTTTGGGTTTGGTTTTGGTTTGTGGGTTTGTTTTTTTTTTTACTTTTCTAAAAACTTTTTTTACCCCTTTTTAAAATTTTAATTAATTTTTATTTTATCTTAAACCGGTGCTCAATGTCCCCGTCTCTCACAACCCAGAGCACAAAGCCATCCATCCCCAGTTGGCTCCACACAGCTCGGCCTCGTGTCAAGCAAGGAACCTTGAGGAAATGTTTGTCATGCAGCAGACATGGACAATAAATAAATAAATGAAAGGAACTGGCAAAGCTGAACCCACCCAATGGCACACACAGAGATGTCCATACAGGGAAGGGCAGCACAGAGGAGATAACAAGCTGAGACCCCTGAAGAAACATCCCCTTCGGAGCAGGACAATCAAAGAATCACAGAATAGTTTGGGTTGGAAAGGACTTCTTTAAAGCTCATCTTGTTCCACCCCCCTGCCACAGGCAGGGACACCTTCCACTAGCCCAGGTTGCTCCAAGCCCTGCCCAGGCTGGCCTTGGACACTTCCAGGGATGGGGCAGCCACAGCTTCTCTGGGCAACCTGTGCCAGGGCCTCTCCACCCTCATAGGGAAGGATTTCTTCTCAGTATCCCACCTGACCCTGCCCTGTGGCAGTGGGAAGCCATGCCCCCTCGTTCTGTCACTTCATACCCTTGTCAAAAGACATGCTGGGGATGATGCAGAGAAACCCCATTCCAAACCTCTGCTCATAACCCTGTCAGCCCTGGAAGCTCCATGCGGGCAAGCAGATGACAATCCCTGCATCCAGTGGCATGTAGCAGCATCTTAAAATCATAGAATCATGAAGATGGGGAAAAATCATTGAGTGCAACCATTAATCCAGCACCACTGTAATCACCACTAAACCATGTCCCCATGTGCCACATCCACACAGCTTTTGAACACTTCCAGGGATGAAATTCCATCACTTCTCTGGGCAGCCTGTCCCTTGTCTTCCTTACACCTTCTCTCCTCACTGTTAAGAACAGAAGCATTGTGTGCACATTGGGTTGTATTAGGAAAGACAGATGAGGAATAAAAAAGCCTAATTTCCATTATGTGGGACCTGGAAGTGGTTTCTGCCTAGCAATCAACAAGTCCAAGAAGCCAAATACTAGGCACGTGCAAAATACATACCCTCTGGATTTACTCTTCAGTAATTAACTCTATTTTATGTCATAAACCTGCAGGGTGTATGTCATTTCAAAATAAATCTGACCCAAAGATTCTGATGGATTCAATACCCTCTTCACTCCTACTGGAGCCACTCATGTCCTGTAGCAGTAAATTCCATGAGTTAACAATTCATTCAGGCATTAACACAACATATTATTTACTATAATCATCTCCTATTTGCTTGAAATGTGGTTTCTATCTGCTTTAATGGTTGATTTTTTGACTTCTCCCAGGAGTTGGTGACAGCAGTGATTCCCCATCCCACTTTGTCAAGGATGGGAGCTGGGTCAGACCTGAAACCCTTCTCCTGCAGGACAGGGAGCATCCACTGGCATCTCCCAGGGACATCAGCAAAACTCTCTTTAATTTGATTTCAGTGAATTAAATATAATTCTCACTATGTGAAAGCTGTATCAGTTTATCCTTGGCTTTTGTTCATTTAGGTGATTTATGGGTCTAATATAGTATATTTTTATTCAGTATTTCTGAGGAGGATTTCTGCTTTAGCCAAAACAATCCAAACCAAAATGATGCCTCTCAAAGCTGCCTAATTGGTATCTCATATTTCCAAAGTTTAAGCAGCATTTGCTGCCTTAAAGAAAAGGATTTTTCATTCCATTGTGCTGAAGCTTTTGGAGTTCTGTTGGAATATTTTCCCTGGGTCCAAGTGAGAGAGAGAGAAGGAAAGCTGAGCCAAATTCTCTCTTAGCACTAGTCATTTTCATATTACATTTTATGTTATTTTATTAGATTCACTAGTACAGGACACAAAGGTTTTAAATTATAGTGAAAAGCCGAGTGGTTTTTCAACATCTTGGCTAAACTACACTTTTTAAAAATTGTTTTATATTTCTAATTATAGCTGCTTGTTTGAAAAAAGAACTTCATATCTGTAAACTCTGTTACATAATTATCACATCAAGGTCACAGCTGGAGCTCTGTCAGTAGCCAGTTGCATTAGCAGCCCCAAGGATTTCCAAGTCATCCCATTCCTGCACCCCATCATGAAATCCCAAGGTTAATGCTACAAATAGTCTTTGGGTTTTTTTAACAAACTAACCTCAGGAAATGAATGAGGCAATTGTCCTTCTGGTTCCAAAGCCCCAGGATCCTGCTCATGGCGAGGGAACTGACTGAACAGGTTTAACATTTTCATGTACAACCTGAACTCATTTACTCTACAGCCCTCAAGGCAAACCTGGACTCCTCCTGGAGTTCCCATATGCTTTGTGCCTTCCCAGAGGAGCAAACGAGCTTCCAGCACAGCAGCAGGAGCAACCCTTCCTTCCACCCTGCTGCACAGAGGAGCTGCTCCATGATGCAGGAAGCAGACCTGATGCAGAGTTACAACCACCACTGGGGCTGTTTCTAAATGAGTTGTACACATGCTCACTTTCACATGTCAAAATATTTAATGAAAGAGAGGAAAAACCTCCCTTCAAAGTGCCATGGGGAAAAGAGAGTGTCTAAAAAAAGACCCCAAAATTCAGATTCTATGATCTTTGGAGTCACAGGACATGAGTCAAAGCTGCCAATTTAGACAACACAGTGTTTATCACCTTCTCAAACCAGGCTGGTCTTTCACATGCTGAGCTGACACAGCTGTGGATTAAATTTGTCTCCTCTTATCATAGAATCATGGAGTTGTTTAGGTTGGAAAAGACCTTCAGGATCATCAAGTCCAACCATCAACCCAGTTCACCACTAAATCACGTTCTCGAGTGCCACATCCACATGTTTTTTTAACTCTTCCAGGAATGGTGACTCCGCCACTGCCCTGAGCAGCCTATGCCAGGGCTTTCCATGAATAATTCTTTCCTAAAATCTAACCTAAACCTCTCCTGGCGCAGCTTGAGGCCATTTCCCCTCATCCTGTTGTTTTGCTTTGGAATAAGCCCTGGAGAAGAGGAGGATCACCCTTGCTTGGGTTGTGGCATCCCCAAAAGTGGAGTGTGTACATGTTGGAGGCTGGAGAGGGAAAGGATCCATAAGATGAAGAGGTGAAGGCTCTGCTCTGCAAACAGCCTTCAGGCATCAATAATGCAGCCTCTGATTTGCAAAAATGTGGCCACGCTAGAAATACATCCCTTTTCTTTTACAGAGCATGGAAAGACTGAACCTGGAGTTTAAGTGCTGGAGTATGAGAAGAGGAGGAACATATGTCAGATATAAATCCCAGCACCGTGGTGGGAGTAAACTTGCTTTGACAGCAGCACACAGAGATGCCGAGCAGGTCAGGATATGGCAACGCTGAGAAACAGAACAAGTGAGATGTCTCCAGAATAGCTGGTGCATGTGATGGCCCCAGAGAAAAGCACTATTTCTGTAGTGTATGACTCAACATGGTTTATTAATGGTGTATCTCCCTCTGGATCAGGACATTATTGATATATCTTCTAAAGTTACTTTGCAGATAAATATTTAATTTATATTTTGAAAAGTGATCTAACTGAATATACAGATCCACATGAATACAGAGGTCTGTTTTGTGGTACCCCCAGGATGTTGTTCTTGCTTCACTCTGTGCCACATCCCTGGGCTCTCCCAGCAAATCAGGGGCACTATACATTGAAAACACGTGGTTGGACCTTTGGAAAATCTCCTTGAAAGTGGCACTTTTATGACACCAATCTTCAAGCCTGCGAGCAATACAAAAAGCACTCCAAGAAGTTATAAGATAGTTACAAGAAATTTTGGCAGCCTCATCCTTTCTGCCTGATCCTCTATCTCAGTCTGTAGCCCTTCACTAACTGGTCATGTGCAAACTGTACATCCAGTAACCCTTGTAAAGATGGAGCAACACCCAGTCCCTCACCAAGAAAGGAACTGAGAAACTCTTTGTGGCTCTCATGTGTAACCTCAAAGCAAAGACTAAACTTAATCCTTTGGTATAAATCCAGATTAAAAATAGAGAAAATGAAAGTTTGCATGAAAATGGAAGTTTTGGTTTGCTACAATCCTCCTCCTGTATCTCCCAATTCATGTGCTTTGTTTTACTTTCTCATCTGACCCCTTTGCCTTAATTAGATTGTGGTCATCAGCACACAGGCCAAGTCTGAGGGCTTCATTTCCCCTTGTTGATTTTCATGTTTAGTTTCCCAATCCTCTCATTATGCCTTTAAATGTTTCCTCTCCAAGTTACATCTTTGTGTTAGTTTTGGCTACAAATGTTGCTTTCCCAATAAGTTTGATCTTTGCTCACTCTTGGGAGTTACATATTGCACACTGACACTTCAGGATTAAGCCAAGGGTAGCAACTCCCATTCTTTGATTTAGTGTGGAATATTTCAAGTAGTAATTGATGAATGTGTCTGGAAACTGCTTCTCTAAGCCTTGCTTTCTTGTATGCAGATGCCAAATTGTGTTATACGTCAGAAATAACGGTTCCTTGAACATATTTCACTAATTCCTGCTTGGGAGTGAATTTGTATAACCCTGTTGTTAGATCTGTACTCCTTATATGTGCCCGTGTATCACATGCTAGGATCTATAAGTTTCTAAAATCCAAGTTTTATCTCATACTCAGAGCAACATCTGCCCACTTAATCAGTCATTCCCCTATAGATTACAACCAGTAATGAAAATGGAAAAAATGCCTTGGGCTCCTCCCTCCCCAGCCGGGTCTGTGAGTTTGCCTATGAGGGAGTTCTTTCCATGGCCCCATCAGCACCAGATAATATTTTTAATGAAAGCCATCACGTGTGTGGTGTGGGATTTCAAAGTGAGCATTGTGCCCAGCTGCACAGCTCAGCTGAAGGGGCCTGATGTGAGCAGCAGAGCTGAACGCAGGATAACTGCTGTGCTCTCTAATTTATATGAAATTTTGTACTAAATATACTAGTGATGATGTCAGGAAGAAAACAAACTCTAAGCTTCGAACTATCAACATTGCAGGGCTGAAATTTTTAAGAAAGTGCTAAACATGGGGAGAGGCAGAGGCATCCCTGCCATGAGGAAGAGACAGCCAGAGGAAGGGGTGGGTTAGGAGTTGAAAGCTGATAGAAGGGCGTGAGGATCTTGGTTTGCTGCTCCTGAAATCCTCAGAGAAAGAAATTGGGATACAAAGCCAGAAATCTCTCCCTGTATAGCTTTCTGGTATTACAGCATTTTCTTACCTGCTAGTTATTCAGGGTCTGGGCACAAGAGCATCTCAGAACATCTTGTTTCTCCTGAAAAAAAACACTGTGGGAGATTGGTGCTACAACAGAAGTTCATGATACAGGAAAAACAATAGACACAATTTATCCAAGTGTAGAAGTGATGACTAGACAGTGCAGGAAAGCTGCAGTCCAACAGTTTCAGATTATTATGACCATAAAAGCAGATGGCATGGTGGCTTTTTTACCAGTTTTTAAACCAGTCCAGCAGTCCATGACAATTTATAAGTCATGACCTTTATATAATCACATAATTACCTGAGAGAGAGACAGCCTGTTCAGGTGTTAATAGTTCACCAGCCACAGCAGACGTCAGAGTGTTGATCCTGTTCTTGCTGTACCACACTTGAACATTACCAAGGTTTTGGCTGTGCTTTCCCACACAGCAGGAAAGTGTGCTGAAGCCTCTTCCAGAAGTTGTGGTTCCACAGGCTCACCACCTCACCCTGGTTGCTGGTGAGCTTTCCTTACTTCAGCATGTCTCCTTTGCCCATATGATATTTGGGATAACCTCTTTTAGCAGCACAGTTCAGGGGGGAACTCCATTATCACAGAGTTATAGGATGCCAGGTTGGAAGGACCTCAAGGATCATCTGGTCCAACCTTTCATGGCAAAAGCACAATCTAGACAAGGTGGCCCAGCATCCAACATGGAGAATCACCCACTTGCCTGGGGAGATTATTCCAAAGGTTCATGGTTCACCAGGCAGTAACCCGAGCAAACTGTCCACAAGAAGCAAACTCCATTTGAAACATGCTGGATATTCTGGAATTCTTTGGATACCCATAGTTCTCTCCTGAATCAAGACCATATGGATTACTAAGCACTTTTTCATGCTTATGGGTGAAAGGACATGCCCTTGCTGTGAAACAAAGGATACAAATTTCTAATTCCCATTTTTGATCTCTTCATTCTTCCATGGTTCTTCTTATTTTGTATTTTAGCTACACACAGGCAATGGAAAGAGCAAATATGAACAGAAAGGTACTGCTAGTAAGATTATTGCTCAAATCAGAACACTACGTTACTTGTACTTTTTCTATAATTTTAGGATAATCTGAAAAATGTTTCCAAAACTAGCATCAAATGCCTCCTCCTTATCTTTTTTAACTTATTTTCAATTTCAATATCATTTTGCATCCTCAGTGCCCTGCATTGGACTGAGTGCACATTTCCCTCAGCAGCAGATGCCACATTAGACCCTCAGGAACCACACGAACCCTCACGAGGCTCCAACAGCTGTTGACATCATGTGTCTCAGGTCACAAAGAGTACAGGATTGGACCACTGAATTCAGCATCAAACTTTTTACTGGTCATGTGAAAAACATGCACCTCTACCTTAGTTCTGATAATCACTGGCTTTTTACAGGATGCTTCCACCCTTGGAGCTGCCAGACTCCAGCAAAGACTTACTGATTATTTGTAAGCAATAGTTTCTCAGAGACTCATAATTAGGCAAAATTTGGATTTTCACAAGTGGATCAAAGAACACACTCTTGGTCAGTGTGGCAAAACTTAAACAACCTCAGCTTTTCTCTTTTCTCAACCAAACAATTTTGGTTTTGGTTTTCTGCAGCCTCGTTTGTAGAAATGGCTGAACCCTTCAGCCTAAATATCTTTGAGCCTGAAGTGAAAAATAGTTCAGAGCTTTCCAGCACAAATAGGGAAAAAAGAAACACTACCCAACCTGAAAACCTGGATCTTACCGTTGGGAAATGGCAGGGAGCCTTGGGAACAGGCACTGCTACTGGCAATATTTGTAATAATTCTGATCCTCTAATCTCTTTATCTTCCTGCTGCATCTTTTCTTTTATCTTCATGTTGATACCATGGAATTTACAGCACTGATTTTTTTTTTCCTTTGGCTTCATTCTGGAAATTAAAATAGTTTGATTTGGATTATTTGAGTAAAGCAAAATTTCTGGTGTACCATCCATGCCATCCTGGACTCACAGCTTGTGACGAGGTGTAGTTATCCTTCCTCCATGTCCTGCCACAGGACTGAACACAAACATGAGCACTTTGTAAGGGCATAAGAGGATGATATCCCACAGGACCAAAAGGGTGTCACTTTGTCACAGTGAGATGGGTTGGATGGAAGTATTTACAGTGGTGACAAGGAGAACACGAGAGCCACCCATCTCTCTCCTGCCTCTTGGGAAACAGAATATATCACAGCTGTCCCTGTCATGGGAATTCCTTGAGGTCCCTCATCTGAATTTCCCTCTACGTGCTGAGCAGACACTTTAAACGTGGTATTGCACTGCTATTAATATCCCACTGCTTGGAGAGAGAAGGAATAACTCCTGCTAGACCTCCTGATATGGTTTGTGGAGCACTTTGTAAACAGGCTGACAAGATCTTTGTCTCTCTGAACACACTCTCTAATTAGGCAGGGGAGGCAGTGTGCTCCTGGGAGTGGAGCAGTGTGTCCCTCCTGGCCACCACAGCCATCCCCACACACCGGGGCTTTAAATCTCCCAAATCCAGCACATAAACAAAGCTTGGGAAGAGCTGTAAGCAAGCAGGGAGGGTGTGCTGTCTAACAGGTTCCACCAGCCTGCCTGGATGAGGGATGCACTCATGGAGGAGGTCGCTGAGGAGCGTTTCTGTGACTTGGGATTGCGTGTTCAGCAGCACCTGGGTCTCTTTCTCCATCTCCCACTGTTCTGGGAAGTCCTTTCTGAAGTTCAGCAGGGTGGAGCTCCCCTCACTGCGATAATCACTGATAATCTACTCTGTGGTGCATCACCACCTCCTCAGGAGACACCCAGAGGTGTCCACCTCAGCCAGAGACATCACCCAGCAGCCAAGTTTCCAAGCCTGGACACCAGGCTCTTCTCCTCTTCTGCATTTTACCTTCAACCACCATCAATTAAAATGCAATTCCAAGAACTAAGGCCAAAATCCAGGGCTCTTTCCCTCCTAATGAATACCCTCCTCTGTGCCTGGTATCAAACCCCCACCATGCTCCTCCTCTGCCCCAGCACATCTGGAATTCTTTAGGTCTGCAACAAGATCCACACCATGGCCCTGGGAACACCTTGAGCTGGTTATAGTCACTGAAATTAGCCAGTCAATAAGTGAAATTTTCTTTTATTACATTTTTAGGAATACCTAATGTGCACCTAAATAAGTGCCTAAATGACAACATCTGCAGGTAGTTACATTTTCAGTGTATCCAGCTCAGTGGTTTGGAATCTGGCCACTCATTAGGACTTAAAGAAGTAAAGGAAATGCATATTCTAATAGCCAAAAAAACACTGGCTTGAATACCTCTATCTTGCAAAATGTGACAGTAAAGGTAGAATTTGCTGCCTTCTGGGGAATGTTATCAGAGTGGATCAGTGACAGATTGTAAAAAAAGCACCAAAATCCAGAAAAATCAATATATCTGTCTTTTTTTGGTCATTATTTCTTCAGAGTACATTGCTGTCTTTTGGTTTGTCACAGCTTTTACTACATTTTTATGATATATCTCTTTGCTATAATTTGGCTACATTTTGATCTCACTTCAGGCTTTAAAATTTTTGGCTGATCAACTAAAGAAGTATCCCTGAATTTAAAAAAAAAAAAAAAGAAGCCATCGAAGAGAGCAGTTTTTATGTCTGTGTTCAGAATATAATTGTATATTCTAAATTACTTGGTCTACCTGTTAATTAAAGAGCTCATTTATAGGCTAGTTAAATAACAGTCAAAACATGCTCCTCTGGTATGAATCCAGAGCATCCAGTCACTTACCTGCTTTTAAAGCTTTCTCTTGAAAACAGCAGTAAATGTCACTGTCAGTGTTGATGCCAGGTCCTATCTATGGAAATGCTCATCCAAAACTGTTGGTTTAAGTGCTGCAGTCAATGAACAAGCAGAGAGAAGAGTGATCTCTGCATATCTGATGAACACTGGGTGTAATTCCACGCCTCCACAGGTTTTTTTGGCTTGCTCTTTGCCCATTGCTATTTCTTTGTTGTTACAGCAAGTACCAACAGAAAACTCGGATCCTGCCACTGTTGGGCTGCGGATACTCATCTGAAATGCTCCTCTAACCTGAAGTGAGACACGTTCACAAGTCGTTATAGGTTCGAAGCTTTAGGTTTTTTATTAATGACAGACTTTAAAAGAAAACATGTAGGAATAAAATGAAATTGTGTACAATCCACCTCAGACCAGAGATCATAAAACTTTGTGGTTGGTTTTTCCCTTCCACTATTTGAGATTTGCTGAAGAAATCCTTTTGAAGGCTAAACTCAGTAATCTATCTTTTAGATGAAGCCAAGAGGGCAAGAAATAAAATCTCCTCATCCCTATCACTTCTCTGGAGTTTGGGATGTAAAATTCTTGTTTCATGGCAACCACAAGTGCTGGTGAGAATAAGTTTTACAAACTAGGAAGAAACAACTTTTCTGTCTTTGAAGTTTAGTGCTGTCCTGGTAAACAACATGGATCTGCCAATCAGATATTTCTTTTCTTTCCTAAATCCATTCTGCTCCCATTCTTTTTACTTGATTATCGACACCATAGTCTGAATGCAATTTGGTAAATATTTCCAGAGTCTAGACTTAATTAAAGAAACAAAGACTGAAACATCCCAGCTGGTTTTCTTTTTTTTCTTCCATCATCAGGATTACAGTACTTAACAGTTTGGCTTTGCCTTCTGATTCTTATCACAGATTTCTGCTCCACCACCTAATGAACAGCTGAATATGGTAAAGAAACAGACCTTTTTTTTTTCCAGTTTCCTTCATCCTGAAGGTTGGATCTAACACATATGAAACAGCTCTAGTCAGAGGATTGCATTTAAGTGTCCCAGGGAATTACTTGCAGCCCTTCTCAGGAAAGAAGACAAAAGTAGGGTCAGAGGGTAGAAAAGATCAGTAATAACATTTTAGAAGGTTCATTTGTTAGATTGGCTGCTGACAGCAAATGCAATACATACTGTAATTGTAGCTTGACTTTGCTTATAATTTCTCTTCCCTTGGAAGTGTGATCCATGTTTGCTGTGGAGGTGTCTGAAGGCCCTGGAGGAAGGACATCCTATCCAAGAATAATATGGGATTTTACCATTAAAGATAAAAAATGTACCAAAAATACAAATCCAAAGGAGGCCACAAAGATAATTAAAGGGCTGGAGCACCTCTCCTGTGAGGAAAGGCTGAGAGAGCTGGGATTGTTCTGGCTGGAGAAGAGAAGGCTCTGCAGAGACTTTATTGTGGCCTTCCAGCCCTTGAAGGGGGTGTGTAAGAAAGATGGGGACAAAGTTTTAGCAGGGCCTGTTGCAGTAGGACAAGGAGTAATGGCATGAAAGTAAAAGAGAGTGGATTTAGATTGGATATAAGGAAGAAGTTTTTTTACTGTGAGAGTGGTAAAACACAGGCACAAGTTGCCAAAAGAGGTGGATGTCTCATCCCTGGAAGTGTTCAAGGCTGGATGGGGCTTTAAGCAACCTGGTCTAGTGGAAGACGTCCCTGCTCATTGCAGGGGGGCTGGACTAGATGACTTTTAAAGCTTCCTTCCAACCCAAATTATCCTATGATTCTATGATATGTAGGCTCAGTGTGGCATCCTCGTTAATTCAAGTGAAAAGACTCCTTATTTTCCAGCCCAGAGGCTCTGTTTTGTAGTGTGGCCACCACAGATGTAGAGCGGCCTTAGGGCAACCACAAAGTCTGGATTGGTTGTGGGTTTGTCTCAATCCCAGCTTGAAAACCTACCTTATTGCATGCTGTGAATGTTTGATGAGCTAAATCATGCTGTGTTCTCCATCCATCCTAAAATCATACTAGGGCCATAATAAATCCACCATGGAAGAGTTTTGTGTTATTCAAAGATGAGCTGTATTACATTTAACCCCCTGGCTCACAGTTTAGGCTCCCTGTGACCTGCATGTTTCATATGCTGCAGAAGGTACAGAAAGACTGAAGACACAAATATTTTTTTCCTTTAATTAGCTCTTGTTTTCCACAGTTGCTGCTTTCCCCCACCCACACAGCATGTCATTCTGTCACTGAGGGGGCTCAGGGACTCCACTGATGGAGATGATCTTCACCCTAATCAAAGCAAAATGTGATTATTTTATATGAGTCATGAAAAGTGGGCAGTTCCAGGTATCTGTCTCTACCTACCAACAGATGAAGAGGAAATAAATGCTTCTGCACTGTGAAAATTGGTGGGGACTTGCACAAAGCCTCTTGCAAATTGACTGCTAATGTTTCATCAAAGGTAGAGGAATAGGTGACATTTATAAAATGTTCCTGAGAACTAACTGATATCCACTCAAGCACACTGCACAACCACTGCAAGCATTCTGCAGAATATGTTTGTACCCTACAGTCTCAGTGGAAATAAAAAGTAGAATAATTTATTTGTTGTACTGGATAGACACGTTGTGTTGGACTCAAGTGGTTGCAAGGAAACTGCCTTCTTTTGATCATCTTATCACCAGTGGCCCTTTAAAATATGACAGACATGTGCAACCACCCCTCCTGCTGTTAGAAACAAGGCAGAGACAAATGGCTTGCAAAGAAAATGGCCTTTTTTAACAGAAGCAATGAAAAGATCTCCCAGCAGACCCTTTGCCTGCTTTCCAGTGGGAATGACAAATTAAGATAGGGCCATGGATAGCACAGCCTCAGACACATCAGAGCAAAGCCACAGATTGCAGCCCATCTTTTAGCTGGTGCTTTTTTGGATCTGAGTCTAGAAGGACATTAATTCCTTCAGTTCTCTTATCTATTATTCAGCAATTAAGCAAATTTCAATTGCATTTCTCTTGTAGAAAAAGTATCTGTTAAAATCAGACCCCGACTCCAAGATGCTCAGATAACATTAAAATATTTTCCCTAACTCCAAACAGACCCAAATTATCCCAGGTGAAAAAGGCTCTTCTATGGAAGAAAAATTTTAACTTGTGCAAAGTAAATATATTTTAAATAATTATACAAAAAAGGACAGCTTAAGTGCATCTTCACTTAGAGGAACTTGCTCTATGTTAAGGATATGCTACATAGATATCAAATTGTTGTCCAAATTATACCAGTGCAAACTCATTAATATTCATAAATATCAAGAGCCAAACTGAGTTCTTCCTCCCTGCACATCATTAATCTCAAAAACCCCCTCACAAGCCTGTGGACTAGATTAACTACTCCAAGGTACCTTTGCACTCACATTGAAATGATAGTAAATTAGAGTAAATTACTCCAGTGTTATGATTTGTTTCAATTAGTTCTGACTTATTAGTCAAATTAGTTTGAACTTATCAGCAGAGAGTTTCACTTTTTTTTTTTTCTTGGAGATAATAGAATAATTTGCTTACTTTTAATTTCTCTTTTGGGTTGTCCGTGTCAAATACATTTTTAAAAATACCAGAAAACAGAAATGTTGAGAGCAAATCCAGCACAATCTGTTAAATTAATGACCATGGGGGTATGGGACCACCACCTGGAATTCAGATCTGCTGAGAAATGACAGTGAGACAGAACCATCAGTACCACAAATACTCTTCAGAAGCAGGATTTCACTTCATTTATTCCTATATAGAATCCCAGACTGGTTTGGGTTGGAAAGGAGCTTAAAGTTCATCTTGTTCCACCCCCCGCCATGGGCAGGGACACTTTCCACTATCCCAGGTTGCTCAGAGCTCCATCCAACCTGGCCTTGGACACTTCTAGGGATGGGGCAGCCACAGCTTCTCTGGGCAACCTGTGCCAAGGTCTCACCACCGTTATATGTATTTTACCTCAAAAGACCCAAGTATGCAGACATGATATTAGAAAAATTGAAGAAGTGCATAGAAATACTCAAAAGGGTCTTCACAATTTTTTTTCTAGCCATTGAAGATAAGAAATAACAAAGTAGAATAAATATTAGGATAATTTTGCTCTCCAGTTAAGGGAGTTGGGAGACAGAGGTGCAGCCACACAATTAAATGCTGTCCTGACTTGTTCAGCAGAAACAATTGAGAAGTTTAAAATGTGTTTTTTGGCACCTGCAGATGTACACAACTGCAAGAGTCAACCTGGAACAGAGATTGAGTGTACATGCAAACAGATGATTCACTTAAAAGGGATGCTTAACAAAAATATGTACCAAAATAAAGGGATGGTCCCAGTCCAGCCCTCCTGGGCACTGCAGAGCTCTAGGGAAAGGGAATTTGTCCCCGTGATGTCCAAGAGACACTTTATGTAACTGGCATGATGGACAACAGGATATCATCCCTCTGGCTTTGCTTTTAATGTTGAAATAAGAATTTGTAGAAGAAATAGACACAACAGGGCAGGTGGAAACCTGCCAGCCTGGGTCAAGGAGGATATTGTGTCTGAAGGAGGAAAGAATGTGATACAATATAGAGTTTGGCAAGAAGCATAGAAATTGTTTGGATTGAAATAAAAGATAAAAAGACCAAGGAAGGAAGATAGGAAACTATTGTAGCCCATCTGGAGGAAACAAAAAAGCAACCAGGAATATTGATGCAGAAAAAGACCCCATGGAAAACCCCTGTGTTGGCAAACTTCTGCTACCCAGGGATGTTGCACAAGGCAGGATGGAAGCGGGCACAGGGCTCTCTCACCTGCTGGATTTTAAGCTATTTCTCCTTTTTTAAGCTTTTCGAGGGTTTCTGCCCGGCAGCCAACATTTCTCCTGCTTTATGCAGCTCTAGAGCCACCAGCCCAGAGGACATGGATCCACACACCTCTCCTTGCCCTGCAGGTCCCTGCCATGGCCACCAGTTGTGGAGGTCACCTCAATAACCCAGATCCAACTTAAAACAACCCCTCTGGGTTAAACTTAAACCACTGGGACAAAAAAAAAAAAAAGATATTTAGATCCTGATTTGTTTCACAAGATGGCTCAAAGTGAAAAGGGAAGGAGCAGCCAGGGATGGAGGTGGTGGGACCACCTTTCTGATGGAGGCTGTGATGATACTCATTTAATCTGGCTGAAAATACAACATAGCAAGAGGGACCAGCACTTTGCCAGAGGAACTTACAAGGATTGCCCGCCCTACTCCCTCCTGGACATCTGGAGGCAATATGGTGAGGGAGGTCAGTGGCCCCACAGAGGGGTGGAAAAATTCATTTAAAAATATGTAAGTAAAGTCACAACATTTGAAGGCATGTAGCACAGAAGATGATATAATTTCATTAAAATGAAGTCTGCATTTTGAGCTTTGGTGGCTTCAAAGCCCTCCCTCTGCTCTATTTTTTGGAGAACAAAGCCCCCCTGGGGGTTACTGCCGTGCCGGGGCGTCCTGCCATGATGTGGTCAGGCCTGCAGCAGGTACCAGAGGTTTCCACATGTTTCTGGCTCATCTGGTTTGACTGGAGTAGACTATTTGGGAAGATTTCTGAGTCCTGGAGCAAACAGAGCCATGGGACTGATCAAAGAGCTCAGCAGGAATTAGATGGAGATGGTTGTCCAGAGAAGCTGTGGCTACCCCCTCTCTGGAAGTGTTCAAGGCCAAGTTGTATGGGGTTGGAGCAACCAGATCAAGTGGAAAGTGTCCCTTCCCATGGCACAGGGTGGAACTAGATGATCTTTAAGGTTCCTTACATCCTAAACTTCCCCTACTGCAACTCGAGACTGTTGCCTCTCATCCTGTCTCTTGTTCCTTGGGAGCAGAGCCTGACTCCCACCTGAGTCCACCCTCCTGTCAGGGAGTTGCAGAGACCCAGAAGGTCCCCTCTGAGCCTTCTTTTCTCCAGGCTGAGCCCCACCAGCTCTCTCAGCCACTCCTCATAAGAGTTCCTTTACGATTATAGATAAATATATCCTGCAGAGACCATGAAAACAAGAAGGATCAAAAAAACATGCCTGGGTCACCCCTGGCACATCTACTGACCAAGGTGATGCAATGAGATGATAATGAGATGGAACCCAGCCTGTGCTGGGAAGTGGCCCCATGGGCCATCCAAAATGCAGTCCTGAGCACATACAGACTTGGTACTTTTAAATTAATTTGTCTGACTTTCAGGCAAATTGGTCACATTTTCAAACGGAAGAAAATCCATAAATTATTGAAAGAAACTGATATGACTGTGGGAAGACAGCAAAGCTGCAGATGTGCTTCATGGGAGGCACAATGTCAGGGCCTCTCCAAAAAAGACTTGAAGTTCTCAAAACATCATGAGCAGGTGCTGTAAATGCATTGAAAATACTCAGCTCTAACTTGCATGAGGTCAACAGAAAAAATAGGAAGAGCATCTGGAAGGTGACACCCAAGGAAAGAAGAGGGAGGAAGTGAGAAGAGTTATTTGTGTTTGGGAACAAAGATCATATGGGCAAAAATTGACCAAAGACATCTAGACAGGAGCTTACACCATCTCTAGCCACCAAGACATGGTATTTTGGAATATCTACCCAAAAGGATGGATAATGGAAGAAAATCCTGCTCACTGAGATGGAAGATGTGGTCCTTGCAAAACCAGGGGCTTGGCCTCCCTGAGCCCACAGTCCCTCCTGGTCCCCAATTCCTGTGTTTCTGTGGTCCTGGCAACAAATAGCAGGATGAATAAAAAAATCAGACACACAAATTAAAAATCGTACACAAAAATACAAAAAAACCACAATAAAAATCATATACATACACACACAAAATCACACAAATAAAAAAGCACAGACACAAATTAAAAAAAAACCAGACACACACCCCCCCCCAAAAAATGAGACGCAATTCTGAGGCAACCACAGTGCAGAGCTGGTCTGGGGGGTATGGGGAATTTTGGGGAAGTGGAATCCAAGCCTGTGTGTGGATGGAAAACAAGTGCTGGGGCAGAGCAGTGGTTGGGGTGGGTTTTGGTACAGCTTATGATTATGGGTGAGGAGGCTGGGTTTTATTTCTGTTTTGTGTTCACTATGTTTGGTGTTGTGTGTTTTGGACCATCTTAGTACCCAGAGCTCCAAACTGCTTATTTGGGGTTTTGTAAGCTGGGGCAACACCTTCTGTAAGAAATGTCTTTGGAAAGCAAAGTTGATCCATGTCTGAATGTTCAATCTGAACTGAGCCCTGTGAAGCTCCATAATATTCAGAGTCACTCTCCTAATGCAATAAGGAAAGGTCTGGGGGAGGTTTCTCAAACTGGAGCCCAGTGAGGAGAGTCCCCAAGCTCAACTACCTCAGCCACAGAGAGGGATGAGCACAGTCAGCTCTTCTGTGCAAAAATAAGAGTTTTCCTCACGGAAGGAAGCTTTGAGCCCCCACTACGGTTGGGAGATGCCATCCTGACATCTCTTTATCTCCTTTTAATTGGGAGGGAGAAAACAGCACAGCAAATATGACTTTAAAGATGTCACAAAGCCACCTGATAAACTTTAATTTTAACATGCAGCTCTCAAACTCCATCCTTAGGAGTTTTTTTCCCTATCATATTAAACATCCAGTTCCTGCCTGGTTGTGCACCAGCCAAACCATGGCTTGATTCCAGCGCCTGGGGAAGTTTGTTGCTGCTTTATCCCTTCATCTCCCTCCCTGATAGGTGTGTTGTCACACATAATTACCTAAGGTTTTAAAAATACTTTCAGATCTTCAGACAAGAGGTGCCCTAAAAGTGCAAGATGTTATTACTAGCTGGCAGAAAGCTTGGAATTCCCATTCCATAGGGGAACCATTATAAATAACGAGCAATAAGTCCACCTTTAAAATGGAGATACACCCTAAATTTCTATGCTGAGGATGCAGACCATCCTTGCAGTGCATGTGGGCAATTTCCCCTCTACTGGTGAGGCCACATCTCAAATCCTGGGGTCATTTTTTGGCCCCTCATCACTAGAAAGACACTGAGGGGCTGGAGCATGTCCAGAGAAGGGAACAGAACTGGGGAAGGGTCTGGAGCACCAGGAGCAGCTGAGGGAGTTGGAGGGGCTCAGGCTGGAGAAAAGGAGGCTCGGGGGGACCTTCTGGGTCTCTGCAACTCCCTGACAGGAGGGTGGAGCCAGGTGGGGGTCGGGCTCTGCTCCCAGGGAACAAAAGAAGAAACATTTGAGAGCCAGAGCTCTATTGCTGGGAGTATTTTGCTGGGAGAAATGTATCCAAAACCTGCAATTACTTCTTGGCCTCTGGAAAAGGTTCCAAATGTCTGTGTCCCTCAGGCTCACCTCTGCTCTCAGCTGCTTTATAAATTTTATGTCACTGACACACAATAAGAACCTACCCTGTCACTGAGCTCTTCTCCAAAGGCTGGATTTTGCAATTCTTGCTCAAGCAGCACTATCAGAGGTCACAGGGAATATTGCCCCATTAAGCACTGATTAAACATTGATGAGGGACCTCTGCTCTGCTTCCCAGTATCAACAAAGCAAATATTTCAATGTTCACATGGGTGACAGCAACCGCTGGGTGATGTGTGAAGATCCAGTGTTGTTTTATAAAGTAAAACTTTGGTAGTACAAGAACAGAAAGCCAGTAATGCAAATGCAATTTGCATTTTGCTGCAAACCATCCCTTAACCCTCTTTTAAAAGGGAGATCTGCACCCCCTCTGCTGGGCTGCTCCTGATGTGCAAACACTTCCCCAAAGGCAAACGCAGGATGAAGAGACCAGAAGTGACTCTGAGTATCTTGGAGAGGAGGAGGAAGCTTTGCAACAGAGAGCAGCTACTCACTGATCCTGCTTTTGAGCTAGGCACGAGCAGAGTGTTCCTATAATATTTATGCAAGAGCTTGGCCTGCCAAGGAGGCTAATCTAATTCCAAGGGGGAATGTCATATCTCTATGGATAGAGTTATTCTGCACCCACACAGACAACTGGAAAAAGATTCAGAGAAATGATAATAAATTCCTAAAATAAGATCCATGAAGGAAGCTGAGGAATGTTGACTTTGCTGCACACAAAAAATGGAAGGCAGATAAAAGAAAGTAACAACCCCTCAGAGGTTACTTTACATAAGAACATTATCAACTGTTTTTTGTGCCTACTGAGCAAAAAACTAGAAGAAATCAGTTCAATTCGCAGCAAGAGGAATTCATATTAGATACTTAGAAAAAACATAGTAAGTAAATTTAGGCTGTATTGCTGTCAGATACCCCAGGGTCTCCTCCCTGAAAAGCCACCAGTGTGGGATGGGGAGACCAGCCAGGAGGATGGACACAGGAAAGATGGCAGTTCCAGTTCCCCAGTGGGATTGAGGCAGTGTTTCCCAAACAAAACCTTCCCATTTTCAATGAAACCAAAATAAAATTTTGATTTGTCTTTAAAAAAAATAAGAATTACCAATGGATAGAAAACAGGCTTTTCTAAATTGCTTAGACAAGAAAACATCTAATTTCCACTGGAAAATATTTGAGTTGACTGACTTTGCCAACTGCAGTAAAAAAAAAAAATCATATAAATCCCATCCAGTAAGTCCCACTCTGCTCTCCACAATCTCAAATTTATGTCCCTGGGGTGTCAGTGGCATCACCCAGCAAAACCCACACAGGATCCTACTGCTTCCTCTAACCCAGACCCAGCATTTACTCACTGATGTCTCACTATTGACTTTACTCCAAATTATTCAAGCCACAACATTTTCTTTAAATAGAAACTGTCAACCTGTTCTTTTGCCATGTTTTGAATATTCATGGGGGTTTTTTTCTTCCTACAGTATCATGTTTAAAACCAATTAACTTTTGGGTGTTTTTTTTCCAGTTCCCACATATTAAATCTTCCAGACCACGTGGGTGAGGGCACTGTGGCTGGAGCAGAACAGTGCCACGTCCCATCCCAGAGATGTGCTGGAGGAGAAAAACTGCTGGAACTTGGCTGTGCTTGTCCTGAGACCTTAGCACACACAGAGAAGGGACGTGGCGCAGGCTGGAAACAATGTGAGCTTGGCCAGCCAGGCCTTCAGGAACTCCAGCTCTTATAAAACAGCCCAGGCAACACACTGGGTTTTTTTAGGTCATTTCTTTTGTCCATTAAAATGCTTATTATTTATCTGAGTAGATACACAGCAATTATAGTCAAGCTACAGTAGTTGAACTTTTAAAGTACTCTAAGAACAACCACCCTCTACATCCTCAGAGTGTTTTGAAGCTCTTACTTGGTTCTTTAATGGCACACAGAGCTTGTGTTTCAATCTGTTCTCCAGTACAGATCATAATGACAGAGATATTTGGGAGGCGTATAAAGATCACACAGCAACACAACTCATTCTAAATATTTACAGCCTATTTTAGAAAATGTCTTTGTTAGAAAGAATAAATGAAGGTCTTTTGTTTACTGGGCTAAGGAGCCATGGTTTGCTGACAGATGTGCAGCTGAAGTGCATTTCTGCCCCAGAGAAGTTATTATGTGCAAGAAAACAAAACTGGATGATGAATCACAACTGTCATTGATGATGACAAAAATAATTGAGATCACATTCTGGGTTGGGTGCATCTGCAAAAAAGCTGGGGAAAAGAAATACAGCACAACGCTCTCAGATATTTTGCTGCACTCAGAGTCAGCCCACTGGGCAGGACACGACCCAGCTGATGGATCAATCAGCCTTCCTTATTGGACCCATGATTTCCCCATAAGGAAACAAGGCAACCTGCAGCCCAGGGCAAAGGGGAGAGTTGCAGGGGAAGGGAAGCATCACTGAAAGGTTAGTGGTTGGAAAAAAAGGAAAGAAATCATAGAATCACAGACTGGTTTGGGTTGGAAGGGACCTTAAAGCTCATCTCATTCCATCTCCTGCCATGGGCAGGGATACCTTCCACTATCCCAGGTTGCTCCAAGCCCCATCTAACCTGGCCTTGGACACTTCCAGGGATGGGGCAGCCACAGCTTCTCTGGGCAACCTGTGCCAGGGCCTCAACACCCTCACAGGGAAGGATTTCTGCCTAGAAATATATATAGACACGCTGGTCTATAGCATATAATACATTAATACAAACCTAATGTTATACATGATTAGCTACATATGCATCCCTGTATATTTTAATTTCCACCATTTATAAATATCACTCTTTGTTCTAGCAACTGCTTCTGTGTGTGTTATGGAAAAACATAGATCAACAAAATAATAAGATTGACTCTGATTCCAAGCTTTACTATTAAACTCTCATGAGGAATTAAACCCTGACAGCAGGTTTTTGAGGAGGTTTCTTAGGAGGCCCTTTGGCCAGGAAGGTTCTACCCTGACATCTACAAGAGCAGTCCAAAGTTAGAGGGCAATTTTACCATTACACTACTGCTGCTGCTCTGTCCAACCTGCTTAAAACATGCCAACCAGCTGCCTAAACCTCTGATTGTAATTTCTTCCAGATGATCCCCTTGTGCAGGGGCCTTCTCAATGCCTTTGAACCATTAAACTTCCAGCCCTGGCCATGGGCTCAATCTCTGCCTTGAATGTTCAGTTCCCTGTCAACATCCATTATCCAAACTGAGAGAGCTCTCCTGGCCATAGGCACCACCTCAAACAGCAGCAGGATGAAAGGGTCGATGAATACAAAGCACAGGAGATGGGGAAACTGGAAAGAATGGGAGAGCATCTGTGAGAAGTTAAGTTTTCATTCATCATGAGTCCTGCCTGCTGACAACAGCTGTATTTCTGACTCATGTTCAGCTTTTCCCTTCCCGGGGACAACCAGAGCCTTTGGAAACCATGTGAACAGATGGACAGAGCCTGGATCAGTCACCAGGGCTGGAAAAGTCACCAAGGCAACAGCAAAGGGAGGGATGAGAAAAGGACCACATTATTATGAATCCTGATGGATTCCTACTGGATTCAGGCATTACAAATGAGGCCCCGTGTCCCATGTAATCAATATTGCAGATGTATCACTTGCCTGTCTCTGGGGAGAGGAGTTGCTTGGAGGGATAAAGGAAAGATGCAACAATCCTGGGCATTTTATTCCTGATGCTCAGGCTCCTACTGCAAGCCATTCTCTTCCAGGAATTCTGTTCTTGGAGGGAAGCATTCCCCCAGATTCCTGGCAAATAGAGTTGCAACGTGTATGTGCTCAGTAGTGGAGCTCTAATTCAGCTGCATCTCAAGCTCTTTTCATACAACTCCCTCTAACAAACTTGCTCTTGCTAATTCCTGTGCAATGCCAATATAAAATACATCCTGCTCCAAGTCCCAGCCCACTGCTGGGATGCAGAAGGCTTTGGGCTGATGGAATAGCCTGGAGAAAGCTTTGGAAAGCCACAGGGAAACTGTCTGCTGTGCAGCCAGAGCCTGTCTACAAGCACAGCCGTGGCTGCAAAGTTATTTTTCCAGGTATTTCATTAATCCAAGAGAAAGCAAGAAGATTTACTGGATTTTTAACAGCTCCTTCAGATATTTTCTAAAATCAAGCAGTGCTTCAATATTAGCAGCAACTCCTGGATTGCAGTTAGCTGTCATCCTCAAAATCTGCTTAAATGTCTGGGAAGTGTCTTTCTAGGGAAGAATCGAAAGATGAGAGGAAAATATTTCTTAGCCTAGTTAGATTCCACAGGGGATTATAAATAATACAGACATTTTTGGTATCTTCAGGCTCACGGAGAATTCATTGAAAAAGCCAAATCAATTCTCTGACTGTGGCCAAGCACATTCTCACTGTCTGGCTTTTCCAAGGGATGTTCAGGAATGACCTTTAAGATTTCAGCCTTTATTTCTGTGACCTAGAAAAACAAGGTATAGGAGACATTTGACACATTTGCTCTTTGCAGCAGTTCAAAACACTGTGGTTGTCTTCTGATGGGTTCTCCAAGAGTCATTCATAAATTGATATTTATGCAGAATTGCCCTTTTTCTTCCCAAACTTCAAAATAAATCCCCCTGTCTCTGTGAATGGTTTATTTGGCTTGCACGCATCATGTCAGTGTGATCAGGATGTTAGCAGCCCTTAGAGGAAAAGGGAAAAATGCAACCCCTGTCCTGCACCTCACAGATCACCATCATCATCCCATCAGACCGGGATAATCTGCAGGTGCTGGTGGAGGAGTTGAGCAGCCTGACATGCCTTGAGTGAGCTCTGGGTTTCTTCTACCCGAGGACAAAGGATTTGTTGTTTGGTCAAGCCTTCCTGTGAACTCTTCCACCTCAAACCAGCCCTGCTCATCTCCCTCCCACATTAACCCTTTCCCTGCAGCATCCTCACTGTGCAGGGAGTCAGTCCCACTCCACAAGCAGGCTGGAAGGACTTCCATTTCTCACAAAACATCTATGGTGGATTTTTCCAGTCTTGGCTCCATGCTTATTCTGCTTGGAATAAACATCCAGAGCCTGCAGGAACATCCCCATGGTGTCCCTGTGCAGGAAGCCTGTTGTGTCAGCCTCGGGTCAGAGCAGACTTGTTTCCTTCTGCACAGCTGCCAGGGCTTTTAGTTTTCAGATCTCATTGAAAGAATCTTCACTTTTCGCTTTCTTCCTCCACTTGTGCAAAGATAAATTCACAGACCTCAATGCCAGCCTGTGCCTCTCCTCTTAATGATGAACCCAAACCATGCATTTCCAGCTCTGATATTTCTAACTATTTACATTCCTACAGCCTCCAAAATCAGTTCCTTGCCCCCTCTTGGGCACATGTGCTCTGGCAGCATTTCAGATTGTAATTATATTGGTAAGAAGAGATGGTGGGGAGCTGGTCAATGTCAGGGTCTGCTGCAGGGCAGAATCCCAATTTCAGGCCACCCCACTAAATTAAAGTTTGTGGGATTTCAGTCAGAGCTCAAGCCAAGACCCTTAAGCTTTAGAGAATGAACATGACACTGTAACAAACCAATTTCCAGGCAAATTCCTCTGACACTGATACTGGATACAGAATAGATCCCCACTGATCTTTGGGTAAGTCGTGCCTTTCCAGACTGAAACTTCCAGCCATGCTTGGAAGTGGGAGCCTGGAGACACACCAGGCACTCTCTGCTCCACATCCAGCCTCTCCTGCTCTAACACCAAAATCCTGCTGGAAAAGGACACTGTGAACAACAGCCCCCACTACCCTGCTCTATACCTGTTGCTACTTCCCAGTTTGCAACACAAACTGTTTTCCCCTCCTGTACGTTCAGGAATTCTTGTTCTGCTGGAGACAGGAATGCACAGATTTTGTTTCCAAATATTAACTGAATTAACTGTGCAACTTCTGATTACAGACTGATTGATTAGAGGCACATGATGTGAGGAAAGGAAATCTTGCTACTGACAGCCGGGGTGAGTGAGGGTTTGGAAGGAGACTCCCAGGGGAAAAGGCTTCATTGTATTCCAGAGTGCAACACATGATAGATTTAATATCTGATTATTACAAATTAACCATAAATTGAAACCCAGACAGTTTCCTGTTCGTGGAGGCGGAGATGGAATATTAAGTACTTCATGCAATTATGAGGAATTGTTTCCATTTGGCATAAATCATCCTCCAGTCTCCATTATACGGCTGTAAAAAGTGCAGTGTCTTGGCTACTCCATATAAATAACTTCCTTTAAAATTATTCTTGCAGGGTCTATGAGTGATGGGTTAATCCTGTTATGAGATTTTAATGGCACATTACATATTCAGGCTGGAATGATACTATTTAAACTACTTCAGAGATGAAGAGCATAATCATAGTTTTTCATTTTATACATTTTTTCCCTGTTAGTGCCTAATATCACTTACCCAGACAAGGCTGTCAGTGACAGACAATGCTGTGGGTAATCCATGGACAATGCCTGAGCTCCTGGAGCATCAAACTCCTCTCAGATATACCAGATTATGTTATAATATCTATGCAACTGTGGAGTATGATCTGAAGGAGCTAGTAGCTCATCTCAAAATACAGGATTGTCTTCATAAAAGTCCATTTGTCTGTATTTCTTTCGCAAAAACAAAAATAATCCTAAGTTTTCAGGCATACGGTTCTATTCAGGAATAACAATGGATCAGAGACAGAAACTTGAAAAAATGATAATGAAATCTTGAATAACTGCTCTTGGTTAAAGGCTAGAAATAGTAAGATAAAACTGATAGATCTGACTTGGTCCAACTATTATGTCATGACCTGATGTACCTAATTGCTAGCAAATTATTTTTGTCATACTTGGATATCACAACAAGCTTTGATTTACAAGTGAAAAAACCCGTAGAAGTCAGTTTGTTCTACAGCTGGTCCACTGTATAGTTAGTAACATCTAACAAATACAGCTACAAAAGAGCTACTTCACCACCAAAATTAAATATTATTTAAATATTAATTGATTTAAATATTTAAGTAATTCAAAATTATCAATAAATAAAATAAATTTCTAAATCTAAATTTTTTAAATCCACAATAAAAAATAAAACATGATAAAAATGTATAATACTCTATATAGATTTCTCTATATGTAGTTTTATCATCAGTCTGAGTAACTAGTTAAGCCTAGTACTAAATAGCATTAGCTAGGGCAAGATGAATGGGTGTTTCTCAGCTCCCTGCCTTCCCATGCACGTTCCTTAATGACAACCCAAAGCTCAGACCTCAGTTTTCACAGGAGATTATAAATCTCTTCCCCAAATACAAACCACTCTCAGATCTCTGGATGGAAGGTGCAGCTGGATAAATCTGGGGGATCTTGGACATGACAGGAGATAGCCCATGACAGAGGGTTTCCTTTGCAAGGCTTTGGGTCTCAGATAGATGGATACCAGTGGAAGTTCCTCTGATTGCTCTGCAAATTCCCATTTCAGGGTGGGGGAGTGGGCTCCTGGCAGCACGACGTTTTAATCAAGAGGTGAAGGCGGCCACAGCAACCTGATCAAAACAACTGGATATTTAAACTGACAGAGGGCAGGGTTAGATTAGAGACTGGGGGAAATTCTTCCCTGGGAGGGTGGTGAGGCCCTGGCACAGGTTGCCCAGAGAAGCTGTGGCTGCCCCATCCCTGGAAGTGTCCAAGGCCAGGTTGGACAGGGCTTGGAACAACCTGGGATAGTGGAAGGTGTCCCTGCCCAGGGCAGGGGGTGGAACTGGATGGGCTTTGAGGTTCCTCCCAAACCAAAGCAGTCTGTGATTCTGTGTCCCTGATAATGACAACTGGAGGCATCAAGTAAAGTAAGAGCCTTTCCTTCCCGATGGGAAGCAGCATCCAGCTGTGGCAGTGAGGATAATGCTGAGTGAATGCTGCCAGGCACAGGGCTTGGGGCCAATAAGCCAAAGGCTGCAGCCAAATCCTGCTCCAGAGGGGCAAGAAGGACAGAATCCAGCCCTGAAAGCTCTGGTGTTCAGCTCACAGGACCCTTCTCCTGCCCTGCAGTGGTGATGTGGAGGGTGAGCGAGGAGAACTCTCCATTTCCAGCTCTCTGAGCACATCTGGGCACAATCTGGCTCTCATTGAAACCAAGTGGCCTCCAGCTGCTGATTGCAAAAAGAAAAGGTCTGTGTTTTGTCATTTGCTTTTGAGCACAGGAATATATGACGGGGGGTGGAAATAAATGTTCTTTACGGTCCCTTCCAACCCAAGCCATTCAGGGATTCTATGATATCCTGTTCTCCTTAAGAGATGAAGGTGCATCTTCCAAAACAGAGAGGGAGAACTGAAACTGCTCTGGGAGTTAATGCAAATACAGCCATTGACACCAATTAGGATTCAGTTACTGCAACAGATATAAATTAATTTTTAAAATATCTGCCACTGGGTAGAATTTGGGTTTGCAGGTGTCAGTATTGTTGCACAGCAAAGGAGACAGAAAGCTTTAGATATTTAATTTCCTCCTTTTTTTTTAGGCTTACGTGGGAAGGGAAAAGTTATGGGAGACTGAGGTTTGCTTCCTTAATTTATCAAGCTGCCATGGTAAATCAAAACCACACAGACTGAAATAGCTGAATTAAATAGCTAAATTTTAAAAGTGAATCAAAAGCCTTTGAATTAAATTCTTAATAAAATCAAGTTGTACTGTAAGCAACAGCTGAATAACAGAGTTTCTAACAGGTTTGTGTCCATGGCCCCAACTTTCCACCCAGCACGTCATGCCCAGCTCTCTTCCAAGTGCCTCCTGCAGTACCAAGAGTTCCCTTCCAGCATCTTTTACCCTGATTAGATTTATTTCTAAATTCATGGGTAAGGAGAGGGAGCTTGCAAAGATTTCATGAGTGTTATGAAGTCTTCACCCATGTTACTCCTTGGTGTGATGGTAGAGTTGCCTTTTGTCAGGAGGTTTGATAATCAGGAGCTTTGGGATTATATGATCTTTGTTTCTTTGCTTGGTAGAACTTTTCCTTACACTTAATCCAAAAGCCAGAGCACAAGCAGGGTGTGGGGAAAAGACATGGAACCAGTGAGGATGGAGATGATTTGCAACCAACAGCCCTCACTGACCTGAATGGCCCTGGGCAGGATGATATTACTGTATTTATCTGCATTTATTTACTAACTGGAGTATGGCAGCCCCTCAACATCCTGACAGAAAACTGGCTGCACTCACTGAATTTAATGCAGATTTACCAACCATTTGGGCTAAGCTGAAATTGCATCTTTCAGCAAAATATTTGCATTTGAATTTTCCTTTACCTTTGTTTTCACTGCAGGTAAGATTATTATCTTCTATCATAACATTCAGTTTTTAGATGTTTTCAAACTGTGTGTGAGGCTCTGTCACAAACACTGATCCCCTTGTTAGCACTCAGCAGGAGCTCTTTTTGGCCTGTCAGACACAGAAAGGGGAAGATGCTGCCAAGTTGGTCTCTACTCTTGATTTCCCCAACATCTTGATTGTTTTCTGCCTAGGGTCATGGCCTGGCAGCTCTAACCCTCTACATTACATTACACAAAAACTTCAAGTAATTCTGTTGCTCTGGGTTTGACACTGACAGTCTGGGAATGGTACCATCACTGGTACAGTCAATTCCTGCAGGATTTAGGTAATGGTTTCTATTTTTCCAGTGACCATAAATTAATTCACCTCCTTTGGCTTCAACCTTGGCGATGATGTTTTCCTTAGCAAAGCACACAGTGTTTTCCTGTGTGTTGCCACTGGAAATTTCAGCTTTCCCTCTAATGTGAGACTTGCAAGAATTAAATGAGTTTTACTTCAAGTAAATTTAGAATGATGGATCAGGCCAAACTATGCTGGATCCATAAAGGCACAAGGAATACCTGCCCCAAGGAGGTGCTTTCCCTTGTTCCCACTCCTGCATTTTTCTTTTCCTTTCACTAATCAATCACCAGTGGCCATTCTGTCAGCTTGGCTTCTCCTGCTGCACACACATACACTGGTGGAATTCCCAGGATGAATGGCTGGTTGGCTGGAGGGGATCTGGCCTTTCTTTCCCATTGTATGTGCTGACAGCTGATCAGACAGTGGGGTGGAATGTGCTATTTCATTTCTCTGCAGTGAATCCACCAGCTCTGCCCTGTCATTGCAATTAGTCATACCCTCTCAGGGCTTTATAATCCTCACATATCACATCTCTCCCAGTCGTTCCTATAGTGTTTGGAACAAAGCTCGCTCACCAACATCCCCAGAGAAGTGTCCAGAGGAAGTGACTGCCAGGCAAGAGGCACCAGGAATAGGAAATTTGAGTCAACATTAACCTACAAACCTACAGACAAAAAATAAGGGTATGCTAGTGTCTGTTGTGCCTCTGAGTGAAAATAAAACATTCCTCTGCCCACTCTGAGCTGGGCACGAGGTTTGACTTGTCAATTAGTAGAGTGGGAGAAGAGGCTCTTGCAACTTGTTCCAAAGAGAAAGAACGATGTAAGCACAAACATATCCCACATCAGAATATTCCCAGCAGTGCCTTAGTGTGTAGACTTGATCCACACTGCAGAATATTGACTTCAAGACAAGTAAAATGAAAGCTGAGCTCAACATGCAGAACCTTTCCGCTCCAAAAGCCCCAGAGAAACTGTGGCTGCCTCACCTCTGGAAATGTCCAAGGCCAGGTTGAATAGAGCTCTGAGCAACCTGGTCTAGTGGAAAGTGTTACTGCCCATGGTAGGGGGTGAAACAAGATGAGCTTTAAGGTTCTTTCCAACCCAAACCATTGCGTGATAGGTACACTCACCTCCCTGCCTGGTTGTACTTCCATGACAGCTTAATTCTTCAGTCCTTAACAACATATTAAGTATTATTTGATTATTTAGTCTATGTTTACACTGAACTTTAATACCTCCTCATTTGACCATGGAAAGCAGGAAAATTGGCATCTGTTCATTGTGGGAATGTAGATTATGATTCATCACAGAGCTTTAGCCCAGAGAATGACAAGGGTAATAGTTATCACAAACCACCAGGAGCAGTAATGACAGGCAGCTGTTGGGGTGATGAGAGCCCAATCAATAATTCGTTTGAGATTCCTCGTGCAATTAATCACAATAAATTAACGTGGCTTTAGTGTGGCACTAACACGCCTTTCCTGAGCCCAGTGATGTTATTTAACAATTAATGCACCATCATTTTAAACTGCAGCTGTCCCTGCTCTGCACACACACGGAAATCATCAGAGCCACAGCATCCAGCAGGGACAGGAGAATAGCTGGAAAGCTTTCAAAGGCTTGGGATCTGGGAGGCTCATCTGCCCTGCCATGAGCAGCTTGTTTTGGTCCCCCACCCTACTCAGGACAATATATCTGTAGTATTATATTTGCTGAGAAATGTGCAGTAAATTTGCTGATATAGCTTTTTCATTAACCATGGGAAGTGTCTGCAGTCAGGTTGTTCAAACTACTGCACTCAAATACACTGAAGAAGCAGCTTTATCTATATCCAGGGGGTGATTAAACACACACAAAAGCTAAAGGAGTTGTAAAATCATTCTTAACTCACCCATCACACCGAAAGATGGAATTTTTCATTCACAGCAAGCTCTGCAAGGGAAAGATCTCCTGCATTCTGTGCTTTGAGCTGCTAAACTGGCCAGATTTAAAGGTTCAGAGCCATCTCCTGCAGAAGGGATACACCTGTGGAAGGTATTGCGGGGGGTAGGGACCTAAAAAGCCAATTCAGGATGGCATATGGGAGATCACTAGCTGTTGCTGTCAGGAGAATAGGGAATGTTATTCTCAGGAAAACAAAATAAAACATAAGAACTGCCTCCCTGGTCATGCCCCAAAACTTGGGCCTCCATAAGAAGGCCATGTGGCTTCTGTAGAGCATCTGAGGAGCATTCCTGGCTACCCCAGAGCTACATTAGGAGTTTCCAAGACCCCTGGCACAAGGATGGAGCTTCACCTTAACAGCAGTGCAGCCTCTCCTGCCCTGCTGCTGCTCAGCTGGGGCAGAGGGAGGGGAGGAACAGTCCCCACAGCCTGGGCTTCACTTCAAGGCAAATCTTGCAACTTTTAGGGTTATTCACACCAACAAAACAAAGGACCTGGCCTCGAGATTTTAGTATGATTCCTTATTTTATTTTCTATTTAAGAGAAATAATTAAAAAAAAAAGAAACCTAACCACAAAAGAGCCAGGCAGCCCAATTTCAGCATAAAGCACTTTGCCTTGGGCATCAATCTAGTTAAGAATTGCTTCACACCTCTTTCTTATTCTCAGAGTCAAATGAAAGATTTGTTTGATTTAGCAGCTCTGCAAACAACCCTCATAAACTTGGGCCATTCTCTCACCTCCCTTTCAAGTGCTATCTTTTTGTCCTTGGATGCTCTAAATTATTAACATATTTTACAGTGTGCTCAAGATAAAAGAGATCTTTCAGCTTGCATTCTCTCACCCCTCGGTTGAGCCAGTCACGTTGTTTCTCACTGGATACCTTTGATCAACCTGCTTGTCGGATGTTAAACCACAGGACACCCCCAGTGAGAAGAGGATCAGCAGGAAGGAAGCCTTTCAGCAATCCCTTGCCATCGGGATTTTCTGCTGAGCTAAGGCAGCACTTTGAAGTCACCTAAGCTCTGAGAGGGGTCATCCTCAGTGTTAGGAAATGTAGAATTATAAAAAGAAGAACATATTTGTTGTGAACATCTCATGAACCTACACAGGCACTGTAATACACGGGGTGACACTCTGCAGTGGAAGTTGCCGCCAGGAGTAACAAACCATTTATTGTCATGTTTGAGCCCAAGACTGGTCTCACTAAAAACTTCTCTACTTTACTAACTCCTTCTAAGCTATTTTGAAATGTGTCTTTAACATGAAATGTCACTGTTAGTTGAAGGGGCTTTTCCTCCTTCTCAGGTGAGACCACACATCTCCTGGTGAAAAGCTGAGGAGTTTTCTTAGGAGGAGGTTTAGGGGACGTTTAGGTTGGATATTAGGAAAAATTTCTTCCTGGAAAGGGTTGTCCAGCCCTGACACACCTGCCCAGGGCAGTGGTGGAGTTCTGCAGGGATTTAAAAGCCGTGTGGATGTGGCACCTGGGGACATGGGTCAGTGGTGTCCTTGGCAGTGTTGGGGGAACAGTTGGACTCAGTGATCTTAAAGGACTTTTCCCACCTAAGCAATTCTGTGATTCTATGATTCCATAGACTATTCGAAGCAGAACTAAGCTTTTGGCAGCTGACACTCCAAGCAGGAGCTCCTGAGAGCAGGCAGCATCCCTCCCTCCTACCGGGAGCAGTGTCCCGGGCAGGGCCACAGGGCCATCTAGGGGAGAAGGAAGGAGAAGGAGAAGCTTCCTCACCAGCCCTCTGCAGCTCTTGGAAAGGCCAGGAATTCCCCCTGGAATCCCAGCAAGTAAATCAGAGTCGGGTCTGCAGGGCATCTGCAGCCGGGTAATTTTTCTACAGGCATTTGATAAACAGTGAGTGAAAAATCTTCATTAATGACCCCCCGTGTGACAGACGTTGCCTTTCCCCACTGCAGGCACAGGGCTTGGGGCTCACTCTGCCTGTAACATGTTCTAGGAAGCAAAGGTCACAGATAGGAGCTCGTAAAGAAGTGTGAAGTTTAAAGGAGGGCAGTTCTCTATCCCATCGCCCCGTACATGGGAAAATCCGGAGCTGGATTTTCATTGGAAAGGACGCAAGGCGTTTGTAGCTGAGGCTAATTTTCCACATGGTTAATAGCTTTAAAGTGATATCACCTGCAGCCAGACTGAGTACAAACTCCACCTCCCCTCAGTTACAGACTCTTCGGATTCCTGGCTCTGAACTGTTCCTGGAGAGGCACCATCAAAGGTGCCCTGACCTTCCATCCTGCACAGCCACCACCTGGCCAGTCCTGGCTCCAGTTCTGTGCTGGCTGATCATGAACGACTCTTTTAGACCAAGAATGTGTGTTAGTTTTCCGAGATGCACCTCTATAGGTCTGTACAGGATGCAGCATCATCCCTTGTCCCATTTAAAGAGGTGTCACAGTGGAGTTATAACACATCAGGCATAATTCCTCATGTATTGCAAGAGTGAGTTTATTGATAGGTTCTGAAGGTCCTGCTTTGCTTCAGAAACAGGGCAATATTTTCAGACTGGCTGTGAACACCAAGTACATCCCAGAAACAAATGATAGCCCAGATTTTACTGCCCTCAGAGGTAAAAGATGGGTCCAATGAGGAGGAAGCCTCAGAAAGGTGAAATAACTTGCCCATGGTCATGTCACAGTGGCAGAGCCACAAGGAGGTGACAGATTATCCACCCTCCCATCCTGTGCTCCTAGAGACTGATGCCAGTTGCAAGCAGTTGCAGATACATGTCCAATGTTTTTAGTCTTTCAGGACCATCCTGACAGGCATAAAAATCACCAAGATACATGTTACTGAGAGGAAATTTCATGTGCAGTGTCCCAAATTTAATCCTGTAATCTTTTGGCAGATAATTAATCCAGGCTACCAGACTGTCCATTTCCATCTCCCATCACTGCCCTTGGCTCTCATGTCCATCCTAGTGGGCTCTTTGCCTTTCCAAGAGGATTTTGGGCATATCACATCCATGGTTTGAAAACAGCAAGATCAACAGTGACTGAAGGAAACAAAGTACAGCAGGAAAAAAGCACAAAGGAGGCTTCTAAACCAAGCCAAAACATATTTTTCATTTTAAATGCAGGCCCAAATTTGTCATGATCCATGAAACTGCATCTGCTAGGAACCCACAAGGAACATGGAGATTCACGTGCTATAAATAGGGAAGTATTTGTATAACAAGTTGCAGAATAATGTAATAAACTCCATTTTTCATCTGTCTGACAGCTCTGCCTGAAGTCTGACCGCTAATCTATTTGAATTCAAACCACAGAGATTCTTCCAAACTATTCTGGACAACTGCTTTTTAACCTGTCACAAATCAAGTGTCTTTCCAAGGCTCTCACTGAAAATGTTGTGCTGCAAGTGGGTGAAACCTCCCTCCCACCACTCCCAGCATTATCAATATTAACAATTCTGTCAGCAGGATTCCCATTTGCTCTTTTATAGCTAGAGGGCTCTGCTGTGTTAACAGTGTTATAATTTGGTTTTGTCGGGTAAGTGAGCCCAGATGCTCCAATACAAACAAGCAACAGACCTATTGAGAAAATGCTGCTATTTTTAAATGGTTTTTTTCTGACTAATTTGCAGCCAGTTAATGATGTCATGGACTTTGAATGTTAGAAAATCATAATGCTCCAAACCACTAAACTCTTGCTTTGTATACTAAAGAGAGGGAAAATAAAGAGCTCAGGAAACTTATATTTTTCAGATGTGGCTGAAACGTTGCAGGTTATGAAACAACAGCCCAAGGCACTTACGAAGAACATGGAATGGTTTGGGTTGGAATGGATCTCAAAGATCACTGAGTTCCAAACCCCCCTTTAAGGTACTGACAAAAAAATATCATTTTCATTGTGTCAATGTTTGAGTTATAATATTGCATCCAGTCCATCAAGTCCAACACTTGCTATATATTTACAGTAAACTGAATGAAAAGATGGTGAGGCAATAAGAAAAAGGATTGCTGCTTCCCAAGCAAAATTATAAGTATTTTGAGTTAAAATAAATCAGATTTCCATCCTCCATGAGACTAGTTATCTGCTAAAAACATTTGGGGAAATTATGATTTATCTGCTAAAAATGTTTAAAAAAATGTTGATTTTACATTCACATATATGTTACAATAAGTATGCCCAGACTGTGCAAAAAAAAAAAGAAAATAAGAGAAGTTCAGTAGTGTTAAGGCTAAAGAGTTGGGTCAAGATCATCCTTTTTGCAGGTGTGGTGCAATTTGTATTATTTAGTATTACAGTGGCAATGTTGGTTTGGGTCAAAGTAAACTGTATCAGAAATACCAGGAGGTTCCCTTGTCAGCAGACAAAGATAAACCTTGGAGAGCCATTACCAGTGCTCCCCTGAAGTAATACATATTTAAAATCAATATGTAACAGCTGTATTCCAACAGCTTCTCTACATGACAACTTTACATCTGTTCTTTCTTCTCTCTCGGAAAAAAAATGAAATAAATTTCAAAGTGAAACCTTATGCAAATAAAAGTGTGTAACCCACCTCCTGACTTGTGATATGTAGAACGCAATTCTTCTTTCATTTAAATCGCTTCTATTTAGGTAAAGCTTCTACATATTTGAGATTGAAATTGATACCAATTCCCTTTTGTCAGTAGGGAAAAATCAAACCTACAAACTCCAGCCAAACTAGGACGGTTTAGAGCAGGCCAATTCTCACTGCAGAAATGATAATTAATTCTTAACATTTTCACTTCTGAATAGGTCAAAAAAGTAACCTGGGACCATCACTAACATATTGGAGAGCTGCACATTTATTTATAACAACACTGATTTTTCTTCTGTGGCATTTGATTCTGTCCATGATTTCCAACAGGATTTTTTCCCCTAGGTGGAAGCACATTTAAATCCACAAATGACAACATTAAAATATGTGATTCAAGACTCCCAATAGCATTAAAAGACAATGAAGTTGTGGCAGATTTACAATGGTGAAAGAAAGAGGAGAAAATCATGTCATACATATTCATAGGCGAAATTAATTTATGTGGCACTGACTCTGCCCGGAGATGGGTGGTTTTTTAGCTTTATCCTGCTCATTTCTAAGAATCCTGGGGGTTCCTCACGAGCAGAAAGATGGGATCTGTAAATAAAAACTTGGTGGATAAAATCAATATACAATACACTTCTTTCAGACAATGTCATATAATGCACACTACAGCTGTTGCTGGAAGTGTCCACGGCCAGGCTGGAGCAACCTGGGATAGTGGAAGGTGTCCCTGCCTCCGGCAGGGGGTGGAATTAGATGGTCTTTAAAGGTCCCTCCCAATCCAAACCATTCTGGGATTCCGTAAGGCAACCCAGCAACTGGCTGCCACGCTGCCTTGACTTTTAGAGCATATTTTGTATTTTCATGCTTCCTGGAATGGTAATTTTTGTAGCGGAGAAAAACAGTTCCTAAATATCCCGTTGTTAATGAGATGTTTAATTTACACCTCACGAAACGAAGCCAAGGAGTCACTGAAACAGAGCAGCCGGTCCCTCCCTTCTCTCGGCAGCCACAAGATGGCAAACGAGCTTCGAACATGCAATAAAATCCCAGCACCTCTGGTTTTTAAGGAATTCAGCAAAACCCACGTCAAATTCTACCTGTATGTGTTTTACAATCTTTGGAGGGTTTGGGGAGCACAGGGCAGGCTCTGGACGCTGAGAATTCCAGTGACACCATAGAGGGAAATTAAACAATATCTGAAAGATATAAATACATTTCTACCCTGCACATTTTTGTTCCAAGCCCTGTCCAGCTTGGCCTTGGACACTTCCAGGGATGGGGCAGCCACAGCTTCTCTGGGCAATCTGTACCAGGGCCTCCCCACCCTCACAGCCAAGAATTCCTTCCCGGTATCCCACCTAATCCTGCCCTCTGGCAGTGGGAAGCCATTCCCCCTTGTCCTGGCACGACAGTCCCTCCAGTTTGTTCAAGAAGCTCTCTGAAAATGTGGGTTTCAGTCCCACTTCCGTCCTTCACCATCGAAATCCAAATTTCCAGTCTCTGCCATAACCGCTTAAGTGCTACTTCCAGATCCACTCCACTTCTTGTCCTATGATTCTGAACGCTCTCCACGCAGTATTTCATACCTTGCACATCCCCAATTCCCTGTGTTTCACTATCATCTCTTTTACAATATTCAGTTCTTCCAAAGATCATGTGCAACAAACTGCTCGTTACACCAAATCACTCATCCCTGAAGCTTTACATTGATTTAATGATGTAAAAATTGACTCTGTGCCACCATAATTAGTGAACATGTAAAAACTGAACAAAGTGCTCACAGCAATGTGAACAGTGTATTATACCAAACCAAGCTGTATTTCAACCCTCTTTTACAGAAGTAATTGAATTTAGAGGTCTCATTTTCTGAAGAGAACACATTTAAGTGTTCTCATTTGCCTCATTACAACCCTGAAATGAAGGTTGCTGCTGCTGCACTTATGTCAGCAAATTGTTGGCCTCTCTCCTCTCTAATCCCGTGCCAGGAGTTAAGAGCAGACTGCAAGCTTTTAAAAAACAACCGTGTTTTGTGAGCTGTTTGGAACTGAGGAAACGAAAACAACACAAAAATGCGAGACAACCCCGTGTTTGAACCTGCACCGAGTGCCGGGACCTGCCTTTGTTCCGTCAGCAGTTCAAAAGCAAGCAGGAATCTCCCAAAATCCCATGATCTGCTGCCGCCAGGTGGCACCGAGATGATGCCATTCCCCATCGCCAGGGAACGGCCTCACACCCTAAAAATCAGAAAGTTGCAATTTCCTCTCTGCTTCTTAGGAATGGAATGGGGGGAAAGAAAATAATCCCTGTCCTGGGAGGTGAAGTCAAACCCCTAAAGCAGGTCCAGGATTCCTGAGCTGTTGGGAACAAAAAGGGACAGGGCAGCACTTCCAAGGGTCCTGTAGGATGCTGTGCCACTGCATAATGAAACAATTATCAAATATATCAAACAAAGGAATTCTGTTAAAGGACATCAACCCATGGAAGCCACGGCAAAGGAAAATTAACCCTGTGTTCTACTACACACTCCATATTGAATTCAGGACATGTTGTCCTTCAAATGCAATAAATTGCTCCTTTCCCTTCTAACTGATGTTGAAAATAAATGGGATTCAAAGGGAAAAGAGACTTTTTTAACTTTTAGAGAGTTACCACATTGGAAATAAGAAGGAGGAAAACTCCAATCCCTTCTGAGACACAAGGCAGCACCCCGGCTTTACAACTTCCCTACATTTTTTTCCTCACTAACTAAGCCCCAGGAGAATTCAGGAGTAGAGTTTAAGAACCCTGATCACATCTTCAGCTGCAGGGAGGAGTTTCTGGCCATTAAACGATTTGTTAGTTAACACAGGCTCTTGTATAAGTTTCACTAAAGAAAATAATTAAATTGATTTAAAACTCTTAATTGTTTTAGTATTAATATTATTAATAGTTGACAAATGGCACAAACAAATGGGTACACAAAGCCCCACAAACCCAAGAGGAATGACTTCCACAAGAAATCTCTCTGTCTGTTCATTACTGCTGGGAAAAGCAAAAGCAAAGACTATTTTAATATTCTGCCCTTCCCTTCTACTCCAAGGAAAATAAAATTCTGTTTAAAATCATTTATAAAGCCAAGGGAAGACATATTTTTGCCATTAAGTCGAGTTTTGCAAGATCCATTTGGTATTTTTGCATGAGTTTTCAGCCTTAGTTTCAAAGTTACTGCACAAACATTGAAAATAAATGAAGGAAAGGGCCTGTTTAACTGTAATTCCTTTGTGGTTCATCCCATCACTGCCTGGGCTGCTCACTCCACAGACCTGGATCCTGCCTTGGATACACTCCATACCTATGTTATCTTTTACTAAACCAAGAGGGAGAAACCACAACCTAAGTAAAGTAAAGCAATTCTCAGTTTCATGAGAAAAAAGAGCTAAAAATAAGCTAAAAAAGAGCCTAACTGGGCTCACGACCTCACCTCTCTCCTGCTTTTGTCCACACACATTCCTGTCCCTCCCTGGGGTTCATCTGATCCTGCTGAGAATTGACAGGGAAGCCATCAGAAAACCAAGGAAATAAAATAAAAAAGGATAGGTTTCCCCCAGTTTGGCTTCCGAAGCCGGGACACAGCAGGGTCAGGCAGGGAGGGGGCGGGACCAGGAGGTTCAAACTGTCACCAACCATCATCTTTAATCACAAAGTCTCGATCCCACGATCCCAGTCCCTCAGGACACTTCTGGCATCCACGGGATCTTTCTGTCAGCTCGCTCCAGCCACAGGCAAAGCAGAGAATGAGCCACTTCCTTCTCCAGGGCTGGGAATGGGAAGGAGCCCTTCCTGGGTTGCTTCTGGGCTCTTCTCCAGGCTGAACAACCCTGGGGTTATCCCAGCTGGAGAAGGGAAAGCTCCAGGGAGACCTCATTGCAGCCTTTTAGTATTTGGGGGGCTTTAAAAAAGGGGAGGAACAGCTTTTGACACAGGCAAGTAGTGACAGAACAAGGGGGAATGGTTTTAAATTAAAAGAGGAGAGATTTAGATTGGATTTTAGGAAGAAATTCTTGGCTGTGAGGGTGTGAGGCCCTGGCACAAGTTGCCCAGAGAAGTTGTGGCTGCCCCATCCCAAGGTCAGGTTGGACGGGGCTTGGAGCAACCTGGGATAGTGGAAGTGTCCCTGCCCATGGAATGGAGTGGAATGAGATGAGCTTTGAGGTCCCTCCCAGCCCAAACCAGTCTGAAATTCTACAATTCTTCCCTTTTTTGACAGGAGTCATTGGCTCATCTCATCCCACCTGGAACAATCCTTGCCACCATCCCACACTTCTGAAACAACTCAGAACCCTGAACATTTCTTTAGCAGGATGCTTTTGTGGGAAGGAGGAAAATCAGAAATTGGATCCCCTTTGCTGGCCCCCACCAGAAACCTGGCAAACTCTCCCAGGACTCCTGTCTCCATGTGGACATCCAGCACTGTCTGACTTGGAGCCCTCCTGGAGCTCTGTGTTATCTCATCCTTATTACCCCTGCTTCCATAAAAATAATTGATTGGGAAGGAAGATTAAAGTGTAAACACAACATATTGGGCCAAAGCAATGTTCTACACAACAAAACATTGAACCCCACTGTCTGAATTACAAAATCCCCCGTGATCCCACTCCTGTCTATTATCCTTTAGGAAGTAACAATGAAAGGCAGAGGAAGACACCAGTTATGAACAAACACAGTCTCCTGAGCTCAGTGATCAACATTTTTGTCTCTTTGATATCCTTCCAACCTGCCTTGCCATTGTAGTCCTGTAAAATGTCAAAAGCTCTTTGCCAGAGACCTTTTGCTTTTAGCAATATTTAAAGCTGTGTCCATAAAAGGAAACAATTCCATTACAAACCCCAATTTCCTTCCATTCCATGCTTGGAATTCATGATGAAATCAATAGACGTTGTACCTGACCATCAAAAACACAAGAGATCAACCAGACTTTGAAGATAAACTGAAGATATTTGGGGTTTGCAATCAAACTGATTCTTTACCTGAGCAAAAATTCTGCAAAGAAATCCTGTTTCCATCAACATGAATTAGGATTTAATCTTCAGAAGGGCCAAGATTTTATCCTTAGTGTCCCAGACACATCCCCATTGCAAGGGTCTGGAAATAGCCTGTGTTAGGAATCTACTGCACTAGAATTACCCAGGCTGAGAACTTCTTGTCCTTAAGAAAACTGTCAGCAGGCCAAGGACTGCCAAATTCGGGAGGGAAGCAAAGGCAACTGAACCAGGACAAAGAATGTGACTCCATTTGCTAATTTGGAAGTTGCTTTCAGAAATGTTTCAGGAGTGATGCCACGTCCAACCCCAGCAGCACAGAAAGAAAAGCATCATAAAAACAACCCAGGATTTTGTTTTTCTTAGAGTGAATTCATTGCTCTCCCTATGCTGTTTATTAATATAATAAATGGCCTTAAAATATGTATTGCCTGAAATAAATGTCATTGATTAGGTCAAATAAAAATATCACTTGGCCCAACAATGACAAATTTCCTGGCTGTGCTCCTGTAGGCCAAGAACTTGTTTCATTTAGGAACAAGAGTTGCTGGCAGTGGCTGGGGGCGAACCTCTTGCCAAACATCTCCATAGGAAATTAAATAATTGAGAATATTCATTCACAGGAAAAAGAAAATAATTACTGGCTTTGGTACACAGCTGCAGCCACCCTGGACTTAGGGTGGTGTTTCTGAAATGGTGGCAGTGAAAGCAGAATGTTGCTTGTGATTTGTCACCTGGCACAGCCAAGAGAAGACCCTTGAGCTGGCTGGTGATGCCTCAGTGGAGAAACACAGTCCTTCCCAACGCCAGGAAGTTCTACAATGGAAAATAGGGGCTTTAAAAACTTTTCTCATCCAGATCCCACTGGCATGAGCTACTTCTGGTCAATGGAGCTGTGTTGACTTTGTAACAGAGAAGGAATTGCCCTCCTTTCCTATCACAGGGTACTACAAAACTTAGGAACTGTTTTCTCCCACTACAAAAATAAAAGTTGCAGGAAACATGAACACAGAAAATATCCTCTAAAGGTCAAGGCAGATTGACAAGTTACTGGGTTGCCTCATAGAACCATAAAACCCTGGGTTGGAAGGGACCTCAAAGCCCATCTCGTTCCATTCCCCTGCCATGGGCAGGGACACCTTCCACTATCCCAAGTTGCTCCAAGCCCCATCCAACCTGGCCTTGGACACTTCCAGGGATGGGGCAGCCACAGCTTCTCTGGGCAACCTGTGCCAGGGCCTCATCACCCTCACAATACCTTCCCAATCTCCAGACTTTGTGCCACTGTAACAAAACATATGGATCCACAAGTGCTCCTCCCTCTTCCTGTTGGCACCTGCTGAGCAAACAGAGAAGCTCTGGCACCAGGTTTTCCCCACAGGACATCCCTTCTGGCAGCTGATCAGTGTAAAACAGAAGCTCTGGGATCCATCAGCCCACACACATCCTGTAAAGAGCCTGGAGAAGAGCTCCCTGTGCTGGGAACCAGTGTGGCACTGCTGGGAATCAACATGGAAGAGCATTCCTGGCCACAGGACTTCAGGGCCAGCCAGGAAGGAACGGCAGAAATCAGCTTCTCTGGGGGTGGAGGACTTTTTGGGACCTCCCTTTGGGACAGAAGGTTTTCTCCTCCATTCCAGAAATATCTGAGCAGTGGAGGAGACACTTGGATGGGGCTTTTTGCCTGGTTTGATGGGATAGAGGTTTGTTTTCTGTTTGTTTCCTTGAAATGAAGCCAGGATTTCTGGAGTGGCTGGGCTGTGCTTGGACTGGAGGATGGAGAAACCAGCTGGTGTGTCAGGGAGAAAACATCAGAACTTCTCAGCTCCCTGTTTTCTCTCAGCTGAGCTCTCCAGGACTCTGGGTCTCATTCCCCACTGCACCCTTTGTAAGGCCCTGCCACATATTTGCTTTCAAAACTCTACTTCCTGTTCATTAAAATTAAACCAACATCCAAATTCACAGGTTTTAGAATCGCTTGAAAAGTTTTAATAATTCTTAACATTTATTTGCAAATAATTAGTTTATTCTATTTATTAAAATATTTAAACAAACTTTTAAAATATTAATGTTTATTTATGGATAAATAAAAAAGGAATGGTGTTACCTTCTGGGTGCAGACTCTTTCAAACACACTGTAAACCCATTTCCCTAGATAAAGATATATTGGTTTTCACCACTTCTGCTCTGTCCATTTTCTGCATTTTCTGTGACTGGATTTGAAAACATCACCTAAAGAAACATGAACAAGGCTATGTAAGGGATCAAATCCCTGATTTCATATTAATTACTAAAATTACACTGCTCTATTTTGTTCCACTTGTTGCTTTCTGGTCAGAATAATGACAATGTCCTCTTAATTTTGGGGAAAAACTTTTCAATTTTCCCCCTAATTCTTTTCTAATTCCCAGTAGACAGCCATAAATAATATATGACTTTACAATTTGTTTTAATCATAATTAAAATGAAGTTGTTTGGAAAAACCCTGCTACACTGAGGGGACACAGGAGAGTATCATTTAATGTGATGGAAATGAGGACAGAAAGAAAGGCAAAGAGTGCTCCAAGAAAAAAAAAGATCTGAATTAATTTGTCTTAAAAACCAAAACTCAGTAAAAACAGTAAATAAACCTGAGGCATGGAGACCCATGGGGCAAATGAACCAACACTTTATCACTGATCTTAAGACCCATCCCAACACTCCTGATCAAGATTTGACAATATGAGAGCCCAGAAAACTTAAAAGTAAAATTATCAGCTGCTTTAAAGGCCTTTTTGAAGTGCAGAGGGCTGGTGGGTCCATGCCTCTGGAGCAGCTGACTTCCAGGAGATAATAGAGTGTAAATCCCAAAGATCAAAGGAAGCAGTTCCCTTGGTCTATCTGAAAATTAGCACCAGTGACAAGTCCAGCCCCAGCCCTTCATGTCATCAGCTGTTTTCAGCAGAGGGAAGGAGCTGCCAAGAGCCACCAGTGAAGAAGTGCAGGAGGGGAAAGGAATGATTCCTGTTTGCTAAGAGGAACAGCCCCAGGAGTTTGTATTCTAAAATTCACAGCCATTACAAAAAATATATCTTATTTTCCGGAACAGAGGACATGGAAACTCCGTTTATTTCCTTACCTGATCATAAGTGAATTGTTACTTTTCTTTGCTCTTCTGAAGGTCTATCCATGGCCTCCCAAACTGATCCATGGCACAAAGGGAAACATTCAGATCCTGTGTAACTCCAAAAGAGAACACCTTTGTTGCCAGGCACTACAGGAACCAGAGACCATCCCTGTTTGCTCCGTGTATCTTGTATTTTTAAACAACTCAAACTTTAGGCTTCCTATCTATGGGATGTTTGCCTGGTTTCTCTGATATGTTCCCATTTTTCTACCCAGAAAAAAATCTGTCCTGGCTCAAATTTCTCTATTTGTTCAAGGCTTTTGGACATTTAATGGCCAGGCTGGAACAAAGCTCAACAGTTCCTACCAGACTCTTGTATCTCAGCCCTGAAAACGCTGATGACAAATGCACTGATAAAATGAACAGCAGCATGGAGCAAGTCCTACCTGGAAGGTGTCCCTGCTTCTTATCCTGGAGGGAGATATGGCAGCACTACCCAGGTGACCCATGACAGTCACATCCCCATGGTTGTCTCCTTCCTCATTCTCCTCCATTCTGATTTTCCAGGATTCACCTGTTCCCTTCTGGGGTTCCAGTTCCCAGCTCAGCCTGGAGAAAAGGAGGCTCAGAGGGGACCTTTGGCTCTCTGCAACTCCCTGATAGGAGGGTGGAACCAGGTGGGGGTCAGGCTCTGCTCCCAGGGAACAAGGGACAGGTTGAGAGAAAACGGCCTCAGGCTGTGCCAGGGGAGGGTCAGGTTGGATATTGGGAAAATTCCTTCCCTGGAAAGGGTTGTCCAGCCCTGGCAGAGCTGCCCAGGGCAGCATTGGAGTCCCCATCCCTGGAGGGATTTAAAAGCCACGTGGATGTGGCACTTGGGGACATGGATCAGTGGTGCCTTGGCAGTGCTGGGAATGGTTGGACTTGATGGGCTCAGAGGGATTTTCCAACCTCAATGGTTCTATTTTTCTCTATGGTCATTGCCAAGACAGTTTGGTGAGTGTGTCCTCCTCTCCTCCATGGTGAGGAGTTCCCACCTCATGTCAGTGTCAGACAAAGTGCTTGGAATCACTGCAGGATCAAACCAAGAGCTGGACACCGCCACCACTACCTGGGTTCCTGTCATCCTCCACAGGCCACTTGGAACAGCACCATTTTTACTCAGAGCTGCACACACCCTCCCAAAGCTGCCAGCAGTGAATAAACTCAAGAGGGAAAACAGCAGCAAAAAAAGCAGGTTCTCCCCACACCCCTGCCAGCTGCTGCAATAGCAGAACATGGGAGAAACAGGACACAATCCCTTCTTTCTGCCCCAGCATGGGATGATCCAGCACTGCACCCTGACAGCCCTTGCTCCAGCCCAGTAGTAGATTTTTTAGGATACAGACCAACAACAGTGTTAAGTTCTGATTCTGCTCTGCTGAGCCATCTGCATATTTTCAGGAGATGAATGACCAGATAAGAAAATAAATCCATAAACTATATCCCAAAGAACTTGCCCACACAGTGCTGCTGGAAAGGAGCAGCATTTCAGCTGCAATGCTGAGCTCTCAGAAATTGGGAAATGCCAGATTTATGGCTTCTTGTGCAACCCTCATGGCTTGGCTGCTGAGGGAGGTGTTTCCTTGGGACCAGAAATTTTGTCAGCATAAAATTACTTTTTTACTGGGTACAAGTTATTTGAACTTTTATGCAATGTCTAATCCATTTTATGCCAGTTATATTTCGGAAAAATATCCCTCTTTCAGGATACACCTTATGCCAATTTAGTTTGGAATAATTATTCCATTTCTGCCACTGATTCCTGTTGTACCATAATATGGTGTCCAGACCATGTTTATTTGTGCCTTCTCCACACCCCTAAGTTAGTTTCCCTGGATTTTATCCTCCTGAAATTCTGGCATACAAGACACACACGGTTTTACAGCTGAGACTGATGGTGGATTTACACCATGCCACCCTCAGCACAGACCTTGGTCACAGGGGTTTTCCTGCTCCCCCTGGGACCTGCTGCCCCCTGAGCAGCCTGAACTCCTAATGGGAATTCCTGGAATTATGAGGCTCCACAAGCTGCTCTAAGAGAAGGAGAAAAGGCAATGACCTTCCAGAGGAAAAAGATCTCCCATTTCACAGTGACTAATCAGCATCACTGTGTGGAGCCATGTTAAAAACCCAGTTATTTCATTTCCTCCTCCTCCTTGTCCTGCAATATCCTTAATGCCTTGGCAAAGACATTTTGCAGGACAGAAAACAACAGAACAGCTGCCCAAATGTACAGAAAAGCACATTGACAGTAAACCATGGTCAGGTTCACGTTGCTCAGCCATTGTCCTCCTAATCTGCTTCCAGAAAAGTCCAAATGGGATCACGGCACGATGCAGGAGGAATTACAGCAACATGGAGGTTTGAGTCAGTGCCCAGACCTGGCTGTCCTGATAGATCCTGTGAGGAACAGAGGACTTCTATTCTATTCATGCTTAGCCCAAAAACATGCAAAGCCAGGTGAGCCAACACATGGGAGGAGCAGTAGAGATGGAGTAGCAAAGGTTTAGATGGAAACTTGTGGGATGGTCATTCCGGCAGGAACCTGGAGTTCAGCATTGGAAGCCATTCCCCCTTGTCCAAAGTCCCTCTCCAGCTCTCTTGGAGCCCCTTTAGGCACTGGAAGGGCTCTGAGGTCTCCCTGGAGCCTTCTCTTCTCCAGGTGAACACCCCCAGCTCTCCCAGCCTGGCTCCAGAGGGGCTTCAGCCCTTGGAGCATCTCCACGACCTCCTCTGGACTCACTCCAACAGCTCCACATGTTCTTGTGCTGTTGCCAGAGCTGAAGGCAGCACTGCAGGTGTGATCTCACCTGAGTGGGGCAAAATTCCCCCTCTCCTCTGCTGCCCACACTGTGGGACCAGCCCAGGACACGTGGCCAGAGCACATTAAGCTTCTCATCCACCAGCACCCCCAAGTCCTTCTCCTCAGGGCTGCTCTCTATCCATTCTCTGCTCTCTTTCAGCCTGGATTTGTGCTGGGATTGCCCCAGTCCAAGTGCAGGAAGATGTGAGTGAAGGCAGCTGAGCTGCCATTAAAGGGTGGCTTTTTCCAAGTGAGATGTTTTGCTCGTTCCCCAGTGGCTTTCGCCACCTGGCCAGGGGCTGAACCACCCACAGCTGTGCTGGAAACGAGCATCCAAACCCCAGGAACCCGGCACTGCTCCTTCCATGGGGATCCACGGAGCACAGACCATCCCATGCAGGCAGCACTTCTGCCTTCCACAGTTTGGGGTTCACCCAAATAACCTCCCTGGTGTTTACATTAAAGGTGACTGGAAATAAATGTTACCCCAGTTCCTGTCAGTGACTGTTCTAAAATGTTACTGGATTTTTTTAAACTATGGAAATAGTTAAAATAGTAAGGAAAATACCTAAAGTAGTAGGAAATACCTCCTGAAACCATTGGGGTTTATATAGATATTACCCCAGGTCTGAACAAAGAGATGCACATTCTACTCCAAGCACCACTTGTGGTTTATAAACTCATGTGATCCTTATGAATCTAATAGATATTTCTGCTTTAAATTTCTCAAGTGAGCATAAAAATATGCTGCTGCTTCTTCTTCTTCACACAGGTTATAGGTTTGGAGAACATTCCTTTGTGTCTTAGGGTCAAAACTCATTAACCAGCAGTTGCCGTTCCCTCTGCAGGAGCAGATAAAGCAGAGGGTTTAGGGTAAAAATCGGAAAATTAAGGCATAGAAACAGTCTGACACCATTCCACAATGTGTTGCACTGTTAAATGGGAAATAAAGGACACCACAGATGCTTCTAATAATTCCAGTTTCAAGTCAATTTTCCCTCCTTTGTCTTAAAGAGCTTTTGATGTGCAGTCACAATATTGTCTCTCTCTCTGTTTTTAATAATTTTATATTACCTCAGCAATATAAACTGCCCTGAAACACACTGAACTTTAATCTCTGGGAGATCAAACAGGAAGGAATATGATGGGCTGGAGAGTGACCCACTCAGGGGCAATATTCCCTCCTCCTATAAAAGATAGCCCACAGCAAGATCAAAATTGCTTCTTGGATTCCACAGCCATCACATCTTTGAGAGGTTCCAGGCCCAGGGATTGGGCAGCAGGGAGAAGCCCAGTTGCCTGGTTTTTCCACAGAGGTTCTGCAGCAGCACCAGCTAAAGGGCTGCTCATTCCATTCCCTGACTGCAGAATGATGAATTCACAAAGAAATGCTCGTTAAAATATTGTAACATACAGGAAAGATGCTGTAATTATTTTCTGCAAATGAAAAATTGATTTTTTTTTATGTAGTACTTTTCAAAAAAAGGCTGTACTTTTTGTACAAAAATATTCTTTTGAGCAACTGTCTCTTTTCAGCATGTCTCTTTTTGCTGTCTTGGGAACCTGTTTTATAACACACTGTGGATGCACCAGAACCATCTTGTGCTGCACCACCAAATCCCTCACAGGTCCAGCCTGAAAGTTCCGGGGTTCATCAAGTTCATTAAAACTCCTAAAAACTCTCCAGAAGGTGCAAAGCCTGGCTCTGGCACCATGAAAATCAATGCAAAGGTTCCCGTGGAGCTCAGGTTTCTGCCAAGACATAAGGAACCATGAGGAGAATTTTTTCCCCAAAACTTGGCCTTTAGTGAGATTTAAACTGCCAGAAGGTAGATTTAGATGGGATATTGGGAAGGAATTCTTCCCTATGAGGGTGCTCAGAGAAGCTGTGGCTGCCCCATCCCTGAAAGTGTCCAAGGCCAGACTGGACAGGGCTTGGAGCAAACTGGGATAGTGTCTGCCCATGACAGGGGGTGGAATGAGATGAGCTTTAAGGTCCTCCCAACCCAAACTATAAACCAGGTCTACTTTGGATACATGACCCCACTCTTTGAGAAGGCACCTCAAAGTGAATCCTGCCAACGAGCCAGATTCCTTCTGATGAATAAGCAGTAACTGGAACCAATGGATATTGAAGGTACACACACATTCCAAGCAATGGATCCATGGGGAACAGCATGTGTTTGTACTTGGAGAGCTTTCATCCCACCTCCCTCACTGTCAGGAGTGGTTTGAGTTAAGGGGACGTTTTAAGGTTCTTCTGGTGAATGCAGGTTACAGAACAAGGAAATGTAACGGAGTATTTCCAACCTCCTGGATAACCTGATTCATTCAGAGCAAATCACAGATTCCCTCTGGACAATTTCTCATGCTCTGGATAAACATATGCTGATGATTTCTGAGTTTTCCAGCCCAAATTTCTGCACAAGCAGATCTGTGCTTTACCTTCTGCTTTCAATCCAGAGAATGCAGAAACCCACCCTAATCACTCCTTTGTGGGAACAAAGGATCCAAATCTCCATTTCAGGCTCTGCATTGTGGTCTTTAAATCAGCAAATATTTATTCTCTTTTGCAGAAACATAACTAAGCTGGAGGGGATGAGATTCTCCAGAGTGAAGGTTCACTAAACAGTGTTTATCCAGCTTTATTTCCAGTCCTCCAGAGCTTCTCAATCCAGCCAAAACTGTTGCATTTCCAACAGCCTTGGCTGTCCTCTCCCCTTGAAGGAAGAAGGGATGATGATCCTGGTATGTAGCATTAAAATACAGAATATTCCCTCCTCCTTCAGTTGCCACAAAACCAGCTTTCATCCTGCATTCCCAACTGAGGAGTGATTCCTTTATTTCTGGCAATATTTATTTTCCACATCTAACAATTTTTCAGATTTCCCCCTCTAATTCCTCACTCTCTGATGAATTCCTTCCTTCCTGGGTAGCAGTTGCTCCCTGTGCATCAGGTGTGAGCCAGACTGTGATTTCAGCCTCACAGTTCCCAAATTTTGCCTGCTGGGAGAGGGACGGCAGGGCAGGGAGAGATCTTTCCAGGAGTTTGCAGGTGTGTTGTTCGGAGCTGGTTCACATCTGTGAGTCTAAAAATATTTTAACATTAAGGACCCAGCTTACTTTGAAATAAAGGAAAACCCCAAACTGAGCTGTGAGTGGGTTTGAACATAAAACCACAAAGCATGTGAGGGACTATTTTATGATCCCACTGCTGCTCCATGAAGGATGAGGTTATTCCTTCCCATCAGGGGCATTAAAGCCAAGTATGGAAGTACATAGCAAAGCTTACCTGGTACAGGTCAATCCCATGGGAACCAGGTGAGGGTGGTCCTTCCATTCCCTTCAGTCACTCCGTGAAGGCTGTTCCTTGGCAGGGATGAGCCAGTACTTTGATATCACTGATCTTGATATCTCAGTATCTTTTTCAGCTGTGGAATCACAGACTGGGTTGGGTTGAGAGGCACCTTAAAGCTCATCCAGTTCCACCCCCTGCCATGGGCAGGGACACCTTCCACTAGCCCAGGTTGCTCCAAGCCCCATCCAACCTGGCCTTGGACACTTCCAGGGATGGGGCAGCCACAGCTTCTCTGGGCAACCTGTGCCAGGGCCTCACCACCCTCACAGCCAAGAATTTTTTCTTAATATCCAATCTAAACCTACTTCCTTTCAGTTTGAACCCATTCCCCCTTGTCCTTGTCTGAATCTTCAGTCAAACCCAAATTTTAGCTGACATGTAACATATTTCCATTACTGATCCAGATGTAAATTCAACCCATATGAAGCTGATACCTCAGGATCATAAAATACCTCAGAAGACACCAAAGTCCTTACTACACAATTACCTACTGTTCTTAACCTGTGAGTACATGCTACTCCCTGATGAACACAAAACATTTCAAGTATCTTACCCCAAGATGGAGGAAATACCGGTATGTTTATGGTAAAACAATGTTTTAATAAACAGCAGCATAAAATAATCAGTGTTTAATATCATCTCTGGCATGTGAAATACAAAAATGCACATATCTTAATTATAAAATAGCCTTTGTTATTACATTTTCATGCTTGCCTAATTGAAATGCCCATAATTAATAAATCAATCATCAAGTAATACAGTGATTAAAAGCATGCAGTGAAAACAAAGAAAGATATTTGTATAAGGTAGTGGCTGAATATCACCAGAATATATTTCAAGAACATCTACATCAGGTTAAAAATAAAAAGAAACAGACCAAGATATAAAATGCAGAGATGTATTTTCACTTCTGCTGTACAAAACATCCTCACACTCTTGTGCAAAAAGATAAAAACAAAGTCATATTATACAACATTGTCAACTGAGCAAAAGATTGTTTTCGTATACAATAAAAATACTATTCAGTACAAAAAAAGAGTCTGTGGAAAACTGTACCATACACAGCACGTGTGTAACTCATTAAAGTGGTTTCAAATGAAGAATCTGGATTGGTTGTACCTGAATGGGTTTTTAGTAATTACACAACTGATGTATTTCTAAGTGGAAAGTCAACACTAATTCACATTATTTAACACAATTGCTATTGATGGATTTGCTGCCTGATGGAATGTGAGTCTCCCTTTTTTTCCAGGGTTACTGGAGTCAGAGTCACTGAAATGACACAATAAATATTCCAGGGAAAACTGATTGTCATCTATAAAATTGGGGTTGGGAGCTTTTCCATTACACAGTTGCATAGCAACAAAAGGAGATAAAATTTCTGTGTGAATGATTAGGTTATGAAATGTTATTTTTGAAGAAGTTGATTCAGGTTCTGAAATTAAAACCCTTTAACTTCACTTCCTGTAAGGCAATTCCTTAGAACTCCATTTGTCTTTGGCAGCCAGCAGCAGATGAGTTTTGTAGGCTGCAAGTTGATAACTCGAGCATTTGTGCTGTCAGAGAAATGACGGTTTTTGGTCTGAATCTGAGCTCAAACTCCCAACTTAATGAAGGACCAAAATCCTACCTGAAGTGATTTACTCAGCTCTCAGATCGCATATTTGAAACATAATCCTTGACTGCAACATTTACAAATAGTTTACCACCCATTGGCACTGAAATTGCACACCCAGTGGATCTCCAAATCTTTGCATCCCTTAAAAAAAGAGACAAATATTAAAATATGTTTTCAGTATAAAAAAAGTTTCTGTGGTTTAAACCACACTGGAGGTTTAAAAAGCTGTGAAAAAGTGTATAATAAAATGTTTTTATTTAAAGAAAAAACCAAAATTACCCCTTCCCCTCTTTGAATTGTCAGTGGCACTCGGAGAAACTACGTGTCCGCTGCCAAGGCTGAGTATTCCCACCACAAGGATCTGTCCCTGGTTGTTTCTGCCCATCCTGTCAAGTAGTGAAACTTCACAGAAGATACTTCCTGCAATGTCTGTTCAATAACCAGAGGAATCTGTAATAAAATATTTGCATATAAATCTTTTCTACGACTTTCTAGTTTGTGCTGTAAATAGTTCTATTTACAAAGGCCCCGTTTATTTACAACTCTGCCGAAATCATGGATTCGTTGGGTCCATGGATGCTGGAGTCTCCCAACAGGGAAGACTGCTTGGAGTCAATTTTGTATGGTTTTTGAGTTTTATTTCCAAAGACTGTAATTCCGATCCCCCCTGGATGATTAGGAATTGCCATGTGGGATAGCAAAGGGATATTTGCTTCCTGGTTGGATCCTGACGACGGCAAACTGGTCACATGCCCTGTGCTGGTGGATCCACTGGCGCTGCTGGGAGAGCGGCTCTTGGGAGGAGGACAGTGCTGGATCACCCTGGGAGGGCCCTGTGGGGGGTAGTGGGCGGCTGGGAAAGCAGCATATCCCGGTGGGATGGGGTATCCGTTGATGGGGATGTACCGCTGGTTCTGAGGTAACGGGGGGCCGATGAACCCAGCGATTTGGCCTTGGGGTATCCCCTGGGCTGGGAACATGTAGTTGGGGTACCTGGAGTTGCTGAGGTTGCTGACGGGGCTGGCGCTCAGGGAAGTCGTTTGGGTGGTGGCATTCCCACCGGAGGGGGTGGTGGAGCTCGTGTGGCTGGAGAGCCCCTCCCAGGAGCGCAGCCGGGCGTGGATCTCCTTGAAGCGCGGCCGCCGGGACGGCAGGTCGTGCCAGCATTCCGTCATCAGGCTGTACATCCTGGGGGGACAGTCCTCGGAGCACGGCAGCAGCTGCCTCTTCCTGATCATCTCTATGACCTCCTGGTTACTAAACCCGTAGTAAGGCTGAAGCCCAAAGCTGAATATTTCCCACAAAACCACTCCGAAGGACCAAATATCTGAGTCAGAGGAGAACTTGCCGTACATGATGGCCTCCGGAGGCATCCAGCGGATGGGCAGGAGGGACTTGTTCTGCACTCTGTAATAATCTGCCGAGTAGATTTCCCTGGAGAGCCCCAGGTCGGAAATCTTCACGTGGAGCTGCTCTCCAATGAGAATGTTGCGAGCGGCGAGGTCCTTGTGGACGAAGAAGTGGCTGGCCAGGTACTCCATGCCCGCCGCGATCTGCACCGCGATGTGCAGGAAGTCCCCGTGGTCCAGGCTGGATTTCACGGTCCCGTCCTCGTCGCTGCTGCATCCGACATCGGAGTGGGGCGAGCGCATGATGAGGAACTCGTGGAGGTCGCCCTGGTTCATGTACTCGAAGAGCAGGCACACGGGCTGCTCCTGAGTCACCACGCCCAGCAGGCACACGATGTTGGGGTGGTGCAGCTCGGCCATCAGGGAGGCCTCCTGCTGGAACTCTGCCCACTGCTGAGGGTTGTTAAAGTCCTTGAGGGTCTTGATGGCCACGAGCTGAGCGTGGTCCATGCCGGGGAGGTAGAGGTGTCCCTTGTAGATCTTCCCAAAGGCACATTCACCCAGTTCTTCCATGAAGCGAACGGCTGAGAGAGGCAGCTCCTTGGCTTTGCTCTGGTAAAGAAACCACAGCAGGAACACATCAGAAAAACAGGACTGGAAACACATTTTTCAGTAAAATATCTCTTTGTGCAGATGCCTGGAAGCCAAGCAAACACAGGAGCTCCTTGGTCCACAAACCCTTTTGGCAATGTTCCTGCTTGGCCTTGTGAGATGTCAGGGCAACAGCATCAGCCCCAGGCCAGGCACAGGCTGAGGGACACCACGATCTCAGCATCAGGAAAGCTCCACCTCACCTCGGTGCACTGTGCTCCAAAAAGTAATTGAGGTTTCCTTCTTACCCTCTCCACAGGATCAGGTACAAGAAGTAAGTATTAGATGCAAATATATGCAGGAACCATCAGCGTTTCAGCACTGGCATTTATATACTTGGCCTTGGGCATTCCTGTACTTCAAATTAAATGTGACTAATTTCAGGAATTGAGGCAATTCCCATACTTTAAGAGGTCCATGCTCAAGTGTTTTCTGGGCTAGGGCCTAAAGTTTTAGCAGAAAAAAAACGTATCTTTTTTTATACTATGTCCTTGTAGCCAATTCTCCCTTGACTTTGCTACTAACCCTTCCAGGTACAGCACAGACTCATGTTCCATCCTAGACATGGAGGACAGAGTCACCTGGAAAACTGAGAGAGTGGTCAAAAGAGAAAGGCAAACTTCTAAACACCGTTGTTATTCTGTTTGCAGATATTCACTCTCAGGCCATAAAGAAGCTGTGCTATTCTCAGACATAAACTTCCACTTGTATTTGTAACACCCAAACCCAAACCCACTCTTTAGGGTCCTCAGTAAAGCCACAGGTAGTAATTTAAGGCTAATGAGTTTGGGATCTAAATTGGGGTTTGTAAATCAGTGTAAACATTGGCATCTGCATTCCTGAAATCATATAACAGCAGCTTTACAGTGGCAATATGGGAGAGAACTGGCATTTAAAATAATCACAGAAAAATGACATTTTAGCTTAAATTAATTCAAATTACAGTGATCACTTATGACTTTTAGACAAATGCTACATTAATAATAATAATAATGATAATGATAATAATAATAATAAAGCCATTTAAGCAGTCAGTCAGTAGACTGTACGTTGATGGCAGGAAATTAGCTATATTGTTGAGGAACAGATGGTTTATATTACACAAATCCTTTAGGCTAAAACTTGTTTAGGTCTGGTATATTGTAAATTATATTTTAGTAATGAAAGTGAAATGACCTCTGTCTGACCTGAGCCTGGGTTCGTCTGTTTGAACCAACAGAGTGGAAAACTAGGGAAGAAAATGAAGTCATAAAGTTTTGGCAGGAAGGGCTCATTTCAAGTGGAGTGATTATAAATCTGCTCAGTTTTTGTTTGACAAGTATTTGTCATCCATGGGTGTCCAAAATGTAGGGAAGTGTAAAATACACAAGAGGCGGGAGGCCAAAGGAAAGGGGGAGCAGGGAGAGGGAAGCCCATCCCCTCCTCCTCTTCATTAGCTGGATGACAAGAGAACCCTAATTTATTATATTTTTTGAAGGCAATTAAAATCCCTTCTAACTGGAGGAAATGCTAACATTTCTATTTATCCAAGGAAACATCTCCCTCAGTTGGAGCTTGAAGCCTAAGTGTGTTTTGCCCCAAAGTTGACATTAATACTGGCTATATTATTTAAAAATAAGATTCCACTTCCTTTATTTTAAAATATTGTTTGAAAGGCAATCAAAACATTGGAGACAGGGAGAGCTGGGTTTCTCAGTGGGAAAATCCAGAATTAGCATAAATAAGATGGAAAACTTTTGCAGCACACGACTTAAAAATAAAAAAGAAAGCAAATGGTCTATATATTTGCAAACATTTCCAGGCAAGTTGTTTTCCCATTTTGTATTTGTCAGCAGGATGGGTGGGAATTATGACCTCATTAAAATCATGCTGATATTCCCATTATCTTCAAGTTAACCAGGATTGTCTCCAAAATATCTACTAGAAAAAGGAGCAAGAAGCAAATCCAAATTTAACAAGATAGTCCATGGAGGTTGGATGCAAGATGTAGTTTTGACACTTATGAAATGGGGGTTTTTTGTATTATTACCAACATTTTGGTATAAAGCTACTCCAAGCTTTATACAACAGTTGAGATTAGGAACTTTAAAGGAAAATGAGGATAAATTCACTGGGCTGGTATGTGTGGGGGACTGAGGAGCTAAAATATAACACCAAACTTGGACAGGGCTTGGAGCAACATGGTCTAGTGGAAGGTATCCCTGCTGGAACGACATGAGCTTTTAAATCCCTTCCAACCCAAACCATTCCGTATTTCTAAGTGTAACCTTTCCTGATGCTGAATTATTAGAACTGCTGAAGAGAAAACAACTCCAGCAATATTTAAAGGTCAGAGTTCATATTGCTGAAACTCAATAAAATCCGAATTGGAATTAATTTTGCTTTGTCATTCTGTATCAAAAATAATGCCTGACTGTTTCAGACACCACAGTCTGCACAGTTTCTATTCTAATTAATTGTAAATATAGATTTTTCACTCTGAAAGAACAAAGTTCATCAAGTTCTTGAAGAGCCATAGAATATCCTGAGCTGGAAGGACCCACACGGATCAATCAGCCAGTCCAAGAGACTTGGCACGGTGAGAAAAAAAAGGGGAACACACTCCCAGGGCATTATTCTGCCTGTAGATGGCAGAAGGCAGTTACAGCCCTGAGTGGGTGACACAGGTTTGCACATCCTGCCACTAAACAAGGAGTATGAGGTTAATCAGGCTTAAATCTGAAATGATTTGAAGAAATTCTTCCTGAACCTGGGACTAAAGTGAAGCCAAACGCCAGCAGCAAGAGCCACGTTGGCCAGAGCTGCAGGCAGAGCTTTGAGCTGGTTTGGTCATTTACCTTTTTAACTAAGAGAATGAAAGCCTGAAAAAACAAGGAACAAGTCTTTCCAAAGGGATTTCAGCTGAGTGAAAGACAGAAGATGCAGCAGATCCGTGAAAATACTCTCTTGAGGAAAAGCTGAACCACATCTTGATCAGCACTGCTCTCCAACTTAAATGAGGCATTTTAGAGATGCTTCAGGAAAGGGTTGCTTGTTTTATCACAAAAAAACCCTCCAGCTCCTATTTGCCCAGACGAGGACAAATGACAGGAATTTAATACATGAATTATAGGAATTTAATATAGAAGTTTTATAAAGTATACAAATTAATCAAATATATAATAATTAAGAACAATAAATAAAAATTAAATAATAAGTAATAAATTAAAAATAAATAATAATGGAATAAATATAGGAATTATATAAGTTATAGGACTATAAGTAATATAGGAATAGAAATTATATAAATTATATAAATAATAAATAATATAAATATATGAATTTATTGTAGGAATTTAGCATATGATTTATATCAGGAATTATATTCCTATAACAAGAATATCATAGGAATTGCCTCCACAGCCCACACTTGCTATGCTGCTGCAGAGAAAAGCCCTTACAAAAATCACAGAAATCACAAGTTGGAAACCAGCTCAGCATTTCAGCACCAAGTTTTTGGAAGCATTTCCCTCCCTGCCTGTCCAGACAGCAGGAATGTGGGATTACCTTTGGTTTGTAGGCGTTGAGCATGGACATCTCCACGTTCTGCCCTCGGACGTGTTTCGGCTGCCTCTGCACCGGAGGGGACGACGACTTCTGGTTGTTGCGACAGATGCAGATGAAGAAGAAGAGCAAGGCTATGGCCAGGGGGATGGTGACACTTGGCACCAGGATATACAGGATCTCCATTTTATTCTTTTCCTTGGAATCCTTATAATCTGTTTCAGAAAAAAAAAAAACAAACCAACAACGACTGAAAGACCCCACAGAGTCAAATACATCCCTGGCTCAAGTGGTCAAAAGAATAAAACATCCAGTTTATTTTACTGCAATTCACCTTGAATGCTGTTTTATTTCCTTAATATTAAGAGAAAAAATAATTTGGTGGAGTAACATTTTTGTAAGGATCCAAAATGACCAAGAACAATTTCCCAGCAGTCTGCCTGGTCAAACCTGCTGATGGTCAGGAAGCAGCTGAATGAAGTGAGGTGGCCATTGCTTGGGGTGAAACAGAGTCCTGGCCTAACACAGATCCACAGAAAAGTTAATTCCTAAAGTAGTTTAGGGAAGAAGCTTGTGGAAGGTGACACTACCCATGGCAGGGGGTTGGAACTAGATGATCTCTAAGGTCCCTTCCAACTCAGGCCATTCTACAATTCTAAAAAAACCTCTGGTGGGATTGCAGACTCCTAATTTTAATATGTATATTAGGTTTTGGTGCTATAGTTTCCTTAATCCAATAAAAATGTGGGGACCCATTGAAAAAGGATAGTTTTATCCCCCTATGTATTTCCAGCCTCCTGTTCTCAACATCTCCCAACATTTCTGTGGCCACCCAGGGCACCAGAACAAATAGCATGTGCAGCTGCAAACTGATTTCCTCGTTAGTTTTAGGTGCAGGAGCAGAACAATAAGGGACTCTAGAGCAGAAGAAAGGGAGATCACACGAGAAGTGGGAGGAAATGCGCAGAAATGGCAAGAAATAGAGAGAACAGTCCTGGGGTTTACCCCAGGAAGTCAGGAAAGGGGTTCAAAAAGCCCAAACACAGACAAAAGCTGTAGTTTAATCCTAAAATAAATCTTCCTGAGGACTTGGTCTTAATAGGATTAACAGGCTAATGGGAGAACCCACCCCTCTACCAACTCTATACTGAGTGTCAGCTGAGCAGGGTGGCAAAAACTGGCACAAAGGACACAGCAATGTGAGGTGAAAGGAAAGCAAGAGCAGGGATAAAGGAGAAGGATCTGGAAGAGGTTGGGAAGCCAGTTGATTTGACATAGTGTGAATGCTCCACATAATATTTGCTCCCTCTGCACCCAGGTCTCTTCCCAGTGACTAATTTTAGAAACATGAACTCCCCTTCTGCCACTGCCCAAGACATCAGGCACTACTGGCTCTGGCTTCCCAGGGAATGTTGCTCAGAGAGAAGGAGGGGAGAAGCTTTGGGAAGGAGCTCACACAGCACCCGCTGGTGCTGACAAGGACAGACCTTCCACCGCCCGCTTTGCTGATGCCTGCCCTGCCCTGCTGCTTCCCAGGAGCATTCCTAAGGCTTAGGGTATCATTACACACGGATTAACACACCAGGGAACTTGGAGGATCCCCTGAGCTGCAGGACTGGTGGCTGTAGCCTGGTTCTTTATGAGGGAGATAGGGAACGCCTGTGGCAGCAGCAGGCTGAGCAGATTCTGACACGATGGGGAATGTTTTATTATTCTACAGGGTCATTCCAGTTTGTTTGTTGGTGTTTTCCAGGGTGGATTTGTCCAAGTGCTCAGCGGCCCACACAGATATCTTTTATGCACTTAATTGAACATGAACTTGATCTGAAGCTTGGGCTTGACTCAAATTGTGACAGAGGCAAAGTTCAAATGGTTCTGGATGTCACTTTGCATAACCCCTTTTCCCCCTCTCCTCTCACAGGCTCCCACTGTCCTGCTCCTCCCACGCTCCTCTTGGACCCTTCTTTTTAGATTAAGTTGTGCCATCTGTTTTTTAATTAAGAGAAGAGGTAGACCAAGTATTTCTACAGCATTTGGGAAACAGGAGAGGACTAATGACCCCATGACCTTCTCCTTGTGCCCAGTGTGCTCTCACTCCATCTCCAGTGGAAGTCCAGCACGGATCCACTGTGGGTTTCTTTGGCAGCTGCTGCTCTCCAGCACAGACACACAATCACTGCCCTTCCCCCCTCCTTCAAAACCTTCTTTGCTAAGCCTCATGCTCGAATTACTCTGTGTTTCACATCTCCCTATAATCAGGGTGACAAACTTATATGAAACAAATCTATGGCAGCTCGTGGGATACAGTTGAAGAAAGGAAAAGAAAGCAGCAGCACGAGGCAGGCAGAGACCTGGGCACCAGTTCATCACCTGGGCTACTCCAGTCAAAGGGAATTATTATTCTTATTAAGTAGCAGCCCCCGCCGTGAAGCCTCATTAGGTTAATAGGTTTCTTGGGAGCCACCCTAATTAAATCCATTTCCCATCTAGGCATGTCCTGGTGAGGCAGAATGCACAATGCTGATTAAAATGCGCCTGAAATGGCCCTTTCAGCCAGTGCAAAGCCAGCAGAATGCAAGTCCCACACAGGACTCTGGTTTTAATATGCAGATTAGCATCTAACAATTAAATTACTACTCACCTGATACAGCTCTGTTTGTCTTTAGAATAATAAAGCCACATAACAGCTGCACAATGAGGACCAGTTAAGGCAGTGGTGAGAGGTTTTGATAATTAAAACCAAAAAGCAGAATCACAGAATTGTTGAGATTGGAAAAGCCCTCAGAGATTACCGAGTCCAACTGTTAAACCAGCACTGCCAACACAGCTCAGACCTTGTTTGAAAAATAGAGGTGATCTTGCCAGGCCTTCTAAGCTGTATTTTAAGTTCGTGTTTACAGAACTGTCCTACCTGCATTTTGATTTTGCAAAACGAACAAAAATTGGAGATTCAGATCTCATTTGAGTCTGCTTTTCAGAGACCTGGGGGAAGTGGATGGAAGACCTAAACAAATGGTTCCTAATTGTTTTATCTGCATGTAAAAATAACAATATTGATAACATGCCAAGAAAAAAATACACATATTTCCATGGACATGCCAGAGATGTATCCAGAAATGTTATGGAAACTCAGAGTAAAAAGTTTCACACAAAATTTTATGTTGCCTACAAATTGTCACAGTAATATTCTCTTTCCCCTTGGAAAGGAGATACCTTTGATGTTACTGCTCTATAGCCAGAACCAAATTAAATGTTTTCTGGTTATGGTTATGAACATTCCTGCAGTGAGACATGTTCTGAGCCTGTTCCAAAGTCTTTTCCAATTAATGAAAAGATGGGAATCAATGCCAAAATGGGATCTAAATTATGTTCTTACTGAAAGAGGAGATCAGGGGAGAGGCAGACAGTCTGGGCTGGATCACGTGCATCTCAAATGCTCTCCTCATTTTTGGGCCCCTCAGCACAAGAAGACATTGAGGGGCTGGAAAGTGTCCAGAGAAGGGAAGGGGAAGGGTCTGGAGCACCAGGAGTGGCTGAGGGAGCTGAGTGGGCTCAACCTGGAGAAAAGGAGGCTCAGGGGGGACCTTCTGGCTCTCTGCAACTCCCTGACAGGAGGGTGGAGCCAGGTGGGGGTCTAGCTCTGCTCCCAGGAAACAAGAGACAGGGTGAGAGGAAACGACCTCAAGATGTGCCAGGGGAGGGTCAGGTTGGATATTGGGGATGTTATTTTTTCATGAAAAGGGTTGTCCAGCCCTGGCACAGCTGTTCAGGGCAGTGGTGGATTCCTCACCTCTGGAGGGATTTAAAAGCTGTGTGGATGTGGCACTTGGGGACATAGGTCAGTGGTGGCCTTGGTAGTGCTGAGAATGGTTGGACTTGATGTCTTTACAGGGTTTTTCCAACCTAAAGGATTCTTTGATTCTGTGACTTAATTTGGGCTAAGAAGTTGCATTGATTGCAACAGCAACCTGGAAAGTCAGGGGCACTTGGGCTGCCAATGTGCAGGTATTCCCTGGGAAATTATTTTCATGGCACTACTTTATCAGCTGCAGGAGCAATAAGGCTCAAAGGTCTCCTTGGAGCAGGGATGTTGTGCCTTCAATTACAAACACTGCAGTCAGCCTTGCCTACACCTCTTTTCTCATGGGTTCAAAAAAGACACTTTATGCACGTCTCCCTGACCTCCCATTTGGCAGGACGTGACCCTGAGGCTGGCTCAGTTGGTTAGAGCATGGTGCCAGTAACACCTGGGTCAGGGGTTTGATCCTCATATGGGTCACTCACATAGGAGCTGGACTTGATCCTTGCGTGTCCCTTCCAACTTAGAATATTCTATGAAAATTCTATGAAAACCATTCCTCTTTCTGTCCCAAAATGAAACATAAAACAGGTCAGCACTTACCACATGCCGGGACGTCACAGAGCTCAGACTTAAAGTTCTCATCCAAGGTGAAGCACCACGGGGCGTCCTTCTGGTTGCCGGGATTGCGGCAGTAGGAGTGGCCCCCGTTGAGCTCGGGGTACCTGACGGCGGTGAAGGTGTGGGTGTGGGGGTACTGCGAGTTCCAGGGCTGGCACTGCCGCCCCGAGCGAGTCACGCTCACCGTGCCCCGGTAATCCACCCCCGTGCTGTTGTAGCACTTGTGGTCTGGAAAGGAAAATAAGCCAAAGCAATGGTTGGTGGTTGTGGTGGGTTGACCCCCTAAAGCCACTCTCTCACTCCCCTCTGCAACTGGACAGAGGAGAGAAAATACAACAAAGGATTCATGAGTTAAGGACAGGGAGAGATCACTCACTGATCACCATCATGGGCAAAACAGACTCAAAGGGGGGATATTAATTAAATTTATTACTAACAGGATCAGAGCAGGATAATGAGAAGTAAAATAAACCCTAAAAACACCTTCCCCCATCCTTCCATGCTTCTAAGTTCTATCTCCTCCCCCGCAGTGGTGCAAGGAGATGGGAATGGGGATCACAGTCACTTCTTTTTTCTGCTGCTGCTCAGGCAGAGAAGTTGGAGTCCTTCCCCTGCTCCCTGTGGGGTCTCTCCCACGGGAGACAGTCCTTCCCTAACTAATCCAGTGTGAGTCTATCCCATGGGCAACAGTTCTCCCCAGACTGCAATGTGGGTCACTTCTCCATGGGGTCAGTCCTTTAGGCACAGGCTGCTCCAGTGTGGGTCCCCCACAGGACCACAGGTCCTAGCAGGAAAACCTGCTCCAGCATGGGCTCCTCTCCCCATGGGTCACAGGCCCCTGCCAGGACCCTGCTCCAGCAGGGGCCTCCCACTGGCCCCTGGGTGTCTGCACTGTTGGTCACATGTTCTCACTCTGCTCTCCTCTGGCTGCAATCTTCATCTGCCCCCACAACTTTTTTCCTTCTTAACTATGTTATCCCAGAGGCATTGCTGTCATTCCTGCTGGGCTCAGCCTTGGCCAGCGGTGGTTCCGTCCTGGAGCCGCTGGCATTGGCTCTGCAGGACATGGAGGAATCTTCCAGCAGCTTCTCAGAGAAGCCACCCCTGTAGCCCCCATGCTACCAAAACCTGCTCACAGAAACCCAACGCAGTGTTGGAAAGGTAGATGGATGCAGCACACGAGGGGATGAGCTGCCAGCATCCCCCAGCAAACTGCTACTGGCCCAGGGTCGGGAAAAGCCAGTTTGGGAACACGGGCTCCCAATTTGCTGCGGCTCTAATGCAGGGCCTGCTTTGCATTCACATTCCTGGGAGGATTTAAAGCTTATGCTTCTGTAATGAAAACAGCTTATGCCGAGCGTTTTTAATATAAGATACACAAAAGAAATAAAAACTACAGTGGGAACCTGAATTGCAGCCATTATTTTCATAGGAAGGTGGAGAATTTGTGGGAGCCATGTTTTATATTTGACTATTCAGATGTGTAAGGGTTGTGAACAGGCTGCAGCCCAGCCTGATCAAAGAGTGAGCTCAGCCAGTGCCTAAAATTAGGCTGGCTTAGGCAGGGATAGCCATGGATCCAGCCCCTACAACCATTCCCCTCGACAAGCAAGGGCTGCAGTGGGAGGGCAGGGAGGATGAAGCTACCCACGTTCCTAAGCATGCAAATGCTTACACTTCAGGGTTTCCTACTTTATATTAATTAGAAAAATTTCATATTAATTAGAAATTACCTGAAGAAGTCTTTCTGAATTCCTACACCCTGGACTAGCTGGCAGAGAAGTGCTGGAGTTGGAAATTAAGAGAGGACAGCACCTGGGAGCTGGCAAAGCCCAGCACCAGCTCCAACTTAGATGCACCAGCTCCAGCTTGGATGCACAAACCCTCACAGTCAATCTTTGCCCAGCAATATTTTACTTATATTATATATTTCTATTTATATGTTATATGTTATAGATTACATTATAAAATACATGTATATATAATAATTATACAATATGAAATATAATTATGTTATAAAATACCTAATATTATTATATATTTATTTTTATTTTTATACTGCTAGTTCTTTAGGTTATATTTCCATGGAAAACTAGACATTTTTCACTTACTTTTATTGATGGGATCTGCCATTGGAATGCCAATCCGGATACAATTGACAGCTTCGGGGCTGTCTGGCTGGGGAAGATCTTCGCAGTTGGGCAGCTTTAACCTCATCAGAATCATGGGGTTGGATCTTGCAAAAATATACTCTGTCTGGCACAGGACGTTTTCCAGGATCTCACACTCATCCCGGCACAGATCCCGAGGCTTGGGGGCCGAGGAGGTCTCGTCGCAGTAGGGGAAGGCGTAGTGGCACAGCGAGGGAATGGCAAACTGGGAGCACTTGTCTGACAAATGGCTGGAAGTGCCAATCATGGTGAAGGCAGCTGGAAAACACACACAGGGATTGCACTTAAACCGCTGGGAACGTTATTCCTGTGCTCTTGCCTCACTTCCCATTGCAGCTTTTATTCTCAGAGGTTTAGGTGATGATTCCAGAAACACACATCACTAATTACACCAGAAGTTATTAATGATGCTAATTTCACTGACAAGGAAAATACATCTGGTTTTCAACCAGGGTTAATGCTAAGCACATTACCAAGCCCACAAAGCCAATTATTCTTTTTTTCCCCTCCGAATAACTTCTAATAGTTTGCAAATTCTTGTAATACTTGTATGCCTCTTGGCCAACAGGTAAAACCCAAATTCCTACAGGCTGCAGGATGACAGTACCAGTTCCTTTGTGGAAGATGACAACTTTCATACAATCCCAAATGACTCTTCAAACGAAATGCTGTAAGATTATGAACTGCTAGCTGTACAAAAACCATTGGCCTTTCTTGGGGGCAACGCAGAAGCCTTTTTTGTGATGTTTAGGGACAAAGGAAAAACATTCCGGGGAGAAGAGAAACTTGGGATAATCTGACAGCATGAGAAAAATCTGAATATAGAGAAGATGATTACCACGGCTGGGACCTGGCCAGAAGTAAATTATATTAAAAAGAATAGATGTATCATGATATCTGTGAGGCCTCTCTTTGAATTTCCCATCAGCATATCCCACAAAAACAATGAAAACCGGTTCTTTACTAAATCCAAAGGAAGAACACTCCCTGCTGGATTTTTTATGCAGCCTTTTCCAGCACCTAAATGATCTCAACCACATAAAATCAACTAATTCTGATCTCCCTTTGCTTTCAAAATCTGTTTGGGTAACAGCAGCACAAGGTAGCCTGGCTACAAGCCTCCCAGAAGCTGTAAATACACAGACCCTTCTCCTTGAAAAATCAGTTTTTAGGTTGTTTGGGGGATCTGGAGGAGTAGAGGCATGAAAGTTGTTCAGACGGTCACTCTCCAGGTGACTCCCTCCACGGACACTATGCAAGGCAGAGTCCAGGGTGAAGCTCATGGCAAGAGGGAATAAAGTGCAAATAAAAACGGTATTGCTGTTTATAAAACTCTAGCAGCTTTTTGGGAAGAGACAGCTCTGTGGGGAAGAAGCCAATGTGCTGTTTACCCACCTGTAATCTGGTTCTCTATCTCCCCCTGCATGTGCAAGGACTCCATGTAGATGGTGCGGTTGCCGATGAACCGCGCGCAGGCGATGCCCCGGTAGGGCTGGCAGAACCCGTCCTCTTCATACTCATCCCTGAAATCAATCAGGAACACAAAGGGCTGAAACATTTCACAGGCAACTCTGCAACAAAATGTCCCCCCAGGGAGCTGCCTCTTGTATTGGGAGGGGCCGAGGCGAGGGGCTCCTGGGATTTGTGCCCACGATTCGTTCTGGACCCGCCATCCTTTCCAGGAAGGATCTTGGATAAGGGATTATTTGGTCTTTAGATACTGCTTGGCACGGGCTTTGTGCCCTGGAGAGTTTAACATTCAAACATTCCCACACTGCTGCAGGTAGTTTTTAGTGTCTCACCAACCAGCTCAAAGTGAAGATGAGGATTATTTCCTTCTATTAAATTTAGGTTCATTTGCGAAATATTGAAAACTCTTCGTGAGATATTGAAAACTCTTTGTGAAATGCTGAAAATAATAAGGATTATTTCCTTATATTCAACAAGATCTTGAATATTTATTATTTTAAAAAATCTTCATTGGCCTGGTAAAAAGTATTAGTGGCATTTCAGCTCAGCCAAAATATACATTCATGTTGTAAGAAATTAATGTTTTTTGCATATTCTTGTTCTACTCAAGAATGCACCCAGTCTTGATTAGAAAAGAACCATAAACTGTCTGAAAAAAAAATATTTATGTTTATTTAAAGCAACAAACACATTGTTTTCTATTTTTGAACCAAACTTGCACTTCATATTGATAAACGTGGCAGGAAGAGTGATGCTGGCAGAGACAGAATTTAAAGTGTGTATGGAAAATGCAAACTCTCCCAGCACTGATGCCCTTGAAATAGGAAATGTTCCCTCAGCCTTCCGTGTGTGGTAACATTTAGTGATGAAACAGAACTAAGGCTAAGACAGGAGTTAAATGGACACATTTCTTTCATTAGGTGCTTTGTTTTAGGCAATATAGGAGACCTTTAATACATAAATCCAGATGTGAAATTATTTGCCAATATTCTTCAAACAAAGCAAAGAAAGGAAATTACTAAACCTCTGAAGACCTGGTTATTTTGAACAGATAATCCACAGCTCTGTGCTGGCACTCAATGGAGGGTTTTAGGGCTGTTTTGAGGTGCATGAATCAGCCCTTTTACTTCCTTGCTTTGAGAATCCAGGTGGAGGCATTCTGCATTGAGATATTTGGGATCCATTTTCTGGGCAGACACCCGGGCTCTGCTGAGGTCCCAGCAAAAGCAGATGCCTAATGAAAATTTGCTGATAATTTCTTTGTTATTCACATCCACCCCAGACAGCTCCTATATGGTTCTCAAAATTGGATAAAGGATACTGGAATATCCCTAAGTAGGATGACAGCTGGGGAGGCAACAGGTTACTTTCTTTGTGTCCTTTTTTTTTTTTTTTGCAGAATTCATCCTCCCCCAGATGCCAAAAGCCAAACAGTGGAATCACCCTATGCCTTAACAGGGAAAAATCAGAGCTTTTTTAATCAACTCTGCCATTAAGTTTAACAAAAGGCACTTTCATCCCCTCATGAAGATTTTGGCTGTGAGAGCTTGGAAATGCAAATTCCATTTATCCTCTTTGAAGTGGCCCATTCATTGTGTGCGTGGCTCACAGACCCAGCGGCTGGTCCCTGTCACAGCAGCCAGGACCAGCTAATGGGATTAGTGGGAAGAAGGGCTAGGCTTGCCTTCCAGGACACCCCAGACATCTCCCAGTACTCCCGAGCTACCAGCTCCAGAGCAGCCTGCGGGATTCCCGCAGCGTCGCTTTCCAGTTCATAGGGAGAAGCCAAACACCAGGAATTAACCACAGTAATTTATGAGTGTGAAGACAGGGGGGTGGGAAAGAGGGATGGGAGAGATGGAAACCTCCTTCCATCGGCATCTTACAATTGAGAAATCAATGGGAAGGGGGCCAGGCTTCATTGGATGATGTTCCCAAGATGTTCCCAAGCACACTGGAAACCGATTGCAAAAGCACAACCTTTAACTGCCAATTAAACTCGTCATTAACAGCCCGATGGTGGGTTGAGATGCCTCAGTTAATGTGTTGTATTCAGCCAACAAAGATACTCTGAGATGTAACCAGGGACACAAACCACATCCACCAAATCCCCCAATAGGATATAATTAATTATTCATTTATTATTCATTTATTATTTTCTCCAGGCTAAATTTATTATGGAATTTAACTCAGAGACTACACAAAGGCTCACCTTTGAACGGAAGGAAGGAGGTTTAACTGCAATAGCTGCACACAGCAAGGATTAGGAGTGAGCTGGGACACCAGTTTACCTGGATGCAAATGCCCCGAGGAGCAGGATTTTGCAGATTACCTCAGAAGGTGAAGATTTAAAATGAAGGGCCTGGATTCCAGCACCTCTGCCCTGGGGCTGCATGCCAGGGGAATTCACAGAGCGAAAACAGGAGATTAGGAACTCCTACAGAGCAGGCACTACTTAGAATTGTTTCAGAAATCAGCTCCTTAATGGGGCAGAAGGATAAATCAAAGGAAAGGAACCAGAGCATCAAAGTATGAAAGGAGGATCCCTGAGACCCAAGAGAATGTGGTCCCCTGGTCTCTGCTCCCAGAGCTTTGGGTCATGGTGATAAAAGAAGGGATGTACTGGGCTGGAATGTGCATCAGAACAGCAGCTCCCACATCAGGACTCCTGATCCAGGCCAGTAACACATCACTGTGGGGAAGTTATTGGCACAATGTCATCAATGAACAAAGGCCACTCCCTGGCTCCCTTGCTGTGTCACCCTTTGCTAGCTGCTGAAGGTCTCACAAAATCCCCTCTTGCCTCTGCATCTCTTCCTGATGTCTCCCTGATGCCTGCACTGTTTTCCATGAGATGGCTCAGGATGGAAACATTTAGATTTAGTATCTCAGGACTCCCTGTGCACCCCTTTGGTCCTCGATGGGCACCCAGGGCTGTTCCCTGGAGTCAGTGCTGCTGCCAGTGCAGCTGCCAGCAGGCACTCCCTGAACCACCACTGCCCACAACACACTGGTTTTGGGGAGCAATCACCAGCTCTCCAAGACCCTTTCCCACTGGACAGATTCTGCTCACCAGATGTCCCATCCAAATGCAACAAACAGAAGCATGCAGGGGCTCCCACAGCTTAAACACTTTCCCCACCTCCTGCTGCCAAGAGCTGGCTGCTTTGGCTTTAAACACAGATATCAATTTCTTGGGATCAAGGCTGAGCTGCAGATTCCTTTCAATGTCCATCTTTTGCATCCCTCACCTGCTTTGTGTAAGCAAATCACAGCATCCCTGCTCCAGTGTGTACCTGCTTCAGGGTCCTGATCCTGTTCTTCCCACAGCAAAAGGAAGGGTCCCTTTGGCTCCAACAGGATGTAAATTAGGTTTTATTCAGCAATTATTGTGTTAACATCTACAGACAAGCTTAAGTCCTAATGATTAAGTCCTAATGAAATGGAAGTCAATCCAAGCCCAGAGGGGTTTCTGATTGTGGATGGACTTAATCTCTTGAGTAAATTCTGGCTCAAGTAGAGAGGACAGCAGTCAGCAGGTCAAAACCAGGGATGCCAGCTTGTAGAAACAATTCCAGCCTAATCGCAGTGCAGCTTCTGGGGTCTGGGTGTTGCCCCTCAACTGACACTTCTCCCGCTGCCTGCACCCCTCAAAGCCCCGGAGGCCGTTCAGTGAAGGCTACAGAAGACAGAGGAAAGTGCTGGATCTTAATGACCAACAGCTGATACAGCACTGTAGGGCTTTAAGATTATTTCTTATAAGATTTGATTTCCACTCTGTTTTCTGTTTGATGCTTTAAATATTTCTAGCCTTGATGTTTCCCTTGGAGCTTGTCCATTGCTCTCAGATCCCACTGCAGTTCCCCCTGTGACAACACTTCTGGCTTTATGGAATAACAGAAGAGAGGGTTAAATTTACACCATTCTCAGGTGTCTTTGAGTATCTGATTGCACAAAATTTACAGAAGACTGAGTCCACACCCAAAACCTCTGAGTTTGCACTGGGATCCCAGAGGAGGCAGTGACAGGGCCATGTCAGGAGAGATCTGCTGCCCAGAGAAGCAGTGGCTGCCCCATCCCATCCCAGGAAGTGTCCAAGGCCAGGTTGGACAGGGCTTGGGGCAACCTGGAATAGAAAGTGGCATCCCTGCCCATGGCAGGAACTAGAACTTAGTTTAGCAAAAGGTTTGTAATCAGGCTTTAACATATTAACAGAAAAACTGAACCTTGTGAGATCATGTTGTATTTATTTTTGCAATCCAACATATTAAAAATACATACTCCAAAGATGGTGTAATTGTGTGGTCATTTCTACCACACCCCATGGATTCTGTGTCTTTTCTTTTTCTCCCTCCCTTCCTTCCTTCCCTCCCTCCCTCTTTCTCTCTTTCTTTTTGTCTTTTCTCCCCTTTTTGCTTTAAGAAGGATTTGAGTGAGTACCCAACAAGAAAGAATCATGAATACAGGCCTAATTTTGATACCTTGAGCAAAAATGGACAAATGAATGAACAGGACAAGGTAAGACAAAGTCCCAAATGCTTTGAGTATCAAGAGCATTGTCCTCCCTTCTGATCCCTGTTCCAACACCATCCTGCCAGAACTCAAGCTCCCACTCGGGTCTGTCAGCAGGTTGGTTAGGTGGGATCACCATTATTTTGGTAAGTAAATCTCTAAGTGACAGCAATGTAAATAGAGGAATGTGAGGGGTTAACAAAAGCAGCCACAGAAAGGACATCCTATGGCCCAGTGGCACTGGAAGATGCCTTAAAGCCAGCAGGGATTAAGGGGTGTGTGCAGAGCCAGGCTGGTTTGTGGACATGATCCAATCTGAAGAGCAAAAGCAAATAAATGCTGTATTATCTCCATTATCTACCAAGTGGAGATGGAAAAGCTTTGGTTCTGTGTGAAGACTCTCCAGACATTTTTTTTACTTGCAAAGTGAAAGGCATTTTGTCTTGCTTAAAAAAACCCCAAAGTACCATAGCACTGAACTAGTCAGAGCTGTTAATCTAAATAATTTATATCCAACAGCAGAGTCCTGATGGGAAAATGGACTGATGGGAAAAGGCAGCCAATGTTGCCTAGTTCAGACAACCACGGGCTTTATACTCTTCTCTTCCAGGGAAAATGAGGAGTGCAGGACAGAAGTGTGAGCAGAGCTCAGGTCCCGACACCCCCGCACATCACAGGGATCAGAAGGACACTCCTGTGCCCCCTCCAGAGCTGCATACAAAGAGTCCTGCCTAACACCAAAATTACTCCAAATTTACAACCTAAACGTGGGTTATGGAGGGTGTAACTTCAGGGCAGTTTTGTTCCTAACGGATGCTGAGAGGTGACAGCACAGAGAGAAGAAACACACTCTAGAAAACTCTGCCATGAATTAAAAGGTGTGTCAATAAATTATTTTTATGATTACATATAACCGATGCATCCTCATTCATGCTGCATAAATTATTCTTACATTGTTAAATAAATTAGATTTTGTTCCATACTTGTGTTCCAGCTTCACACAGAATCAAATGAAAGGGTTTTCGCTTGGCAGATATCCCTTAAAGCAAACAGATGAATAATATTCTCCCATACTTTCCAAAGAGCAAAAAGCTTGTGCCTTGCTTTGAAAATGGGAATATATTGGCTCTGGTTCATAATAATATCCCAGCAATGTGAGGGCTTCGCAAAAAGAACTGCCCAGACTTCCACGTCACTGTGTAACTTAGGGAAAGTTCTGGGTAATATAAACTATTGCTGTTTGACACCCCTTGAAAGTCACAGGGGTGAAAGGTTCACTAGGAAAGCAGGGGCATAAAGTAAAAAATTCCTAATGGTGTCCTTTGATATCATTATGAGCACCACTGGATAATAATAATAACAACAACAACAACAACAATAATAATTACCTGGTCTAGTGGAAGGTGCCCTGCCCATGGTAAGGGGTTGGAATGAGATGAGCTTGAAGGCCCCTCCCAACCCAAACCACTTTAGGACTCTGTGATTAAAAAATATCGATATGCAAATACGATCTGCCTCAGTAACAACTTGAATTAGTTGTTACCTCACATTCCAGACTGATGTCTGCTTTACATGATGGATAAAGCACCCAAAATTACTGTGGGTTTGGGATGCTGTTTTGAAGAGATTAGAACACGAGTTGGCACCAGGTGGCCCAACCCAGAGCTGAGGCCATTTGGGCCATTCTACACTAAAACCGGGACAGATGAAATTTCCTGATCCCCTCCAAATCCTACAGTTCCTCAAACATATCAGTCTGAGCATTTCTCAGGGCTGGATAACCCCGTCCTGGCAGCCTGGCAGCATCCACAGCCCTTGGAGCTCCATAAAATACATCTCTCCTGCAATGAATCCCTTGGCAAGGACAATCCCAAGCAATTACTGCCTGTTTTTCTTTGGCATCCTAAGGAAGTTCTAGTGTCTCTATCAGAACAACTCATTTTGGGAGGCAAGAGCTGCCTAGAAAATAATAATGACAAGAATGAAAAGCTCAATTTTACACAGTCAAGTGCTTTATACTCTTCTCTCCAGGGAAAACCAGGAGTGCAGGACAGAAGTGTGAGCAGAGCTCAGGTCCCGACATCCTGGCTCATCCAGGGATCCACAGGGATCAGAGGGGTACTTCTGTGTTTTTTCCAGAGTTGCTCCAAAGGGTCCTGCCTAACACCAAGTCATGTACCTCCAAATTTCCAACTTAAACCCAGGATTACAGAGGGTGCTGCTTTAAGGGGAGTTGAGTTCTAAATATTTGATATAAATACTGATCAAAATTAAATGAGCTCTGAGATTCATTAGTTTTCTCCTCCTAAACACTTGAATTATCTCTTTGCTAAGAAAACTCCTGCAAAGCCAAGGGGTATTCCCTGCAGGAGAGGGTGCTGTGCCCACTCAGCAGCTGCAGCTGGTTAGGGAACAACCCTGGACAAGCACTTGGATCTTTCCTGGCACATTTCTTACATCATTATTCAAGATGAACTGCAAATCATCCCCTAAGAGTTCTGGAAATGGCAGGAAACGCCCCACACTTATTGGTTTGACAAAGCTATTTTAAGGCTACCTTTGGAAGGTCAGCTCCTCCAAGTTTTTGGATACAGAGGGAAAAAAACTCTGAGTTGTTTTTGAAGAGCAGTCAAGCAGGATAAGATTCCAGGCACTAAATTCTGCCTCCTCTATCAAACCTTTGTGCTGCCCAGGAAAACACACTCCCTCCTCCTGGATTCCCCCCTGGGGCTGCAGGGATCTCACACACACAGTCCTTATCCACCTCTCATCGGGCATCAGGCTCCAGATAAGGAGGTTTTGATGAAATGACCATCAGCTTCACCCCATAAATCAGCTCTGCCCTCAGTGATACCAGAGCCCTTGGCCCCACAGGGATGTTGGGCTGATGAGCCTTGGGAGAGGATGGATGGGACTGGAGCATATCCCATCCACATCCATATCCTGCACCTTGGACACCTTGGACAGGCAGAGGAGAGAGAGGAAATACTGTTAAAAAAGATGACAAATTCACTGACTTGTTGAAACCTTTTAAAAAATATTTTACACTGTATGAGATTATATGCTTCTACAATTTAATCTGAACCTAAATGACACATTTATTGAAATGTGGGTATTCCCAAGTGTTCTCTCAGCTTCTGTGATGCTCATTTTTGATTGAAACAGTATTAATTCCAGGGAAAAAAGGCACCTGACATCAACAGGGTGAATGTAGTATAAGGAAACATAAAAGGATTAATGTTCTAAAGTTGCTCTTAGCAAGATGCAAACATCTTTACACCATATAATTTGGACAACTTTACATCTTTGAATATGTAGATATAGTAAAACTCTATTAATATTATCTTTATTATTTGTTATATTAATTATATTTATTTTCATGCTATTTTTCCATTCAATGCATTTTTTTTCTTTCTTTCCAATGGAAGAACATCCAAACTTCTTATTCTCCAGAGATCTGGTTAAAACTATTGCAGACTGTTCTTTGCTTTGGAGGGAGTTCTTCCAGAAAGCAACATCCTGCTTCTTCCTGGGCCTCAGGACACTGCAAGTACAGCTTTGAACTGTTCCAAACTGACACAAAAACTTGTAATTTTGAACACTACAAAATGAGTTTCAGACCTTCTGCAGCCCATTTCATCCCTCACCAACTTTTTCCCGCTTTACCTTATTTTCTGAAGTCACAGCTTTATTTCTGTTCCTCCCTCCCCTCTCCTTCCTTCTAACATTTAATTTGTCTTATGTGCCTCAAATAGTTCTTTCTTCTGGTGACCTAATATTTTAACCTTAAGCATGATGAGAAACAGACTTCCCAAACGTGACACTTGAATTCAAAGTGAAACACATGGCTGGGCACAAGTTAATTAAAAATAATATGTATAACTTTAGCTTGGTTAAACTATTATTTGACCAAAAATTTGCACCCATCAATAACTACCAGAGCCCACAATTACTATAAAAATAACAGTAACTACCATGAGCCCAAACTTACAAAAACTAGTGTTTTACTTGTCTTTTTATTTCACAGACAAAAAGATCTCCCTGACAGGAGGGTGGAGCCAGGTGGGAATTGGGCTCTGCTCCCAGGGAACAAGGGACAGGATGAGAGGAAACGGCCTCAAGTTGGGCCAAAATTGGATATTAGGGAAAATTTTTTCACGGAAAAGGTTGCCCAGTCCTGGAACAGGGAAGTGGTGGAGTTCTCATCCCTGAAGGGATTTAAAAGCCGTGTGGATGTGGCACTTGGGGACATGGGTTAGTGGTGGCCTTGGCTGGGGGATGGTTGACCTGATGACCTTAGAGGGCTTTTCCAACGTAACAATCCTATGATTCTATGGAATTCCAGACTCCTTTAAAAAATGTAGTGTATTTTTCCAACCAACCTTCCTAGGAATGATGTCAAGGCGGGAACAGGGCATTTTTCTCTGCTGGGGGTTGCTGGGTTTATGAGCATCAACCTCCACCTTGGGCTGGGGGTAAATCCAAACCCGATTTAAGCAGCTGGTCTGACTGAAATAACTGGTCAGGTCTAACAACTGTGAAAACATCTCAAGTCCACAGATCTCGCAGGTCTGTCATAAATTGTGCTCCTGACAGACACACATAAATAGCGGCTCCTCAGCTGGGAACAGCCAGTCTGCTCTAAAGGGCATCAGGAGTCAGATTAAACTGGGAATGGCTGGTGAAAAAGATCGTTTTGCAGATAAGAAGCAATTCTTAAGACAACAAACACGAGTGACAATACGCTCCAGTGGAAATGAAGAGCTGTGCCTTCATTCCTTGGTGGTAACTGGATAAGGCAGGGAGAACCTCTTTGTTTTCTTTAAAAGCATTTTACCTCTCTCCGAAGGCTGCACAGACCACATTTCAGAACCCACCTTGGGACCAAAGCAGCCCTATTGCAGAATGCTGGGCTGTAATATTCAGAATTTAGGGCCCAAACATTCATATTTTGGTCAGCCTTCAGAAGGATACCAAGCCCTAAATTCTGGAAATCATGCTTTTAAAAATCCTGCTTTTACACATCCTGCTGTGTAAAAATGGCAGTTTTCTGCTCAGAAATGGGCCAAATCCCTTCCAAAACTTTAGTTTCTGGGGAAAAAAAAAAAAAAGGCAAGTCACTGCTTTTTCCTGCTGTTATCCCCAAAGAGTGAATATGTTGCAACACATCGTCCTGCCTGTTTTCTGGCAGCAGCATTAAAGGAACTATTAAGGACATTTTAACCTCTTTTTCTTTTTTTCGTTGTGGTAAATAAAGATGAAACCATCTATTTTTGCAAAGCCAACCCCTTCAAAACCCTACAAGTTTAAATAATTTCTCTAAGCCACCTGAAGAAAACCCCAATTTCTTTGCAGTGAGGTGTTCGTAAAAACCATGTAAAATAACATCCCTTTGCAGCTCATTTACAGTCAATAATTGGTATTCAAGGGGAAAAAAATCACTTTTCACCCCCCATAACAAGCACCACGTTTTTTGATTCATGTGGCAGAAAGGTCCATTTTTTTCTGGACCTGCCTAAATTTTAGGATATGTAATTTATTGATATTTACCAATACATCGAATTGTCCCAATTGCTTTATTTATTTTTTTTTAAATTATTCCAATGAGTCAGCAATTGAGAATAGTAATTCCATTGAATTTTGCATTATGTTAAGCAATTATGTTAACTTGCCACTGTGAATGGCTCACAAATTTCTAAGACATTTTACACAGGATTACTTGGGTACTTTGATGCAAATTATATTCAGGGGACTGTTGTCTGCCAGACTTCCTACATGGAATGGCTGGCTGAGCTGTGACACCAACATTTCAGCTGTAAATCTGAAATTAATTGGTATTGATAAGTTTAAATGCATGAAATGCATGATATTAACGCATTTCCTCACTAGAAAAATATTATTTAAGATAACAGAACTGTTTCTAGAACCTTGTTTTAATAAAGACTGTCCTGGCAGTTGTACTTTATTAATATTTTTATCTCGGAGTAGGTGAAATGCTGGTTCATATCAATACTCGCTTTTATCATGGGCTTGTCATAGAAAACATGTATTTTACAACTGCATAAAACAATCAAATGAGGATTAAACCAAACATCATTTAAAAGGCACAATCCATGTAGCAAAGCAATTTGTGCATCGTGTGTGAGTCAAAAATCAAGGGAAATCCTGGTATTTCCACACCACTGCTCCTTCTATCCTGCCAAGGAACTTCATTTTGGCAAGACCACAATTGCCTGTTCTGTGTCATAAAATTGTCTTATAGGCCAAGGATGGACTAACATTCCTGTCTTACTCCCACTGGGGTAAAATACAGAGCTGCTCCACAGAAACCCATAGAGTTAGTCTGGGTTCATCCCCATACAGCTGAGACCAGACTGACACAGTCACAGCTCCTCATCATAGCTCCAAACAGCGCAGAAGAGGCTTTATGATGCTTATAAGTCCAAGTTTAAGAGTTTCTGCTATAATTGGTATTTGTGTGTCTCAAGATGGAAGTGGTTGAACTGTCACCAATGACACAAAATTAAAGGGATTTATTTATTTGTCATATAAATACAACAAAAGAGTTTCTACTCCAAAAGCAGCTAAAGAAGGCCTTAGAAAGTACCTACTAAAGGCAAATCTTTCAAACATAGGCAGGTCAAGGCAGCTTCCATCCAGGAATTGTGAAAGAGAACATCTCCATGAGCTTTTCACACCCATCGTGCAGCCCCTGTACTCTTGGTACTCACACACATCCTGAGGAGAACCAAGTGGCTCCAAATCTGCTGACTTTACATATCCAAGACAAAACAGTGGAATGGCTGAAATGAAGTCCAAACAAGCCAGGATTTGAGGTGGTAACAGAGCTGGGAGCAATTCCCAGGAGGCTACAGAAAAGAGACCTCTCAGCTGCACTTTGGCTTTGGTGAAGTCAAGAGCTGGGTTGTAAAGATAACAGTGGCTGTATATTTAGAACCTTCTAGAGACATTTGCACAAGTATGTTCAGAAGTTAAAGACAGGCAAAATCAACATGACACTTTTTTCCCCCAAGTATGTGCTCTAGTTAATTCAGACCCACCAGATTTGGAACATGACACGCCCTACGGCCTCTCTAGTGGGGACTCCTCACCTCTAAAACCTCCCAATCTCTAAATGAGCTGTGAACCTTGAAAGGGGATTGGTTTGCAAAGTGTTCTTGGTGCTAATTGCTGGGCACAACTGTGGCAAAGGAATGTGCCCATTCACCTCCAGCAAAATCAGGACCGAGAGGAAATTCATTTGTTTAAGGTAAATTTACCCACACAAGAAATTTGGCTAGAAAACTATGTCAGGGAAACATTTGCCGTTAATTTTTGTTTAACACTGATCTTTGTTGTCTCAGGCATCAATGACAGCACCCAACCAATCCCAGCTCAGATGATAACTGCTTTCCTTCCTCACCCAGGTAACCACATGTATTTTCCTGTTAACAAGATCAATAAACTTGACACATTCAGAAATCCCTGATTAACTCCCTTCCCGGCATTTGAAGTCGAAGGGTTATTGCTTTGAACAGCCAAGGCTGAAACAGTCAGGAGTGGCTTTGATTATCAGGATAAATAATGTAACACCTTATAATCTTCTCCCTGGCACTTAATGACTGTGTGATGAAGTTACACAGACTGGGAGTGAGTAGTAACTCCACACAGGTTGGCTGAGCAGTGATGTTATCCTTATAGGAAAGCTCATTGCCAAGGTTTTACACAGTACTGCGGTAATGGAAACACCTTGGGTCAATACAGAGTTATTCCCAAATTTAATCTTTTTACTTGACTGAATAAACACTTGCCCCAACACTGGTTCTCCTACAGGCTGTGGAAGCCTGGAGTAAACTCTTAAGTTGAGTTTGGGATGACTGACATGTCCTTTCATGAAGGAATGAGGGTTGTTCCTTCCAGTTTCATGTGGGCTTTCCCAGCTCCCTCGTCATGGGGCTCACAACACCCTTGACACTGCCAAAGATGTCCCTTTTAATTGCTGACTTTCAAGTGTTTTTCACAAGACAGACCCCTTTAAGCATGCCCTCACTCATCCTCTCCCGGGAGAGGAGGAGCTGGCTCCCAGCAGGACACCAGGTCAAGGGAGGTGGGACATTATCCAGAGTCAAAGGAGAAACACCCCACAATCACTGAAACATTTACAGAAGATCTAAAAGTACAAAGAGGGGATTAAGGGAAATGGATTCAAATCAAAAAAGAGTAGGTTTAGGTTGGATATTGGGAAAGAATTCTTCCCTGAGAAGGTGGTGAGGCCCTGGCACAGGTTGCCCAGAGAAGCTGTGGCTGCCCCATCCCTGGAAGTGTCCAAGGCCAGGTTGGAGCAATGTGGGATAGTGGAAGGTGTCCCTGCTCATGGCAGGGGGTGGGATGAGATAACCTTTAAGGTCTCTTCCAACCCAAGTACTCTGGGGTTCTGTGATTCTCTGAAGGAAGGAAGTTCTGCAGCCCAGCTCCCAGCTGAGGGACAAGCAGTGCTCCAGCACAGGGCTCTGGATCTCAGCCTTGGAATGTCTCACCAGGGAAAAAATCAAAGGCTCGGCACTGAGTCCATTTGAAGGGGGAGGAGAAGCCTAAACTGCCCATGGGAAAGGAGTTGTGGGAAGAAGGGGGTTACATATACACAGAGATGACTTTTCATGTGGGTGAAAGAGAGCCCAGGACAGGAAACCACCCCATCCCATGGAGCCACAGCCACTGCCTCCCCTGCCAGGACCCACACTTTGTTTGCAAGACTGCAACTGTTATTATTATTACCAGGTTTTGTTCTCTTGAATAATTCCTGCCACAAGCAACCAGAGTTTGCACTACTGTAATGTTTCAAGTATTTCATCTTAATTCTGTTTTCAGCCCACTGAAAAGCCAGGCTGGCAGATAAACCAAAAACCTGCTTGAAGTTGTGCCCAGAGCTGAGCCATTAGGATCTGACACATCCCTCATTGCTCTTCTTTTCCTTGGTTCCCCACCAGCACAAATTGCAAGGAGCAGGATTTGCTTAAGGAATATCAACAACAGCTGGGCACTGAAGCAAAAGAACAAAATGAGAATGAGATTGAGATTTGCCCACTGAGATTTTATTACCCGATTACACAAGATGTTTTATTGCGACCACAGAAACATTATGGGCCTTTAAATAGGATTTCCCTTCTAATTAAAGGTTTTACAGCACAGGGGAACCTCCTGTACCTCAGAGATGAGCTCAGACATTAACTGGCTTCTGAAACGTGTGACTGGTTCTTTATTCCACCCCTTATACCCACCAACTCCCAACTCCAGAAAAACACAAGAACAACATTGGGCCACCAGATGTTGCAGGTTTTGAAGTAAAACAAGACCACAGAGGACTCTGAAACACACTTGCTCTGTATGAGAGAAGTTCAATTTTCTCTTTCAGAAAATCCTAATAAAGACAACTGAGTCACAATTTCACCAGACAGTTTTCTGACTTAATTGCATTTAACTCATACCAAGACAGCTAGAAATCACTTTATACCATAAATACATGACACAGGTTACAGAATTATTTCCCTCCAGAGACCTTTACAACTCCTCCCCAGAAGTAACACACTGGACAATAGTGCTAATGGGGACCAGAGAAAATCCAGCAATGTGTTCTCCTGCAACACCGAAGTCTTGGGGTGACTGTGAAATCAAGGAAGTTGGTTTCCAGACCTTTACTTTTTGTTGTGTTTTACTTTTTAACTTAAGATAGATCAGTAACCCTCCAAAATAGAACAGAAAGCTCCAAAAGCCTGGGATTGGGATGTATTTTACACTGTAAAATATGACCCTTGTCCCCAGAATAACAGCACTCATCTCTACTTTAGCAACTCTTTGGTGAGGAGTCATTGAAGAAGGTACTGGGTTGTATAAATACACAAATAAAACAACAGATCAATGATCTCTGCCAGAAACTTTAAGATTTGGTGGTGTCTTGAGCATAACATAAATCAGGTCTAATCCCATATAAATCAGGGACACTCTAAACCATCACTTTTTCATTTGAGGACAAGACACACATTCAGGACAAGTCCTTTCCAAAATCAAGCAGCACAAAGCCAAGTTCTGTTCACAGGACTGAAACCCGACCCAGGCCAGGATGGGTGAAATTCATTGTTACTGTAATATTGTCACATCTTTTCTCACAGCCTTTGGGCTCCAAAAAATCTGTCTAAGCCCCTCAAAAATGCCCTTATGATTAGAGCTAAATGAGAATTTTTTGATCAAAATTGTCTTAAAGAACAAACATGAAAACTGGAATGTTTCACACAAACCCAGTGGTTTGGCCCAAATGGCTGCTGCAGTGTTTTAGCAGCTCCACAAGGAATTTTTGGGTTGGCTTCAAAATAGTTGTTACCTGGAATGACCACATGAAATATGGGAAAACCAGGTTCTACCTCTGCTCTGAAGCAGAGCCAGTGTCTTCCTCGCTTCAAGTGAGAATGTGCTGAGAATTTTCTGAGAAAATAATATTATTTTTTACAACAGTTGAAGAATATCTCCATGAAGGAGATGATCAGCAGAAGCAATGCAACTTTTCAGCCTTTCCTGATTTTTTTCCCTCCTTTTGCAATGTGCGAAACTTCATAATGATCCTTGTTTTGCTCCTTTTTAAATAAACCAGAAAAATACACACACAGTCTGTAACTCATGTCAAATTATATAATTATAGGATTTCTCTAGTGTTCTAGAAACACTGATAACTGAGATATTCAGTCAGCGAAAGAAAACTCTATCCTCTATCTGTACTTTAAGTATCAGCCCACTTAGAATCCTAAAGGTTGGAAAAGACTTCCAAGATCGAGTCCAACCAGTAACCAGGATCCTGAGTGGGATTTGAAAAGTTCCTACACCCACAGTGTTAAAAATGGCAATAAGGTCTTGATATATAAATAAAGGCAGCAAAGTCTTGACATAATGACAATATAAATGCATTTTTCAGTGTTACCCTCAGCACTAAACTCCCCCAATCTCTCAGGGTCTTGCCACAAATCCCATGTGCCACATCAGGGGTTACTGACTATGCAACTGCTTGTATTAAAATCTCAAAAAAACAGAAGTCCAAATACCCTTCAAATACTGACTGGAGCATTCCACAAGGACCATTTCTATACCAAACATTTATCCACATATGTAGTTGCTATGGGTGATCCTGCACAGAAGGAAAACAAATCCAGTTCTTAAATAGCACATTGTCTTTTCCTTTGTGTTACTGAAATGCATTAGGGAAATCTGGCTCCCCATATCCAAGTCATAATGTACCTCAGTCCCTTCTCCCTCCCCACTTAAAAAAATATTGACATGGCTGTAATTCATTTGTTTTCAGATAATACAACTCTGCCTCCACACTGTGCCATACAGTGCCACATGCAGACAGAAGGGTTTTCTGTTTGCACTGCAGGCAGATAAGGGAACATTTCAGCTAAAATCTGCAAAAATATTTATCAGATACCCTTTTAAAAGTCAAAAGCACTTTCTAAGGTCAATCTTTCCCTAAGCCACAGGCCAGTTTCTTTTCTACGGACTTACCAGCATAACAAAATACAATTTAAGCCAGTTTATTAGTAAGAGCTCCATGGCAAAGAACTTGGGTGTTTGCAGCATTGCTCACTTGGAAATGTGAATGGTGCAGGGCCACAGCAAAGAACAGCTGGATTTTGGGAAGAAATTCTGTGAACATGGTGAGGCCCTGGCACAGGTTGCCCAGAGAAGCTGTGGCTGCCCCATCCCTGAAAGTGTCCAAGGCCAGGTTGGACAGTGCTTGGAGCGATGTGGGATAGTGGAAGGTGTCCTGGATGGAACAAGATGAGCTTTAAGGTCCCTTCCAACCCAAATCAAACCATTCCATGATTCTATCCTTTATTTTGTTACAGGCCACTCATGCAGTAATTTGGCCCCATTGCCCCAGGATGTCAAACCCAGCCAAAGTGACCAGTGGCACTTCAGCTGCATCTGAGGAAGCACAAACAACTCCACTCCAGGCCACAGAAACACACCTTTAATCTCACTTTGGCTCAGTTTCCCACATGTATTCTGGGAGATAAGAGAAGGTAAAGAGGCAGAGGACCCTGGGATTCCCAGATTATGGGTATATTTAGCTATGTAAGTACCCTGAGGTAGATAAAATACACCAAAATAGGAGCCAATTCCTTTAATACAAGACACAAATATGGTTTCCTAAATTCTGTACTACAATTACCCAGAGGTTTTATTTCTTTTTGCTCACTCAGGAAAGTCCAAGAGCTTGACTCCCAAAAACCTGTACACCCTGGTGCCTCAGCATCCACCTCACTGTCTGTGATGCCACAGGAATGTCCCAGAGCAAACTGCAGCAGAATAATCAGAACCAGGGAAAAGGTGAGACAGTGGCATAACAGATAAGTGTGCCCCAGATCAAAGACCAAAGTGAAGAGGACAAGGCCAGCTTTCCCTGGAAACATTCCCATTCCACCCTGACATGCTCACAGCAGATAACCTGACTCCCAGCCCCTGGCAAAACTGAGGGAGTATTATTTTCACTGGGATGAAGTAATGCAGCAGGATGTGACATGGTTTCTGTCAGCATCAGCCACTCACACTCCAACTCTGCACCACGTGGGTTTTTTCTTCCCAAATATATTTATATTGGCCTCCACATGGAATATCCCACTTCGAGTTTGTGTCTAAGATCCTACAGGCCACAGGTACAAGCTGTTGTACCAACACACAGTGGGGTTATAAAAGATCCTGCCCCAAAACTCATGGGAATTGTGTTCAGTACTCATCCAAAATTTCCATCATCACTGAACAGCAGGGAGGGAGTTTCTGTGACAGCTAAATATATGGTACAGGACTGGAAAAGAACACACCTCCAAGATTCTCGGGGTCAAGCCTGGCACCCTCCTGGGGGCAGAGCCTTGGGTTCTGTAGGCTGGGAGCTCGGTCTCAGGATGAATCTGCTCTTGCCTCTTTATCGGCTTTTTTTCTTCTATAAATTTTAATTTCTATGGCCAAAATTTCTCAGTTACTCTCTGAAATGCACAGTCACACAGTTGGCCAGGTCTCTCCTGGATGCTGGCCAGTGGTTACGTGTTTTCTCATTGAAGGGACCATGGTGACATCCAGCCACGCAGAGCCACTGCATAAAGATCTATTTTATTAAAAAACCCACATGTGTTTCACTACAAGCAAAAAATAATTAAAAAAAACTTAATCACTGAAAAAGAAGATGGGGGAATCCTGGGAGGGTTGAGGTTTCACGAGGTTTCCAAGCTATTTCTGGGAATCATAAACCCCATTTGATTTTATGAATCAAGTGCCCCTTAAAATTACAGCCCTCTCATCTCCTCTTTTCTTCCCCTTCTCATTCCCAGTGGTTAAATAAAGAAAATAAAGGTTATAGATATACAAGAGGCTCTATTAAGAATAAAAGGACTGTTTCAGAGCAATATTGACACAAGGAATTTATATTCTCTGCTCAGGAGGTGCCAGTCCATGACATCCACATCCAGTTTGATCAACATTCCCGCTGTTGCACAGCAACCACTGCAGATCCAAGAGCAGGAATATTGATGAGCCAGTCATTTTTCTCCTTTAAAACCTAAAACATCATGTCTTGTGAACTCACAGAATACTCCCGAGAGGTGCCACACTGATTTTGCGATGTTTCCACTGCAGTAAGTCAAGAGTCTGTGTTGTTGAGTGAACTATTTCACCTGCGGGTTAAACCTTTTTGGAACGTGCTCATGACACAATAAACTGTGTGTGGTTTTCTAACACAGAGATCATTTTCTTGAACTCTTCCCACTGGAACTCGCTCCAGCAGGGTTTTTCCAGCTCATTTTTAGACCAGACCATGTAAACTGCAGGTTTAATTTTCTCTCCCACTATAGCTCTTGTGGTAGTTCTTGAACTGTGCTCCATCACCTCTAATTTCAGCGATTTGTGCCCAGAGTTTCTCCTGCAGTGGGTGAAGCTCAGGGCAAGCACAGGGCCCTCGCTCCAGGAAGAGGAAACAATATAGAAAGAGACAAAAATAATAATAATGGAAAAGACTGGGGACACAACCATTTGCCAGGCCAAAGTATCTCAATTGTTACATCAGATTCTCTCATCTCCAGGAATCTGCTGTGCTCTGATCTCAGCCTGTTCTGATTTTGATCTCTGTTTCATGACCTGAGGTGAAGATACACACTGCTCTATGTCCTTAAAGGACCAAACCTTGCTGTGGATATATCATGGATATAAAGTGAGTTTTACAGTGATGTGAAGCACAAGAACTTAAAAAATAATGTTAAAGTTATGATCTTTCAGGAAATTTTTAGAAGCCATGGCTACAGTGGTGCATATTCCTGGGCTAGTGGAAGGTATCCCTCCAACAAGATGATCTTTAAGGTCCCTTCCAACCCAAACCATTCTATAATATATTTGTATTCACAATATATAGACACGCACAGAAAGATGCACAAGTACACGAGTTAATTACTAAATGCTCTCTTTCATCATCCTCAAATTACTAAATTAATCCAATTGGAGTTCACATTCATAAATTCCATGGATAAAAGAAGGGAGTACCTGAGCCGATGGTGGCCTTTTACACCCAGATTCAGCCAGACCCCTGTGCCCCATGTGCCCCTCCCAGACTCCTGCCCGCTGTAGAGGTGCCCTTGACACCATCCACTTTATGGAAACTATTCCAGGAGTCTGGGAGCCGGAGCTGGTTCCTGGCCATGCATCCGGAGTGCAGGACAGAGGCATTCCTGCTTTCCCCACAGCTCACTGAGCTCCTTAGAGCTGGCACTGGATCTGTGGCACCTTCCGGCACAACACGAGATAATATAATGATTTATTTATGAAACAGCAGTGGGAGTTGTTGGGTTTTTTTTTAAAGCAAAAGAAGCTTCTTCCAGCTAAGTCAGAGCAGCAGAGCAGGTTAATGGGATGTGATAACCCCCAGATAAGGGTTTACAGCTGACCTTTGCCAAAAAGAGGAGAGTTAAAGGAAGGACGTTCAGGTCAGGCAGCGCTTCCCACCCCAGCAATACCTTGGGTTTCTCACGTTCTCAGGGACAGCACTGCTGGATTTTCTTTCATTTGCTTCAGACTGCTTGTCAAATCAAACTTTTGGCTCTGGATAACTCTACCAGTGCTTAGGGAAAGCAGAAACATGTAACACACACATGAATTATTCGATTATCTAGCACTGCCTGCCTTCTTTTACAGAAGTCACCATTTAACCTTTTCATTTTTAAGCTACACTTGGCCCATCTATTTCTCACATCAGTGCAGAGCTCTGCTCCTATAAATTATGCCAAGAAAAAGTGCTGAGCACATGGATTTTTTTTAAAACATGATCCTCAAATTAAATCTGTAAATGAACAGAACCTTCCCCTCCTGGCAGGCTGATAAAGAGGACATGGGAAAAGCAGGCCCAGGGAAAAGGCTGCTACTTGCCATCAGTTTTGTTCTGAGCTGATGCTGATAAGGCACAAACACTATGCAAGTACAAGTTTTCATTTCCTCAACATCCTCCAAAGTGCTTTCCAGATTTAGCCTTCATCTAAACAACTCTGAGATGTCCCCAGATGTACAGGGAGTGTCCATGTGCTCCGAGCAGCACCAGCCCCGCCGGCACAGCAAGGGGGAGAGACACAGATTCCCATCGATGTATTCTAGGGAATGAAAATCAGCTGAACCCATGGATCCACAGTCAGTTTAGCCACAGCACCAGGATTAATGACTTAACTTTTAAAAACATGGCAGGAAGATATTTTATCACCCAGCTTCCAGGACTATTCCCGAAGGAAGTACTTCCCCATCCCTGGGGGGTGGATGGTGAGGGGACTAATCTATCACCTGAGAACTTGAAAACTGGGGTTGGTTTTCACAGAAAAAAGCAGATCAATTAATTGCATAGCTACAAATTCATTTGTGAACTTGCACAGGGAGAAGGCTACGCTTGAGAAGGCCACAAAATCCAATATTCAGGGTATTGTTTGCATGGAAGGAACAATAAAGAGCGGGGACCAGATTTTGAGGTAATTTCCCTCCTTTATTTCCAATTTTCCTCCCACAACTGAGCCTAACCTGTATCCATAAGGCTCTTGCACTCATGCTATCAATGAGGTTCAACACAATATACACGGACTTGTTTTTTCACTCATTTAAAACAAGTTCCAAGTTTGCAATTTCTTTGTCATAAGCTCCTTCTTGATTGTCTAATTTCCTAGATTAAATCTGATTGGCTTCTAGAGGAATGTAAATGTTCTCTGTTCAGTAAAACAGATCCCTCTGCTCATTTCTCTGGATGTATTTCCCTCCAATGTTTAGCACAATGTGACCTCTCACCAGGCAGAGCCACAACCTCCCAGGGTAATGAAGTGTGACTAAATATCTTTTTTGGTTACAAAATTATAAGGCACGATTATAAAATCAAAATTTAAAGAGGACATCTCACTTTCTTTTCACCTTTTCTCATTGTGTTTGTATTTTAGCTGGTTAAATTGTGGTAATTCATTTTTTTGCAGGGGCACAAAGCAACCCTCAAATCCTGCCAGAAAATAAAAATGGAAAAAAAAGGTTCCCAAATGTAGTTTGTTTTAAAAAGCGAGGCAATCCTGAGTGGCCCGGACAGTGAAATTCCAGCACAGCTCTGCTTTCTGTGCTCACGTGGGTTTCTGACCACCAAGGATGTCTTGCTCAACCTCACAAATTTCAGAAACCCCAAACTAGGTGGGAGCAGACACAAAATACTCATCTTCTCACCTCATTCATTAAGTCTCCAAACTGCTGAAGAGCCCAGCAGCCCCCGCTCCCCAAGGCACCGTGATTTCCCCCTCAGAACAATCACAAAATGGAGCTGAAATCCCAGCCAAGAGCTCCCCTTCCAAAACAAACTCCAACTCCTTGTCAGGCACCTTCACAAGGGGAGACAAACCATATTTTCTGATGTTCCATTAGAGGGCATCCTCGTATGTCCTTTTGTGGTCAGATGCTCCTCCTAATTTACATCCTCTGCAATGCTTTGGGAAAGATCTTCCATAAGGAGCCAGGAATGTTCAAATCCCCAAGTTTTTGCATCTCTTGTAATTATATTAAGAGTTTCATTTTATGTTTTAGTTGGTTCTGTATTTCTCACCCTCATCAGGAGAGGTGGATCTTCATTATTTTTCCACACATGAGATGTGAATAAGCTGGACACACCATCACAAAACTAATTTCAAACTTCAGGACAAGTGAAAATCACATTTGAAACACAATGAGGGGCTACAAAAGGTGAGTAAGTTTGATAATGTGTTTTGAAACAAGAGATAAAAGTGTATATTCTCAAAACCTGCCGAAGACAGAAGCTCCACTGCTCAGCCCCAGCAACAGGAGCCAAACCTGAGCTCCAAGAAACAGGGAGCTGCTGTACCAACAGCCACTGCTCCCACCCACATACTCAATCTTTAAAAAGTCAGGTTTAAGACAGTTTACTAATGCAGGTACAGATAGATACAGACACAGTTTACGACCAGCAGTCCCCTTAAAATCAGTAAGAAGCCCCTTGGTAGTAAAATCTACTTGTAGCGATAAATATTTTCTATACTGGACTGTGACATGCATGAAGCACCTGGAAGTGCACTGAAATCAGCTGAAGGGACCAGAGGATCTAAAGGCAATAATATTGGAAATTAAGAAGTCTAGGATAAGAAATAGAAGTTGACATGACAATATGAAAATACAGTTACGAGACAGATAATTCAGTTATAATAAATTACCATCCTATCTGACTTAAAGTAGAATGTAAAAGTGCTCCTGTCACACAGGATGACAAATGAACTTCTGACTGCTGAAATGGAAGATTAATGAATAGATACAACAGACATGAAACAACTTACGAGGATCCTGGGCTGGCTGTTGGCGGGGGACCTGGAAAAGTGACAGAAGAAAAACAGCAGGATGAGTTATGGTGAGGTGGGAACAGGAAGCTTTTGAAAAGCTTTTAAAAGATAAAAGTAACAGTCTGTCATGTGGGATGTGGTTCATGTAGCTGAGCAGAGGAGTGGCAGCTCCTCAGGCCCACAGACAAGTCTGGATCCTGCAGCACTGATGGGCTGCAAGAGGAGGATAATAAACAGGTGAGGAACTCAGCCCCTCATTCCAAACTGCCTTAGGAGAACATCTAAGGATTAATTTCTTATCAGAAATTAGAAAATGTGGGAGGTTTATGAAAAAATACTATGAAACTCATCACATAGATGATTCATTGTGTCCCGCTTCTAAGAGGATTTAGCAGCACTCTGTGCAAATATCTTCATCTCAGTGAGTTATTTCCCCCGACTGTGGAAGAGGAGAAGACACACTAAACCTGTTTCTTGTTTGGAATCTTCTCAGCTGTAAGATCAGCTTTGAAGGCAGTTATCTCAACATATACATGGAAGAAAAAGTGCTTATTTTACCTGACAGGTACCTATGTATCTCAGTACCGTGCCCTCAGTCTGTTGTGCAAGCTGAAATTTCTCACTCATGAGGGACAAAGGCCACTCAGGCACTTGAGAATAAAATGTTTTCTCCCCTCTGGTCTGAATCCAGTCAGGTACCAGTGGAGGCTTGGGGGGGACCTCCTCACTCTCTGCAACTCCCTGACAGGAGGTGGAGCCAGGTGGGGGTTGGGCTCTGCTCCCAGGGAACAAAAGACTGGACAAGGAGAAATGGCTTCAAGTTGTGCCAAGGGTGGTTTAGACTGGATATTCTGGAAAATTTCTTCATGGAACGGGTTGGAACAGGCTGTCCAGGGCAGTGGTGGAGTCACCAACCCTGGAATTGTTCAAAAAATGTGTGGATGTGGCACTTGAGGACATGGATTAGTGGTGAACATGACTGATGGTTGGACTTGATGATCTTAGAGGGCTTTTCCAACCTTAATGATTCCATGACACTAGTACATCAGTGTGTTCATTTTCAGTGGACAAACACACCTTTCCCAGTGCTTTCCAAAGAGAGAACTCACCAAACTTCACAAACAGCACCCCGGTGGTGGACACGGTCTTCCTGCCGTTGGTGGCCACGCACTGGAAGTAGCCGGTGTCCGTGGTGTCCAGGTTCCGTATCCTTAGGCGGGACCCGTAGCTGGTGGCACGGAAGGAGATCCTGCGGGGCTCCTGCACCACCGGAGCGTCGTTCTTCAGCCACCGGACCGTGGGAGGGGGATTCCCAGAGACCTTGCAGTGCAGCTCTGCCGTCTGGCCCAGCGTGGTGGTGATGTTGTTCATGGGCTCATCCAGCGTCAGGAAGTAATCTGTGATACAGAGAGGGAAAAAGGTGGATAAAATGCTCCAGAGCAGGGAATGTCATTCTGAAGAAAGCTCTGAACGTCTTTGAAGGGAAACAAAGGAAGTCACTGTCAGGTTTCCCTCTACTTTCTCAGCATCATCCAATTTGACTTCATTTAACACAGAAAAAAGAGGTAACACTGCTTCTCTTTTGGCTTTTATTTTTTCTTTTTGCCAACCAGTAAATGTGAAAAACACGTATCAGAGCTCCAGCTGCTCATTCTGATGCAGACCTGCCTCTGCTCGTGTTTGGATCTACAAAATATAGGAATATATGAAATTAATTGCTCAGAAGTGAAGATCTGGTTGCCCTGAGAGATTGCGGATTCCTCATCCCTGGAAGTGTCCAAGGCCAGGTTGGACAGGGCTTGGAGGGATCTGGTCCAGTGGAAGGCATCCCTGCCCATGGCAGGTAGGGGGACTGGATAAGCTTTAAGGTCATTTCCAAGCCAAACCATTCCGGGATTCTCTGATCCTGTCTTGGAGCCATTTTTAACTGACTCACAAAGCAGTGCAGACAGTGTGTTGTCAATGACTTTGTAATCACTAACTGCAAATATGAGGAATATGGATCCTATATTCAGGAGGAGGAGACTTTGTTCTCAGTCAGTATGTCCATTGCTAAGAGCACTAAACTTTATCTTCAACCTGAAATTGGTCTCATGATTAAAAAATCAAATTAAATCAAAATTATGCAAAATTAAATCAGATTTTTAAAATATCATATTAAATCAAAATTAACCTCTTCTAATCCATTCCCAAGCATTTCCTTCTCCTATCAAGGGCTGTTTCACTCTGCATCCTTCAGGAAGAGGCCTGTTTCTAGTAAACTGTATTCAACATTTAATTAAATCCTCTAAAGGCAGAGAGTGGGAGGGATTGGGATCGGTGAATGGGATGCTCAGGTTTTCATCTCCATGTCAGAGGTTCAAACCTAACAGTGGTCATTGGCAGTCCAAAGCATTATCAGACCCTGGCTATCTCAGCAGGGCAGCCAGGGAATGGGAAATCCAGGTTGTATCCAGCTCCTGCACTCTCAGACTCAGCACAGGAGGTCAAGAAAAGCCTGTATCTGTGAACTTGGAGTCATATAATCCCAGAATGGTTTGGGTTGGGAGGGACCTTCAAGATCATTCTCGTCCTCTACCATGGGCAGGGACCCCTTCCACTAGACCAGGTTGCTCCAACCTGGCCTTGAGCACTTCCAGGGATGGGGAGTTCACAACCTTGTGCTGTGCTGCTCATGCTCCGCCGTTCGCAGGTCCACCCACCATTCACTCCAGCAACAAGCCTTCCTAAAGGTGTGCACAACCCCTGCAGCATGCAGAGAACCAGCTCAGCCAATCAACTCACTGGAGTAAGCCACTTCCCTAATTATTTATTGTAATCATGGCTTTACCAGCTACTCCCTTCATTATGGTTCGTGTAAAGCAATATCTCTTCCCTTTGTATTCCATCTGTCGAACACGCCAGCGCTTCCCTGGATTTGCACAGCACTTTGAACAGGGCATTCCTGTCCTCAGCTGGTCCCCAGGAGCCACTGAGGACAAACATTGGCCTTGCCACGTAATTTTCTTTCCACATATATGTGGAAAAAACCAACCCTTTAATGTGCAGGTATGAAACTGCTTCTCCCAGGTAACAAGTGACAGGATGAGAGGGAACGGCCTCAAGTTGTGCCAGGGGAGGTTTCAATTGAATATTACGGAAAATTTCCTCATGGAAAGGGTTGTCAAGCATTGGCACAGGCTGCCCAGGGCAGTAGTGGAGTCCCCATCCCTGGGACTGTTCCAAAACCACGTGGATGTGGAATTTGGGGACATGGGTTAGTGGTGAACATGGTGGTGCTGGTTGAGAGTCTTTTCCAACCTTAAAAATTCCATGATTCGATGCAAATACAGCTGTTTCTATGCTCTCATGGATTCAGTTAGTTAGGAAATGTGTGTATGGGGTTAAAAGGGCAGAGATCCCAGCCCTGGGTGCAGACAGACCACAGGGCCCAATGGCTCTTTCCAGGGTGTCAGATTGGCTTTTCAGCTCCCCAGAATCATTCTCCAAGCTCCATCTCAAGGCTAGAAATGTTTCTGACTTGCCATCTTAATAACCTCCCTGGGAAGCACAGTTTAAGTCAGCCTGGGTTCCCTCCACAATCTGGGTTTAATAAAGTCCCACTAACAGCCTGGAACTGGAGAACCGCAGTTAATTACCCAATGTAACATTTCTATACCACAGCCATTTATATAATTCCTGATAATGTTTCAGAGGCTGCTCCAGACATCCACAGTGTAACAGGGAAAAAAGGTCTTGTGGAATACAGGAGAGGCAAATAGAGGAGTAAGAATGTAGGGCAGGTTTCCAAAGGCTGGAAAAGGATTTTAAGGTATCAGTAGCAACCATAAGTCAGTGAAAAATAAGGGCTGTAATGCAAGAGCTATGGGACAACTTCTCTCTAGCTTCTGACTCCTCTAATTGTTCTCCACCTTTTTCCTTGAGCCACTACAGAAACACTAAAACAAAATGCATCTGCTAAATTCAGCTTAGCTTAATCCTCAAATCCATGAATTCAGCACCTGAATCATAAATCAGATCAAGCAGCTCACCTGAGATGAGACTTAAACAGGGCAGGTTTCATGCCATTGGAAGCTTCATGTTTCTCATAGATAATGCAGTTTTAGGATCAAAAACAAGCTCCCAGAAAACCTTGGATGTTACCGAGGCATGTAGAATTATGAGCATTCCTTCCCTGGCATGCACAAAAGATATCCATCACTGTCCTTCCCTGGCATTGAGGGGCCAAAAAGAAACCCAGTTTTATTTTTATTAATTGTGTCAAACTCTCACCTACCAAAGCCCATCAAAGGAGAAATTCTTGGCTGTGAGGGTGGTGAGGCCCTGGCACACGCTGCCCAGAGCAGCTTTGGCTGCCTCATCCCTGGAAGTGTCCAAGACCAGATCGGACAGGGCTTGGAACAACCAAACTATCTCACCATATTTCACCTGACAGTCTCTCTGCCGTCAAGGAGTTCCCCAGATGCCCAGAGCTGACTTCCTCTGACCTAAAGAATAATTTCTTAGAAACAAGATGGTTCTCATGGACAAAGTAATCGCTGCACTTCTGAGAACGAACCAGTCCAGTGGCACTGGCCTTTGGAAAGTCTGAGTTTAATCCTGGCTCTGAGTAGTCTTGGGTGAATCACTTCAGCTGTGATTTTTAGAGGAGCCAAAGGGAAGTAGACACCCAAAGCCAATCAAAGCTCACATGGGATTTATGCAACCAAGGCCTTTTAAAAACAGCCTTAAACCTTTTGGCTCAATCTCTGCAGCTATAAAGCGAGGATAATAATCCCTCTTACATCATGGGGAGGCTGCTATGGACATTAATGAGATAATGCTCATAAAGCACTTTGAAGGTGAAAAGTGCTATGGTGGGATAAGCACTGTTATTATATTTTAAGTTAAATCTCAGGGTTTCAAGCACATAACAAAAGCCCATCCATATTTAAGAGCAGCACTCTATAAAAACATTTGGGAAATGATTTAATTTACAGAAGTAAAGAGTTCTAAATAAAATTTAGCCCACCTATAATTTAATAATAGTCCAACTGATTTTTTTTTAATTTGTAAAAACAATTTACTGCTGGGCCCAGACCCCTAATGCCAAGTTTCAGCCCACAGAGAGTTTTTTTTTTAATGGCTGAGTTATAAACCCTTGAAAAATGCTGACAGCCCCTTTACTGGAGCAGCACTAGCGGGTGCCCTATAATGAACTTTTAAATGACTTGAGATAATATCTGGAAAGCCAAGCCTGAAATATATTTCTGGGTTTGAGCCATTGCCAAGGCAAACACAACACATCATAAGTCATCTTCATGATTCTGAGCACATAAATTGGAGACACTGCATATAAAACCCAAATATTAGGTATCTTTCATGGCCAAACTTTTTGCTGGTTTGATGTTACAGAGCAGCAACAGCTGTGCAAGGATGAAATGGAGAGAGTTGCGTGTCTCAGAAGAAGAAAAGTGTGTGGATTTCCACAGCTCTGTCTTGACATTGTTAAATAGGAGCCTGCCCAGTGTAATAAATCCTCAAATATTCTACTACTTTTAAGTGGAACCCAGGTGGCTTTCAAAATAAAAGCTCGTCCTGGCTGGCCAAGGAATGTTAATCTCCTGTGTGACCACATGGTTACTCTATCTTAAATTACCACAGACACATCTTAGGGCAGTAACACCCTCTCTGCTTGCAGGGGATTTTGCTGGCCACAGGCAGACCTTTATCCCCCCCAGCACCGTGTGTGCTGCATGTTTCTGATTTCACAAGGTGTTTAAAGCACGAAGGGGATACAGGATTAGACCCTGAAAGGGTCATTTTATGAGAAGAGTTGTTGTTTCACTTATCCTTTTCTTTTTGCCCTTCTGATCCTTCAGAATATTCAAAGAAAAGTTAAAATTAAAGTCTCTGTTCAAGCCTAAAACAGCTTTAATCCAGGTGCACCAGAGACTGATGTACCAAGTTAGTTCCATTACAGATGGGTAACAACACACCTCCCTGGAAAGGAGCATCTCCAGACCTTTTCTGAAGCAAACCTGCAGCTGTGGGGACACCATTTCCAGCTGCTGGACTGGAGAACTTGTTTAATTCTGGATTTGAAAATTCAAACCTGCACTGCAGCACATAAAGCAACCACCTGACCTGGCTGGAATAAGGCAGGTGGGATACCAGTCCCACAGGCTGCTTATGGCATTTATAGAATCCTGGAATGGTTTGAGTTGGAAGGGACCTTAAAGCTCATCCAGTTCTACTCTCTGCCATGGGCAGGGACCCCTTCCATTAGACAAGGTTGATCAAGCCTCATCCAACCTGGCATTGAATTAACTTTGTGAACCAAAAGGTCTAGCAGTTCCCTGGTTCTTTGTCATACCGTGCACTGGAAAGAAGAAATGTCAAAAAATGTCTCAGTCAGTGACTGCAAGACAAATTTGTTTAGTGAATGATAACACAAGAGTTATCATTAGTTAGAAAACCTCTATCTAAAAGGAAGGAGCCTCTTGGGCATGTTGGAGGGTCTGACACGCTCTGTCCCATTTAATATCTTAGTCTGGAAAGCAGCATTTTCATTCATTTGGCGCTCTGGATTATCCACAAGAGTCCAGTCTGATGCTACACTTAGAAGTGTGCCATACTCACAAGTATTGGCACCACCACTGAGCTCGGCCTGTTGGAAATTTTCTGTATGGAATTAGAAAATCTCCAGTTGTCTTTGGAGAAAATCAACAACGTGAAGCCCATCCAGCCTGAAGTTGCTGGAGGCGCTTGCTGGCTGTTCCATATGTTCAGTCGGCTGGAATTCTGAGCTCAAGAAGGAACCAGCAGGACTTCTGATGGAAGCGTGGTCATAGACAGGGCACATAATTCTCTGTTGGAAAAAGGATTGACCACTGATTGCTTTATCTGCCTATAACACACAGACAACTCTCAATCTGTGGGTCTGATCACCAGATCCTTGCTATTAAAAGGGGCAAAAGGAAAACTTCCAGCTGGAATTTCACTTATTTTAAATGAATAAAAGCAAAGGAAGAGATGTCACACTCAACCCATGATTTGGTGACCCATATGAAGAATATCAACACTAAAGAAGTCCAGATAATGGTGTGGGATATTCAATGACAACTGTCTTGGGACAAAAGGAAACCTTCCATGCCTTTGTTTGCCCGGCTAAATTTCCAAGGAGTTTCCTCGGTGGTATGTGTGTGCAGGACTCAATTTGGGATGCACACGGAAGCTGGGCTTCCTCTTCCCAACCATATCCAGAGGCATCAGAGCCACCCAGGATAACTCCCTGAACCCAAACAGGCTGCCTGAGGCTTGATGGCTTTGCAGATCTCCACGGGTGACACTCACTGTGCTTGGGATTCTCAGGACTAATTGCTGCTTTCTGATAATTAACAGCTTAGATACAGCCCTGGGTCATAGGGAGGGAGGGAAACCAGACTTCCAAAAAATGACCTGGAACCGGAATCCTATTGCTTTGATGGGAACTGGACAACTCGTCCCCCTCCATGGCACTGTGAACTCTTCACGTCCATTTGAGAGGTGGCATCTGCCTCTCCTTTTACTTAAACTCTGAAGTTTAAGGACAGATGTCTCCGAGGTCACTTGGACGCTCCGATCTGGAGAGGGGAAATGAAGTTTTTCTTTACTCAGGAACCACTTTTATAGCACAAGTAGGAAGCCTCTAAACTTTATCACCCCAAAAAAGTGATTTGGAATAGGTAAACAAATGTCCACATCCAGCTATAAACTCAACTACTGAAAACCATCAAGGGATTTTGTTGTCACTTTAGAAGCTGCTCTGCAGTAAAGAGCCACGTAGAAAAAGTGCAGGGTGCATGGAAAGGTATGTGCCTCAAGATTAATGCTGTAGAGTCAAAGAAAAGCTGTTATTTCTGACATTTTGACATAGCATCACTTTAGGATCTGGTTCTTATTAGCCCTTTCTGTGCCTTTTAAAGCTCTATTTTTTTAAAACCAAAAATGTCAGGAAATTTGGACCAGAAATGTACAATAAAACACGTCCCTTGACCCTCTGATCTATCAATCTTTCAAATAAACAAAGATAGCTGGATGAGCCAGGAAAAGATTATTATATATAGTTACCTTATGGATAATGGTCAATATTCACTGCACACACACAGCTTATAGAAAAAATCCAACCTAAGTGAAGCTTTTTGTGAAAGATTTTTGCCATGAATGCCCCAAGTTACTCAGGGTTTCTTTTTCGGGTTGTGTTCTGTGACCTTCGAATTTCACACCCTGTATTATTTATAAATGAGACATTCAAGAAACACAAATTCTCAAATAAAACCATACACTTCGTCAGTGGAAAAGCAAACAAAAGGAGCTAATGTACTGTGGCTAAAAAAATGTTCAAACAAAGTAGCAGTAATTTACTGCCTCACTACTAACGGGACCCCACAAATCGAATCAGGATCCTGAGCCCCATCAGGGGACCTTGATTTACCCAATATCCCCCAGATAATAAAGGAAAATAAAAAGGTAAATTGTGCATGAATGTGAAAGCTGTAATTCTTCCCCTTTCACCACACGGATCGAATTCACATGCAGTGATTTCAAAGGAGAATCTGGAAATCTCCAAAGAGCTGGGGCCAAAGGCAGGAGGCCTCGATCCCACCTGGTTTTCTCCACGTTTGGTTTTGTTTATGTTGTTTAAGATGTAGTTTGCCTAAGAGTCAAATTCTCCCTGGGAGACCACAAAGATCTCCCCTACAAGAACTCAAAGCCAGGTCATTTCTCTGCCTGGAAAGATGTTCCAAGGGGCAGCTTTAGCCTGGATTTGTCAGGAAGGATGGCAAAGCTTCCCCTTGGAAAATCCTACACCCAAGGGGTCCATCAGCACCTGGATGTCCCGCAGACCCTTCCTTGTGCTGTAGCCATGGTCCAGCCCACCCTGCCAGGGAATGTTCTGCCCACACAAGGATCTCTAGGAAGTTAATGACACATTCCCACATGCTGCACTTCTCCCATTCCTTGTTTTGACCTTCGACAGTTATTTCCTGCTGCGGATCCCCAGACCATCCCAGGGGGATGCTTGCTATAGGTGATCCCTGTATTGATATGCCTTTGAATATTAAGGATTAATCCCAGATTAACCTTAAACTAGTGAGTGATTTGGGGTGCATTTTGTAAAATCCTGATTCCTGCTGCCAAGCTCTCCAGGGAATGTTTGCCTTCCCTGGAGCACCATGGGACTGCCAAGTGCTGACTGCAAGGTCTGTGTCACATGGAGAGCCTGGGAGTGCTGGGAGCTCAAATCCCGGGCTTGGGATCATGGATATCTGTAAATGAAAATGGCTCCCAAGCCCTGAACCATTCCAAAGTTTTATACTTGTTTGCCAAAGGCCATGGAAGGGAAAGGAAAACAGGCGGTATCTGCAAAACTTCACACTAATAGTTTTCTTTGGAAGCTGAAGGACCAAGTGAAGATCCCAGGAGGAGGAGGTACCAGCATTCCAGCTGCACTCCAGCCTCAATGCCCTCAGCTCCAGGACACATCCTTGGGCATGGCCATGATGGAACAAGCTCCAGAGGAGGCTGCAGGTGGGAATGGGGGGACCACAAGAACCTGCCAGGAGAACGACTCCATCGTTCTCTTATCAGTCCTGCAGAACCAACAGTCACTGAAGTTGAATCCCACTCACAGTCAAAACAAAATAATATTTCAAAGCTGACTCTTTCTTGGCAAAGAATCCAGTATTATCTTAGCCTAAGGATGGAGAGATCCCAAACAATTCCTCCACTGTACAGACGTAAATAGGCTCTCACTCAAATTCAGGCCTATTTCTTTGTAAATAAACCCAGGTCTGAGGGAAGGAAAAGCCTCCCCTTCCAGTATAATTTTTGTGGAAGAGAAGCAGCTGAAGGAAGGACTCTTCACCTTTTTAAAGAAGGAAAAGAAGAGCTGATAGTAAATCTGAAGCTGCAGGTTCCCTCAGCCTGAGAGAATCTCAACCAGCAACTCAGGGGTGAAAGGCTTCACATCCTGCCACTGAAATGGGTCTTTTCCTACCACCAGAGCCCCGTTTTCCCCCTGAAGTTCACTTAATTTTCCTTATATAATTAAATATCTCTTGAATCATATTTTCATTTCTCTTTTTCCCTCGTGGCATTCCCTCTGCACCCCGTGGTTTAGCAGTGGGAAAAGAGAGAGAAATGCTCACAGCTAAATCCCCCCTGTTTAAAAAGTGATTATTTCTTTATTTTTTATGCCCAGTTTGTTTGTTTTTTTAAGGTTTTGGTGAGAAACCACCTCCTCCCTCCCATCAATCGCTGCTTTCAACAGCTCTTCACGGGTGGCTGCGTCTCTTTTAAATTCATTTCCTGCTAAAAAGAATAAACAGGCAACTGTTTAATGCTGTCGATTTGGCTTATTTAATAGAAATTGAAACCTGAATAGGGCTCAGTTGTAAGATAATCAGTGCAGAACTCACTGAGAGCGAGGGAAAGCAGCAGATTAAGTCATTATTTCAAAATGCAGAATATTATTATCAAGACTCTGAGCTGTTCCTCCTTCTCAAACACATGGGATGTAGTCGAGATGCTCATTTCCAAAAGGCAGCAGGTAGAGTTGGAGCCACTTAGCGCAGGCAGCCATTTAATTGGGAAATTTGGCTGGGAACCACTTTCATGTGGTGAACTTAATAGGCTTTAAACTGAGTTTTACTGCATGACCTCCTGCCTGAGTGCAGCAAAGACAAGTGGATGTTGATTCCTTGAGATGCTTGTTTGCAAAAGAAATGGAAACTAAGTGCACACCTAATTTTCTCCTCTGAGGTTTCTACTCCCCAGGTCAGCATGTGCTTTATACAAGACCTTCAGCAGAAGCAGCAGCTCCCACATTAAAGCTCCTGTTCTCTCCCAGACAAGACAAAACCTGTGTGCCTCACTTTGCTGGGAGGAGAACTCGCCCTCTGACTCAGCTTTTGCATTTTAATCCCATATGTAAATCCGTGTTTAGGTGTGGGAGCTGACAGTAGCCTGAATGCTAATCAGCTCCAGCAAAGGGGCTGGTAATCCCCCAGGAATGCAGGATTCAGCCCAGCCAGTGGTAATTGCTGCATTCCAGGTGGATTAGGAGCCTGGAAGTTCATTTTACCTGTTTCTGACAATATACAGAGCTCAGGAACAGGTGCCATGGAAGTAACGTGGAAAATGGTTCAATTACTAATTCAGAGGTCAGGCTCAGCTGGCACAGGAAGCGTCAGCTCTGCTTTGACTGTCCAAAGTTTCTCTGCAATTTCCAAATTTTGAGCATTCGTGGCCTTAACTTGGATTTTCTAGGCCACTTAGTTATTTCTTACTTTTTGAAAAACCAAAGAAAGCTGCCAAACAAGTAAAGAAACACTGAAAGAGGGTAGATTAAGATTGGATATTAGGAATAAATTCTTCTCCAGTATGGCTTTTTACAAGGGCATGAAGTGACAGGACAAGGGGGAATGGCTTCCCACTGTCAGAGGGTAGGGTTAGGTGGGATATTGGGAAGGAATCCTTGGCTATGAGGGTGGGGAGGCCCTGGCACAGGTTGCCCCATCCCTGGCACAGGTTGCCCCATCCCTGGAAGTGTCTAAGGCCAGGTTGGATGGGGCTTGGAGCGACCTGGCCTAGTGGAAGGTATCCCTGCCCATGGCAGGGGGTGGAATGGGATGAGCTTTAAGGTCCCTCCCAACCCAAACCATTCCATGATCCTGTCTGGGGAGACCACTGCCTTCACCTCTCTGCAGCTTTGGGATGTTCCCTGAGCACAGCCCGGCCCCGCCACGAGCACCTGGATGAATCCCTGCAGTGGGATAAAATATCCAGTCTGGCAACACCTTCTTTCAGCAATTTGCTGTGACTTGGGAATTCTCTGCTCAATGACTAGAAGCTTTTCTCCCTGTCCCACCACAAAGCACCAGCCCTTTGACTTTTGTCTTCTCCACTGTGTCCTGGATCACCAGAAAGTCCTGCTCCTTCCCCACTGGGAAGGCAGATGTGAAAGAATCAACCTCAAGTACTCAGAACCACATATTCTCTTCATACTTAAGCACAGAAAACATATTTATGCATAAACATAAAGCATTATGAACACATGTTCAAAAAAACATTAACAAAATACAGACAAAAACAGTTGGAAAAACCATCTGTGGCAGAATTCCACTATGGGAAATCTCCAGCTAAAGAGTAAACGGTCGGTAAAGTTTGAAGCAAATGAAAGGAGTGGTTGACAAATTGCACTCCACTGGAATGGTTCATCAGAACCATTTCAAAGACCACATTGACCCAGGAGCTGCAGCCACTGCCTTGCAATAAGGGCTGGAGGAATCTGAGCAATTTGGCTTAAATAATTAGTGGTGCATCATTTACACAATCAAGGGGAATGAGAAATACATCCCTGTTCTTACAATATACACCCTTCACAGAGCTCCAAGTCACACATAATCCCCCACCTGCAAATGTATTTCTCCCTCTATTATTAAAGCCTCAAAATTTCACAATAAACACACTAAGGCAAAGTGACTACCCAGTGCTTGTGAATTGTGAGTCCAAAGCCTAACATCCACCACACAAAACGAGTGAAGCAGTTCATAAACCAACAGAACTCACATCTTGAAATATTTTTGCCATGTGGAACATTTTACTGATATGAGAAACAAACACAGCAATCTCCAGAAATCACAGAACCACATGTAATAAAATGCCAAAGGATTACAAGGCAAATGAGCTTTATCTTAAATGCCCCCTCGCCCCTTTGTTGGCTTATCTGGTCAAGAATTGGGATTTTCAAATCTGATTTCAGGTGCTTCTATGTATTTTGTGTCCTCTTACCTTTATCTAATTCACTGGAGATGTTCCATGATGATGTGGGCATGAAATCAGCAACAACTGAGGAATTTGCCCCTGGAAGGGAAAAAGAGAAAAAACAAGAGATGCTGTTAATATATCGATCCTACATGATCACGAATAAAGTTCCTGGGATAGTAATGACATTATTTGAAGAGCAGCAGCTATTAAAATGCTGGCAGGCTGAGACAGATGGGCAGCAGGACCAGCCAAGTGGAAAAAGGCACTGCGCCAGCGCTGGAGCTTGTTTTGCAAGACTGTTCACTGGGAGGCCTTGTGCTAATTAAGCAGCCAATCCTTGGGATGTGTTTGGCCCACCTTAAAATCCCTCCACGAGTTTTACAGAGGTAGAATGACTCTGCAATGTGAGGAAAACACCAAAGCTATGAGGCTTCTCAAAGTGTTATCTATTACTATTTACAAGTGACTTTAATCCTGCAAACCATGAGCACAAGAAGAGACACCTTATGCACTGAAGTTAATAGGGCTACTTGTATGAAAACTCCTAACCAGTGGCTGGACAGACACATCTGAACGCCAGCAGCATTTGCTCATTGCTGTGATAATTCTTTACATCTCAAGCAAAAGCTGAATGGGGACTTAAGTCTTTACTTGTATTTTTACCTAATTTTAACATGCAATCAGCAAGCTGCAGGGAGGATGGTGTTAAGGGAACGGCCAGCACATGTACAGCCTCAGCTCTAGGTCATGGTAAAACACCTCCCTGTATCCAAACATGGATGATTTCATCTAACACCCATGCAGGACTCTGGGAACTGTGGCCATCCCTGGCAGCTGCCACATCCCACCAGGCTCCAGGGATTAATGACCGTATCTGAGAGCTTTAGTGAGTGATGGTGGGAAGAGTGGTAAGAAGGGGTGTGCACACACATTCCATGGCATGGAAAAGCAGTGCACCTCCTAATTCCCTGTGTCCACTCAGCCCCAGGAAACCTGACCTCAAAAATGAGGAGAGTGATGCTGGATACAGCCCTGAATGTGGGAGAGGAGAGGGAATTTGAAAATAAAGCCAAGCAGTGCTCAGTGTGAAAAGATTCACTACAAATTACCATCCTGCAGACCAATCCTGCACCCTGGCTGGCTCCCCAGTGCTGGGTGATCTCACTTGTCCCAGAGGTGCACAGAAAGTCAGGGTCTGAGTGTCAGGCGAGACCAGGAATGTCTTGAAGTGTATTTGTTTTACTTTGACACCATCCCTTTACCTTATTCCCAGATTTCACTTGCAAAAAGTGGCAGTGCAAGGATATGCAAAGATGTTCTGCCTTTATTTGATCCACTAGCAACTTTCTATCTCATGAAAAAATCCCGAGAACATTGAGAGCACCAAGTTACAAATGCAGGAGCCGCTCGGTTCAGACACAGCCACCACACTTCTCACAAATATGGCCCTGCTTACAAGCCCACCTGGTAGCACTGCTTATTTAACACTCTGGCAAGCATTTCCAATGTAAACACCAATTGGAAGGCACTATAACTCACCTCCAAACACAGCCCAGCCTGTGCAGATACACAGGGCAGGAACCACTGCTGGGGACAGATCCTGGGCCCAGGTCAAGTGGAACAGCCAGGGACACCCCTTCACACAAGCTGAGATTTTGGCCCACTGGGTTCATCCCTCCTCGTTACAAAATCCTTCAGGTTGGAAAAGACCCCTAAGATCATGGAGTCCAGCCTTTGACTGCTCAGCACCTTGCAGTCAGAGTCACAGAACGTTCTGTGTTGGAAGGGACCCACTGAATCCAACTTTCAAATGAACGGCCATACAAGGATCAAACCCACAGCCTTGGTGTTATGGCACCATGCTCTGACCAACTGAGCTAATCATCGCTCTTGACTTTCAACTAACAGCTGAGCTTCTTATCTAACCTGAAGGCTTGGCTAAACCTGCAGGGTTTACGGAAAACAGCGCGGATCCAGTGCCAGTGTCACCCTCACGGTGACCAGGATTGTCCAGGACACCAAGGTCGATGGGTTTGCTCTGAGGATAAAGCTGAGATGGGGGGGAGGTGACAAAGAACCAAACACTGACCAGGACATGGTTGGTGTCAGGCTGGTACCCAAGGTTTGGATGCTCAATCTCCTGCCTCCCCACGTCCTGATTTTTCCATCTCTCCCACCCAAAACTGGGGCAGCTCCTGTAGGCCTGTGACAAAATCCCTCAGAGACAATGATCTGAGGTGCTGTTGCCCCTGCTGAAACCAAACTGGTTCATCCCTTATGTCACAGGGCACTGCTCAAACCCACAAATAATGGGTTACATCATTCCCACCACTCACGCAGTCACATTTGGCACTGGACAATATATTTTCCACAGGTACTTTTGTTCACCTGGCAATATTTTAGTGTTAAGTACCCACAAAAGAACCATATTCTGCAAACAGGCAACACATTCACCAAAAGTACTAACAATGCTATGACCATAGAGGTATTTTGATATTTAAAACTCCAGAATGTTCAAATTGGTGTTTTCTTAAACATCACAGTGAATCTCACATAGCAGATGTCCATCATCTCATCTACAAAGGAAACCATATTAGGAAACCAAACTTCACTGTTTGTCAGGTAATTCTCCAGGCTGACAACTGGGAATTTTCTGATATCCCTCAATTAAAGCTCAGACTGAAGAGCAAAGCATTACTGTGCCCTTAGTAAATGTTTTATTTGACTGAAGGGAACATTCAGAGCAGCTACACCGTGTAGGAACATATACCCAATCAAAGCAGAACACAAAAGCCTCCCAGAAAAGAGGTCCACAAGACATGCCCAGATTTAATCTCTACCTGTGCTGACTCAGGACTGCTGTGCATGGAAGTGACAGCAGTGACTCCTCTCCTTGGAAAAGCTCTGTTGTAACTCCCCAGATCAGGTAGGAAGCGCTCCGTGGGAAGGTGACTCCCGGCCAGCCACGGAAAGGGATGAGTCATGGATGGGGGAAGGATCAGAGCCTCATCTCAGCAAACTCATCCGTGATCCCCCTCGCTCAGTAAATGTCTCCAGGAAGAAAATGGGTCTAAAAAGCCAGAAATGAGTAGGACTTTTCTCTCTTTTGGGACTCACCATGTGTAGTGGGTCCAAGAGCTGGAGCACCAGGAAGGTCACACGGAATGCAAGGCACCTGCAGCTATTCCACCCAGGATGTGGAGAAGAGGGAGCAGAGCTCAGCATCCATCACTCCAATGGCCCATCTGCCCACTTCACTCACACCCCTGACCTTTAAACCCCCACCAACTGCTCCCTTTAGTCTGTGAATCCTATAAATGGCATTTACACACAGCAACTTGTATTGGGGGCACTGCAACAGGCTTGTCCATTTGCTGTCACCAGTAAAAAATAGGGAAAAAAATCTCCTTAATATTAGAACCACAGAATCCCAGAATCATCCAGGTTGGAAAAGACCTCCAGGATCATCGAGTCCAGCCTGTGCCCGATCCCCACAGTGTCACCCAGCCCAGAGCACTGAGTGCCACGTCCAGAAATTCCTCCTGATATCCAACCTGAACCTCCCCTGGCACAGGCCATTTCCTCTTGTCCCGTTAATATTGCAACTGAATTTTGAATGAAGAGTTTAAAAGTTAAGCCTTAATCCTTAAAAATTCCCTCATGCCCTGCTTGAACTTGAACTTGTTTGGGAAAAGAGTCAACCTGAGAAATGTGAGCAGCAGAGAGAGCCATTATCCCGTTAAGATTTTATTTATATATGGAATCACTGCAGATGAATGATGACTCTTATCCTTAACACTTGGAAAGATAATTATCTGTTCAAATCTCTCTGACTGTTAAGAAACATTGGTTTTAAGTTAACGAGAAGTCACAACAGACAATTAGAACCCTGTGAAAAGCCAAGTCAAGTGTATTCAAACACACTCCCCACAGAGAAGTTGGCTAATAGCTGATTTTATGACCAGATTGCATAAGTGTGGAGTGAATTTCACACGTCAGTCCTTGTAAAGCCTTTGTGACTAAATAAACTGCAATACAGTTTACAAAAAGCTGCCTCTCTGTGCAATGTATTTTAACATGAACTAAAGGCAGTCTTAGCCCAAAAATGGGAAGAAGGAAGGTAACTGAGATGACATCAAGCCCAGAAATGAATGAAGAGTTTAATGCGGAAAAAATCTGTTGTACAGAAACAAAGCAGAGAGCAAAGGAAGCAGAGATTAAAATCCTCAGGCTTGCAGGAACTCATCTTTTTAAGGTCAAAGAAAAGTCCACTTAAACCATGCAAATAAAAAATTCATAGTGTTTTATTAATGGGCCCCCTCTGTCTTACTTTATATCCCACCAGTGGGTCATTCTATACCTTAATTATATACCCTAATTCTATAATTATATACATATAATCAGGAGTAATTAATTTTTCCTGATACAAAAATGAATGTGATTGCAACACATGCAATTCAGATCTCACTACAGGATAACCAAAACAGCAAAAAAGGAGTTCAAAGTCTGAGTAATAAGATAAACTATCCCAAATGAATGTTTAAACTACAGAAAAACAGTTTTCCATTTGCAAGTCTCTTTCTGAGTCTGAGCAGAAAGCCTACCCTAAGTGAGTTTTGTTATTCCATGAAGGAATTTGCCTAAGGAAGTGATAAAACCCCAATTTCCCGAGATGTGTAGAACAAGATTGGGCAAGACATCACTAGAGACACAAAGGGGAGTTATCCCACACTGGCAGAAGGGTCAGGGCAGGACAGCTCAACAGGGGATACGGGCACAACTATTTTGGCCAAACATTTTATAGGAGCAGATCTACTGGAAACATCAACACCCCTCAAAGAGGTGAAGAAAAATCTCTAGGAAACAGAGATCCTACTTGGGTGGAACATTAAGAAAAGAGGAATTGTAGATAAAGTTATACAACTCAGGGAAAAGCTAATTATCCCGAGTGCACAGTATTTTTTGCTTTTCTGCACATTCCAGACTGACTCTTCATCTCTCTCCCTGTCTGGTTCCTACCTGACTGATCTCTTCCAGGATCTTCCCACAGATCTGCCTCCAGGCTGTTTTTCTTCTCACCCTATCTGCCTCATCTTCCTTTTCTGCCTTTTGCAGTCTCTGTTTCACTGTTCCTTTGTAAGTTCCCCACAGGTTTTCATCTGATCTCCCAAGATATTCCATGTTGCAATCACCAGTTATAGCCTCTCCACAGCCCACCCCGGAGCTGCTGAAGGAGATCTAGACATACTTTCTGCAGATTGTAATGGATTTTACCTCATTTTACTAATTTTCTTGTCTGTCTCAAAGCTGGCACCAGCCTGAAATTTCTATAATTTATCTCAAATTCTGCTTATACCTTTAATGTGTGAAAGGATCGTCATGACATCAGTATCTCTGTGTGTCAGGAGACATGTCTGCATGAGAATGTGCTTCAAAAGGAGGTGGGAATTGGGAATACTTCAATCAGTTGAATATGGCAAATCTGCAGGAAGATGGGAAAAATTGAGAGCATTTCTGCTCTTTGAGTAAGGCAGGTGTCTTTCAAGGAGAATATATATATATTTATATATGTATACTGCAGCAGATAGTCCATGTTAAAAATATATTTCTGAAAAGAGACTTCCCCTTCCACGCTCAGGTGAAGCTGTTGTTTCAAATATTTCGAAGTTCAATATTCTGGGGCAATAAATCTACCCCAGAACAGCCTTTATAACAATCTCCCTGGTAAGCAAGATAAGATGCTACATGATGGCATTTCTCCTTCAAAAGCTTAACACCAGAGTGCTGTGCTCCACCTGGTTACTCCATGGCTGAAAAAGCAAAGGCAAAGTTTGTGCTGCCTTGGCAGACCCAGGAGATAAGGGTTTATCAGATCACAGAATCCCAGAATCACTGAGGCTGGAAGAGACTCCCAGACCATCGAGTCCAACCTGTGCCCAATCCCCACCTTGCCACCCAGCCCAGGGCACTGAGTGCCATATTCAGTCATTCCTTGGACACCTCCAGGGATGGGGACTCCAACACCTCCCTGTGCAGCCCCTTCCAATGCTTGAACACACCTTCCATGAGGAAATTCCTCCTGATGTCCAACCTGAACCTTCCCTGGCACAGCTTGAGGCCGTTTCCCCTTGTCCTGTCCCTTGTTCCCTAGGAGTAGAGCCCGACCCCCTCCAGCTCCATCCTCCTGTCAGGGAATTGCAGAGAGACAAGGTCCCCCTGAGCCTCCTTTTCTCCAAGCTGAGCCCCCCCCAGCTCCTCACAGGATGTACATCATTCCCTCAGAGTTCAAAACTGTCACTGTGGTGTCCAAAACACACTTTCTGCTGGACCCTCTGGACCCTCTGGAGCTCTCCAGGCTGCTCCATGCAGAGATGATGTTGTGGGATCCCAATAACCTTCAAATAGTTCATTTTGTTCACATTCTTAGAATTTAAAACCCTCCAACACATCTACCTGTTATTTACCTGCAGTGTGTCATTACTGATAGCCCAGAGAGGTTAATAATCAGCATTGGATTGGGGAGTTTGTCACACCAGTGAACAACTCAAGCTCTGTGGATTTCAAATTTACAAGACATTAATTTCCAGCTTCAAAAGGGAGATGTGCAGCAGGATGTGCAGCAGGATGACTTAATTTAGTGCAGGACTGGAAATTGTTAGGAACTTAATTTATATCCCAGTCTGTTCCATCTATCAGAGCACCTCATCATCACTATTGGCACTTTCATCAGCACCCACCTCTGCCTGGGAGTGTTTCTAAAAGCCTCAAGCTCCTGAGGGCTGGAGATGAAGGGAAGGATTAGCCCATTTATGATGCATCATCAGAAAGAATCCCTGATTTCAGGGCAGAAAGCCAAGAGTGCTTCATGCACCTGACACCTCTGCCATACCTTATCCTGCAGATCTGCTTTATTCCATGAGGATACACCAGCTTCTGGCTCAGAGGTGGGCACTCACTGGGGTTTCCTGTGCAGGATACCAGTAATCCCCACCCCAAAAGGCTACTGGGGAGATTAAAGCTAATTCTCAAACACATTGTTCTTCAGACTTGTTCTGGAATATTAATATCATCAGAAAATTAAGTGATTGCTACCTGTGAGTGTCTGCAAACTCTTAAAATACCTTCAGATGTTTTGGCAGCAGCCTAGTGACTACACAAGTCAGTATTTTTAGTAACTTGGTCTTTGGCTCAGGTTATATCAGCTAAAAGTTGTTTTCTCCCGCGGGATCAGAGCCATCTCTTGGAAGGAGCTTTTTAAGAGGCCTTTTTTATATGCTAATACTTTAATCCTAAATTTCTAATTACTGAACTACAATTCCTTTTGATTGCAGCTATTAATTACAGATTATCATTACTGTTATATGGATTTAGAAGTCACTGTGGAATCTGGGTGCACTTTACGTGGCTCTAAATTGGGTCGTTAACAGTTCCACTTAAGAAGAGCAAAACACTGCACCCTGGAGCAACCCACGGCTTTAATGACAGGGAGGGAAGAAAAGAAATGGCCAGTTGGATGAATGCCAGCAGTTCAGAGCTCACAGTCGGGTCTTTGTGCTTCTGAACTGGAGAAATGTGGCTACAATGGCACTTCAAGGCACTTCAAGCAGACATGGAGCTCGGGAGCAGAAAACCACTGCTCAGGTGGACCCAGCACGATCCTGCACTGCACAAACTCACAGAACCTCGATGCTCTTCTAGGAAGAATTATTTGTACTCTGCTTAATCTGAAACACAAGGGATGTGAAAGGAAGACACTGGAGGAACACACTGTTTTCTTGCCCATTATTCAGGTTTTGTTGGACATGGAAATCAGAGTCTGATTGACTTTTTGTAGTTATGACCCTGGAAGGAAGCACAGCACAGCTGCTTGTCATGCAAACCTACAAACGTTGGGAATTTGCATCATAAATGCAAATTTCCCATCTCTCCAAACCTACCTGAAATAATACTGGATTTGTTTCTATGCTCTAAGCTGTTCTCTTCTGGGCATCTCAGACTGGGAAAGTCAGGAGAGAAAGTGGAAGTGGGAAGCACCCAAAGGAAATTGCAACAGAAGGAAACAAAAAGCTAACAGTGACAGCAAGAAATTCCTGGATGGGACTAGTCTGGGGCAAGTGGGTGCGCCAAGAAACAGAGGAGTCACAAAAACCCATTGTCGTATCAAGAGGGTATGAAGAAGGACAAGGACGTCCTGGGACACTGTTAAGTGAGGACACTTCAGTGCCAGGACCGGTGAGGAAGGGTCCAGGGAGGAATGGAAGGAGGTAGCACTCCCTGTTAGGCACTTTCGGGGGGGCAATTTGGGTTGTCTGAGATGGAGATTTCCCTAAGAACCCCCATAAAAGGCCCTGAGTCTGAAGAGTGTCGAGATCCCTCCAGCAAAGGGCAGAGTCTCTCTTGCAAAGACCTTGTGACTCCAAGTGATCCACAGCCCACAGTGACTATGGAAGCTTGCTTTCCTGAAGGCATCAATGCCATGCTGAAGGATTTCTGGGCTCTGCCTCCCTACTGGCACAGGTTCCCATTTCTTTATCTCCCCAAGCAGCAGACTGAGCAGTGCCCACGAGTGCACAGTGGGGACAGACGTGTTTGCAGACTAAGGATGAAGTGCCTGGACAGGGCTTTGCATTGCACCTGCTGGCTTGTCCCTGGCTTCCATCAGTGCCACTGCACTAAATCCACCCACAAAAGCTTTAAAGAAGGCGAACCCAGCCAAGCACAGAGAGGGCAAACAAGAAATCATTTACATCCCCCATAAATCGCGGCACACCGTAACTCCTGCACCTCAGGGCCAGGAATGACTGAGAGGGACAAGGCTCCCAGCAATCTACAATTAAACCCTTATAAGTTGGGCAGAAAATTACAGCAGAACTCTGCCATGTGCAAATCCATTACTACTTTTCGAGCTGGATAATTATTTTTGTTGCAGTGACGAAAAACGTCCCCATGTCAGCTCATGAATTAATGGAAGGGCCTGAAACAATTACTCCTTAAATACACAGAAGTCTCCCCAGTGTAAACACGCTCCTTTTTATGCCATATCCTCCTGCTACAAGGCAGACATTGCAACATGACTTATTGGCTGCCCATGATGGAACAGTAAATGTTGCCCCTTTGACGGCTCCAGCCTCATGCCTTGGATTTTACATGATGTTGATTAATGTACAAACTGCCAAATGCAGAAAGAGGCTGAAACACAAGGACACACTGTGAGACGTATGCTAATAGGGCACAATTTATATTAAAAGGGGGGAATGTAAATATTTAACTGATGCCAGAGCTGGATGCTTTGGCCAAGTCTGGACTGAGCTACATTGATTGTTTGAGAGGAACTTACACCCTGGTCTAAACCCACACAAGCCTGATCTCAGACAGGCTTAGAGTCCGTGCCTTTTAGAAGGTGGATTTAAAACTTAATTTCTTCTGCTAAAAGGCTGTTTTCTTCAATTTTACTTCAAGTCAACCAGTTGACACTTGTAAGAGCTGCCCCGTGTGCGTGTGGAGAGCTGGGCTTAGCCCAGGTCTCAGCGGGAGCACCGAGGGAAGCGCCGGGGGCAGGATCCTGACCCGGATCCCTCCATCTCCGGCACACGCAGGCACAGCAACCTCCAGGGACCAAACCCAAACCACGACCCTCCAGCTAATTTGGGTTTATTAGCAGCCCCAGGAGAGGTCTCTGGAGGTGAAGACTGAAGTCCCCTTTCATGGCTCGGAGTTGGGTTTCAGACACAGCGGTGACAGGACACAGGCTGTCCCTGTCCTGCCCTCGTGGCACTCCGCAGCAGGGCTGTCCACATGGCAGCCAACAAAAGCAATTATACAGGTAATTAGGCTGCACAAAACGTTTACATCAGTGTTTCAGAGGTTTATTTTAATCCCTTCATTGCTGGAACGAGTTAATGTACTGATTTAGTTACAACTTATTTACTAGAAGAAAGTTTCCCAAATCCAAGGTTTATCAAGATCTCCAGGATTCTGGTACTCTCTAATATTAAGAAAAACTAAATCCAAAATTAACTTTTCACTTCTATACTTGGGAGTATCTTAAAATTGCTTCACCAGTGACTTAAGCAGAGTTTTGCAACAGATTCCTCATGATTTCAAAGGATGTTCCAGGGACTGCCAACCACCCTGCAGCCCTCAGCACCACGAGCTTCATGCTGGCAGCTTAATAAGAGCCCCCAAATCCAAAGGTTTGATGAAATCAACCTCCTGAATCCTTGAATTATGCAGCAATCCTTATGCACTTCCCAAAGCACAGTCAGGGCTGAAGAAAGGCTGGTGCTAAAGAGCCACTTCTAAATAACATAATTAAGCCTTCAGGAGCCTTCACCTTAATTGCCCCCAGCAGCACAAATGTCTGTGGTCTCCATGACCCCGGAATGGCTTTGCCACAAAGCAAAGCCCACAGTCTGTAAAAGTTAACAGCCTGTACAATAGAACATCAACAGGAGCAGGGCAGGCTTGCCTTGTTGGGCTTTAACTGCTTTTGCAGCCTCATGGAAGGATAAACCACTGATGATTTTTTTATTAGCTCAACAAACAAGAGGCTCAGCATTTGGTGTAACGCTACTGCAGAGCCACGGGGATTATGTTTCAAAGCCGTGGCAACTGGCTGCTCTAAGGAACTATTTTCAGCCTGGAAATGGATCCAGGTTCCCCCTGAAAGGGAAGGCAATCCAAATAAACACGCTGAGCACGGCACATCCACATGAAGTTCCAGTGGCCCCACTGTTCCCCCAGTAGCTGCAAATCCCAGCTGTGCCAAGGCTTTGCGTGGCTGCTCCTAATTCCTTGTTCTCCAGGCCAAAGGACTGCAGCAATATCAGGCTCAGCAGGTGATAAGAGCGACTCTGTGCCAAAGAAAGCCCGAGCACAGGGATTCTGCTGAGTTCAAATGCTCCCATACTCATTACAGGGAAAAATTTGCCTGGGGGTTCATTACCACCAGGCAACTCTGAGAGCATCTAGACACACTTGAAATATTTTGTACAGACTATTTACAAGTCAAGGAAAACACAGTTTTCCCTTGAAAGCTTCTAAGCAAACATGACACCGCGAAATTGGGATGGGGGAATGTCCCGGAGAATTCTCCTTCATTTCACACAGGCTGCTTCTCCAATTTTTCTCCACTCATCTGTAATGAGTTCCCAAACCACTCCTTGTGGTCAAGCCAAATTTTTATGCTGTTTAGCTTTTCAAATTTCCTCAAGTTCATTCCCAGGTCCCTTCCTCACGCTGCCAGGAGCTACACCCTCTGTTCTCCCCCACTGACCATGGTGTCCAAGACTTCGTTTTACCAAAAAACCCCAAAATCTTCATGATACCAAAGGAGATTGTGAATGAAAGATGGAGACAGACCATGTTCAACTGCAATTCTTATCTCTTGAGGGGTGGCTGCAGTTTTGGGAGGAGGGTTCCTGCCTAAGAGATACAGAACACTGGTACACAAAAACTAAATACTCCATCAGAGATAGGAGAAAAATGTTGGAAATAGTGGGGTTTTTTTATTCCGGCAATTTCCTTATCATTTTCATGATTCTGGTCACATATCACAACCTAACACCTGCTTAGTTTAAATTAAAATACCGAAGTAACCAACTTACCCTGTGGCATTAAAAGACTAAAAACTTTCCACTATTTAAAACATGGATGTTTGAGGAATATTTGAACCTAATCCAGATTTTACTGAGATACTCAGAAAATCCAGCAACAATTAATGATTTTGGATGTTATTTCAGGTTTGGTCATGTCTTTAATCCTCCTGAAACACAGTACTGCCAAGTTGTGTATTTTCTTACCCAAATTCCCAAACTGATTGACTCTGACAGGGGGTTTGTGTGCTGCTGTTATCCCCGTGTTTATGTAAGGCCAGGGATGGCAGATTACAGCATTATAATAATCTTTGAAAAATTCAGCTATTAAAGACTCAGAAGGGGTGTAACAGAAGTAAGTAGGTTTAGATTAGAGATTAGGAAGGAATTCCCCCCTGTGAGGGTAGTGAGGCCCTGGCACAAGTTGCCCAGAGAAGCTGTGGCTGCTCCATCCCTGAAAGTGTCCAAGGCCAGGTTGGATGGGGCTTGGAGCAACCTAGGCTAGTGGAAGGTGTCCCTGCCCGTGGCAGGGAGTGGGACTGGATGAGTTTTAAGGTCCCTCCCTACCCAACCCATGATTTTCTTATTTTTTTGTGGGTTACCTGATTTGATAATGACATTTTATTTCTTGAGCTCAGCCCAGCTCCCAGCAGCCAAACACAGAGAGCACAACCAGCAGACACAGGAAATCTCCTGGTAAGTCCAAGAGCAAAAGGATTGAGTTTCTCTCTCTCCCAGTAAGAGATCTCTCAGTGCCAATACTCCTCTGGAACAGGAACAACTCAGTCTGGAGGGACTGGGAAATTCAGGTCAGTCCTAAGTTTGTGAATGGGGCAAATCTCACTATTCTCACAGGAATCCAAATTGATAATCAGAGAATCCCAGACTGGTTTGGGCTGGGAGGGACTTAAAGCCCACCCAGTTCCACTCCCTGCCATGGGCAGGGACGGACACCTTCCACTAGACCAGGTTGCTCCAAGCCCCGTCCAACCTGACCTTGGACGCTTCCAGGGATGAGGAGTCTGCAATCTATCAAAAGTACTCTCAATTTACGACAAATGACCTGCAATAGGAGGCATATTCACAAAAAGATGTGAATAAAGCAGGATTGGATTCCACAGAGAGGTATATCCCGGTTATAATCCTGATCAAATTCCTCCTGCCACATCAGGGCCATGAGATGGTACAAAGGAACATCTTCTCAGAGCAAACTGAGACACACCATAAGTACCAATTGTGCAAAAGTGCCTTTTTTCACCACATTTCTCAGCAAATTGGGTCCTTTTTGAAATGCCTGGGCTTGGAATGTGGAAGGTGGGAATTCCCAGAAGATGTGGTTCCCTCCAAACCACGGAGCAAATCATGCCCTATGATTTTGGTTTCCTGGCATTACTGCCTTAGAGCTCTGGATGCATTTGATATGTACACAAACATATTCACAGAGACACCATGTGCACACAGGCACAGAGGTCGGGTTGGGAAACAAAATCCTCCTCACCCAGGGTCACATCCCAAACATCTCGCCTGTGGGGAATTCTCACTGTTCCCTGAGAAGCATTTCTTGTGGCCAGAAGCTCTGACTAACAAACTGCATTTCAATTGCATGGCTGACACAGACAAACAGATATTTTTACTAATCACATCTTTGTTGCTGCTCCTTCAAACTCAAATTAGTTAAAACCGAGGAGTTATTGCACCAAACTTCATCCACTTCTACCTGAGCCCTTCAAAGACATGGTTAGCCTGAAGTTTTAGTCACCTGCACTGTCATATCCAAAGCAATAAATACAATTGTTACTTATTGTTAGTGATGAGCAGAACCTCTGTTTTATCCCTTCCAGGTAGGAGTTAATTATTAAACATATTTCTGCATCTGTGGGCAGTTTTACACTCATTCAAAGCTGGGCACAGGGATAGAATTGGGCACTAGTTTGTCCTGCTGTGGGGTGTGTGAATCCAAGAGATTAACTTGGAAATAAGTGACGTTAGGTGACAGAGCTCCTCTCTGGGCAAGGACCAGCTAAACCTGGGATAAACCAGGTAAAAATCCACAATAAAGCAAGTATCCTGTGATACCTGGACATTACACTTCCCAGTTTGACCTTACAAGAAAGAAACCAAATACATCTGAACATTTGATCTCAGAACCCGGTCTCTCCTCTAAGTGGATAAACACTGGAATCTGGGAGATCTCAGCATGTATGTATGGAAAGCAGCGCAGGTGGGTTTACATTTCAAACAAATAAATACAAAAATACTGCAGAACACTTGGAAGGCATCAGAAAACAGTGGGGTAGAATTTGTATCTCATGTGCTGGTTTGAGAAGAAAGTCCCAGCAGTACCAAGTGTCAGTGGTGACGGGAAAGAGTTAGGCTGGAGGGAGGGAGGAGATTCCCTACCCTGAGGGCTTAAACACAGAGCAAAACCCACAAACACTAAGAGAAAATAGCAATATCCCCAGGAATGTATTTGATTTGAGTAGGAATTTCTCCTTAGCAATTAACTCTTAACAACAAATTAATATTTGCATGTCCCCTTGAAAGGACTGTCTGGTGTCACCGGGATCAGACATCGAGGAATGTGCTGAAATTTTAACTCTTTCAATCATCACTCGATGATGATTCCTTTATTCTCTGAACTACGAGTTAAACAGAGCAAACCCCAGGGAAAGCAGTGTGGGTTTTCAAGAGGCACTTGGTTTTGTTGGTGCTTCATTGAAGTCCCCCATGAAGCTGCTGCTGAATTAGGAAATGCTGAGCACTCCTGAGAGCTGCACAAGTGGAGCACAAGTGCCTTACAAAGCTATTAGCTCCCAACTGCTCTACAACTTACAAGCAATGAAAATAAAGAGAGCAAAGTAAAAGCAAAGAAAGGGGCAGAAATGTTTGAAAGCCCTTCTAACCCATCACACGCTGACAGCCTGCAGCCCCTTTCATCTGCACACAACCCACTGCAGCCACTTCATCAGGCTCCAGGTTTTAATTAAATGGAATGTTTATTTACACAATGCAGGAGAGGGGCAAAGCCCTGCTCTGCAGCCACCAGAGTCACCCTCCTGAGGTTTGTAGGCCTAAAGAGTTGGGAGTTTGGCAGATTGCAGACATAAAATAAAGCCAGGACTTACTGAATTGAGGGGCAGGCACTGATCTCTGCTCTGTGGGGACCAGGAACAGGACCCCAGGGAATGGCCTGAAGTTGTGTCAGGGCAGGTTTAGGTTGCATCTTAGAAAAAGGTTCTTCCCCCAGAGGGTGGTTGGGCACTGAACAGACTCCCCAGGGCAGTGGGCACAGCACCAAGGCTGCCAGAGCTCAAGGAGTGTTTGGATGATCCTCTGGGACACCTGGTGTGACTCTTGGGGATGGGCCTGTGCAGGGCTGAGGGTTGGACTCGATGGTCCTTGTGGGACCTTCCAGTTCAGCATATCCTGGGATTCTGTGAACTGGAGCAGTGACCCGCTCTGGTGCTGTGGGCTCACGGCCCTGGGTCTTCAGCTGACTCTTGGTTTGGAGCTTTCCTGCCCATGAAGAACCTCCTGACATGAAGAAGCTCTGCCTGACCCAAGAGACACAACCCAATTTCACACATCAGCAGAACCAGCAGCAGACACTGCCCCAGGGCATGAGCCAGAATGGCCAGTCCTGTTCCAGAGGGTTGGATGAAACGGAATGAAATCCAAGCCCACGGTGTTTGCCGGTGGCACCTCGACAAACTGCAGGACCCTGTGGAGATTCTGAGCTCTCAGAAGCAGCTCAGCCATGCTGAAGGTTTTCCTCAATGCAAACACTGGGGAGAAGAATTCCAGAACTGTGAGATTTGCTTTGGCACAGGGCAAGGACACTGTGGCACCGGGGGTGTGTACTCAGCAACCCTAGAATCCCAGGATTTCTCCCTGTTGCATGCTTGGAGATCTAGTAAGAGCTCTCTGGCAGCTTAGAAAGCAGACAAATGGGAAAAATGAAGAACTTTGTTTGCACTGAGCTGTCAGTTAACACTGAGCAGCAGAGCTCAAGTTCCCTTTCCAAGGTGCTCTGCTCCATCCCAGCTATTATGTGAAAAATGACACAAGGTGCTGCTATTTCAGCACTAACTCAGCCCCTCAAGATCTTTATACACAAACATTTGTATTCCTCACAAGATGAACGTGGAAGGACAGGAATGAAGGAAATCTCAGACAACACACCCAGACTTCCAGTTCCAGTGCACACACTCTTAGAGCTCCCACCACATCAGCAGCCCAAAAACATTCATCCACTTACAGATTGTGCTTTCATGACTTCAGATTCGGGGAACCATGTTTCAAATTGCTGTTCTTCCCAAACACTGATGGTTGAATCTGGCTTTAAGGATATCCATAGTTACACCCAGGCTAAGGAAGGCACAGGGTTTGTCCAAAAGGGATTGGGATCAGTGCTTTAATTCCCCACTGAACGACTCCTTCACTCAACTCTGACAGGAGAAATACATGGCATTACTGCAGAAAGAGAAGTGGAAATCTGGCATTCTTTGCTGTCCAGAATATAGAAAAGAAGGATGGGTTTAAAGAAAGAATTTCAAACCCAGGGAGTTGTTTAAGAGCAATTTGAAGGCTATTTCCTTATGCTCATCTTCATCCTAAACTAATAAGGTCCTTAAGGAAAACCAAACTGTGAACCAAGGGGTTTATATCTCTTCTCCATGTACTGGAGTAGAGTCAGCTGGTGGGACTGAGAGGGGAGATCTGCAACAAGAATCCATTAAGTCACATGTTCCCAAAAAACCCCTGACAGACAATTTTTTGTTGAAGGAGGTCAGGGGAAAAAAAAAAGAGAAAGCTAATCCTTGAAAAATAATCTTCCATATAAACAGAGCAGCCAATGGAGAAAGGATGAACACATTGGAGGGAAACACCAGAGAATGATCCTTTCTTTAACAATAAGTGACCTTCCACCTTGATCCTCCCTTTACAAATCATTGACAGCAAATACCACCAGAAATAAAAGATTAAATGAAAATGGTACCCAGAAAATGAGACTGATTGTACAACCAGTTCCTACCACAAGCTTTGGGAACATGTATTTTAAATCCTGGGAAGGCAGTTGGCATTTCCAGCTTGCTTTCCTATTGCATATTTCTACACATTCAGAAACACAGTGAGTGATACAAAGAACAAGCATAAAAATGGTAGTTGCATGTAAATCACACCAAGAGAGGGGAAAAAACCCCCATAATTGCATGTAAATCATTCAAAGAGAGGGGAAAAAACCCGGTAGAAGCAGGTCCAAAAGGTTGAGTGATAATAGCAAATCTAAACAAGACTTAGTTGAAGATGAGAAGAAAAAAAAAACAACCTGCAAACCAGATTATTCAAGTTTTGTGCCAAACGCCTCACTATCAAACTTAATCAGCACTGACTGCTCAAAGCCCTGTGTTGCCAACGCCAAGCCAGCCCCAGAGATATCTCGCACCCTCATTTCCCAGCAAAGATGATTTATAACTCTGCTTGGTAACACTGCACCCTTGGAGCAGGGGGGATTTGGAACCCCTTCCTAATGAGCTTATTTGGGGGATGAAATTCTCCTAATGCTGGTTGGCAAAAGCTGAAACCGAAAATCCTTCAAGGTATTCAATTTTTCAAAGATTTACTGGGAACATAATAGCAAATATGGTCAGAATCAGGAGCCAAAGCCTTTTTTTCCAGCCTAGAGAGGGTAAGTAGTGTGTTGTTCCTTACATCTGGAACAGTAGTAATCTATTCCTTAAGCCTGAGCAATCAAATTACTCTAATTTTCTGTTGTCTTGGCTTGAATAAATATTTTCAAGACAAGTTATGTTAAAAATATGCACAGGCTGACTGTGCAGTTAAATGTGCTTAACATCTGTGCTGCAGTTTAGTGGGGCAAGATGGAAAGGTATCCCAATGGAAAGGGACTGCTAAAAAATCACCCTGCTTCCATTTGAATTAATAAAAGACTAAAGAATAACTATTGTAAAAAATAACATAAAAAGAAGGAGGAAATTTAAATTAAAGATATAGAAATATGTATCTAGAAATAGAATATATAGAACTATATATTGAGGGAATATATATGGAAATTAGGGGAAATATAGGGAAAAATTAGAATTAAAGGGAGGCTGGAATTCCTGTGGAATAAATCTCCAAGGGGTGATGGACTGTAAGAAACTTTCCATCATTTCACGGGATCCAGAGCTGCCCTGGCTAAGCTGAGTAGGCAACTGGGGGGAAAAAAAGCAAGTGAGAAAAATTTTAGGGGTTTTCTGTCTCTGGAATCCCCTCCCAGGACTTGCAAGGCTCACTCACCACGTGTGCAAGTGATTTCAACTGCAGTTTGTAAGGAAAAAATGGGAAAACGGGACTTTCTCATTTCGCGACCAAGTACTGAAAACTTCTGAAATGCTGAGTGAAAAAAACAGGGGGAATTATTATAATTCTTACTAAATTATAATTAATCCTGGCCAGAATTACAAGGCAAATGCTCCGACTTTCACATTAAAATGGGAAAGCACATCCTGCCTGCGGAGCGACCCCGAGCGCCTCCAGGCACAGTGGAAAGGGGGAAAACTGGCTCAAATTTCGGCTCCAAGTCCCATGTGCTTCTCATTTTCCCCCTCTGCATCAGTGACAAGCATTTCTTAAGCTGCACCAGCACTTCCAGTTTGCAACAGGTCACCTAAAAAAGAAGTTATTTTCCATTTACAAGGCCCCACTTATATTCCACCCAACGGAAGGAACTAAATGAAGGCACTTAACTCTTTTTCACTAAAGCAGTTTTTCCTTCCCATTACTTTTCCCTCCAATATGAGGACAGGGGGAGCAGATCTGGGATGAAGATCTTTTTCATGAAATAGTCCTGTGCCATTTACCATTTGAAGAAATAAAGACTTGGCATGGTTTTCCCTTAATGGCAATGTCTGGAGGAGTGGGAAGCTCAGGGTTTAAATGAAGATGTGCACATCTGTAGGTATTTATCCCTGCTGGTCAGGTTTAAAAAAATAAAGACTTACTGCTCTTTCTCCATCTTAAAATCTTCAAATTGATTTAAAATGATGACATTTTGAAAGCCAATGCTCTCTTTTGCCCTCCAAGTCAGATGTTTGCACTTTCATCATAATTTCAAGCTCCTTCCTACAAACACAAACCACTTTCTGGACCAGCATTTCAGCAAAATATCAGGAAACCCAAAATAACCCTGATCTTTCTCATCCCCCTCTTTGCCTCTGTACAGATCCATGTTGTGGTGCCTCAAAGCTGAGCTGGGGTAGAGGGAGGGGAGGGGATGAGGAAACCCAAGAGCTGCACAGCTTTGGATGTGCTTTGAAGGCGGAATTATGTCTGTTGAGATAGAGCCTAATTGATGTTGAAAATGCATGTGCACTAATAAATTAATATCACAGCAAACTGGAATTACAGGATTTATGGGGATGCAATTTGGTAAACAGAGCTGAAGTACAGACGATCTGGGAGGATAAGAAATACAGAAGCTTGGTTTGCTTCCAACTGAGGAGATTAATGTCAATATTTAAGAAGGGCTCAATTCGCTCACATAGGAAAGGGGAAAAAAATCAGCCATCTGAACCAAAATATTGGATTAGCCCAGTGTTGGAGGATTATCCAAATACAGGAAAATGTCACCCCACTGCTCTTTATGTGTTTGAGTCCATCAGATCCATGGAACTGCCCCTTCCAGCACCACTCTTTGGGAAAAGTCTGTGAGACTGGAAGTGCTGGAGTAGCTTGTTCTTATTTTTCAGGATGTGGAGAGCCCCCACTCCTGCACTCCCAGAGTTCATAACCCCTCGTGAGGGCCACGATAACCGTTAAAAGTATTCATGTCACAGAGAAATGTCACCCTCCCACAGCACCACTGAGAGGAGGATCACAGAATCCCAGAATGGTTTGGGCTGGGAGGGACCTTAAAGCTTATCCAGTTCCACCTCCTGCCATGGGCACTATCCCAGGCTGCTCCACCCTGGCCTTGAACACTTCCAGGGATGGAAGATCTGGAGGCGAGGAATAGCAGCCCTACCCCAATCTTACACACTCCCTGAAGCACAGATGAAGCAGAAGGTCTTCCACCCTGAAGGTGAGAAGACCTGTCCTTTCCCTCCTCCAGCTGGAAGACACCTATCCCAAAAAACCTTTCCAGAGCCTCTTATCAGTCACCAAAGTCCCTTTTGATGCTCTTTCTCCCAAAAAACAGACTCTCTTGGGCCACTCAGATCAATAAAACACATTTTACTGTGGAAGGAGCAATGCAGAATAGTTGAAGTGTATCCATCCTTGTAGCTCCTTAGAAACACTCTGAGGGGTCAAAGGTTGAAGGCCAGTCCTTTGAAGAATCCCATATTGCTGAACTTTTAAAGGAATCTTAACAGGAATGTTAATTACATGGAGTGGGGCATGACACACTCTTAATGTGCTGTGTACCCAGGCAAACTTCAACAAAAAAGCCTCAAATCCATTTTTCCTGAATGTATTGCAGGGGCCAGTTAGTGCTTAAGCACATCAGTAACCTTAATAAGGTTGAAGTTTGTGCTTAAATGCTCTACTCTAAGAGGGTTTAGACCATACAGGGACTAGAACCAGAAAATCCCAGCCCAAAATGCCAAGGATATCAGATGACCCTGAGTCCCCAAGCTCTAAGGGAAGAATTGCTGTGAATTGCTGTCCTTATTTATCTGTTTTATGAGCATCTCACAGTGTATTTGTTATGAAAATACTATGGAAATTGAAAATATTAATATACAGCCCTTCCTATTTGATAAAAACATACTACTCATCCATCAAAATAATGGTGGAATAATAGTGGAAGGTGTCCCTGCCCATGGCAGGGGGTTGGAATGAATGATCTTTAAGGTCCTCTCCAACCCAAACCACTCCAGGATTCTACAATTGCTGGTGAGAAGAGGCAAAATTCAGCATCAGCCCTTGGAAGCACATTGCAGTTGGAGCCCACCGAGTGATTACTGGCAAAAGACAGGATTTACTTTGTGTATCATTAAACTCTGACATTAATACTTTCTGGTTTTCCCCACGCACTGAAATTTTTGATGTTTGACTCCAAGGGTGCTGTTCATGGACCTTCTCTGCTGTGCCACAAATGGTGAGCGCCTCTCTTCCAAAATTCTTCATATTTACAAGAGGGAGTTATTTCTAGGGTCTTGTTTATGTAAAAAAATATTGATTATAGAAGACCTTCACACAGTTTGTCCAAAAAGTTCCTGTTTAAATTCCTTTTCCATTAACAATGCAAATACTGACCATGTTTTCTTTTTTTGGAGGAAGAAACCATGTGTATCTAAGGATATAATTAATATATCACCCCTTTGGAAAGGCTCAAAGTTTCCTCAAGGTGCATCAGTTAAAGCAGACAAAACATCCTGCAGTTATTTTTCCAGAAGATGGCTGGAAATTCCCGTTGTAGTAAATCCCAGCTGCCAGTGCAGTCATGCTTATCCTCCTTTTCTAGTGAAGCCAACACGGAAACTTGGAAGACCTTTTGCTGGACAGTCCTTGCTCCAGCTGCTCCCTCCCCAAGCTTGGAACGGAGGGATTATCAGAATGTGTCCAATGAATTAATGGAATGATGGCGCCAGCAAAAACAGTGTCTACAGCTGAAAAATAACTTGGAAAAATTGGAGGGAAACAGTCACAAATGTGTTGTAATACATGATTTCACAGGGAAAGCCTTGCTGTGGGCTGGACTTCACTGGACACTGTAGATTCTCACTTTGTTCCAGACCTTTTGGTTGTAAATGCTGCTGGTGGGATGTTGGTTCCCTGTGAACATCAGGGAAACCTGGAAATCTGGGATTTCCTCCCAGATGCCAGAGCAGCCCCTTCCAGCAGCACAGAGCGAGGCAGCACAGATGGAAAAACCTTTTGTGGACTCAAAAGAGGCTCCCAATGAAACCACAGTTCTTAAAGTGGGAGAAGGTTGATGAGGGGCCCCTCCCAATACTGCATTGGCTCATCCTTGGGAGGTGGAAAATGCCCATGCCGAGGACATGGGGTACAACTCCCTATGGACACCAGGTCTGTATCCACATGGGAAAAAAGAATATTTAGATTCCTACTTCCCACCGTGTGAACACACAGGATTATAACAATCTGTCACAATTTATTCCACAATTCCTGCAATTCTGTTACTCTTCCCTTCCATATCACTTTATCACAATGTTCAAATTCACAGGCTCATCAGTTTTCCAACAAGATTCCACCAATTCTATTTCTGCTACCCCAGCAGTCAGTGAAGTCCTTGGAACTGCACTACTGTCAAATTTATAATTAGAAACATTTTAATTGCTGTCTCTCATGCAGAGAAAGATAACTTATCTCCCTTCAAAATAAACAAATCCAAATGGAAAGAATTCATTCACAATTAAATCATTCTCTCCAGAAAACCTACAAGCAAGATGGATGATACAGGGGAGAGATAAGAGGATTAGAAATATAATTTTAAAATTGTCTTTAGGGGGAAAGTTTACACCCACTTGAGTTAAATGATATCTGTATCAGTTACTGAAAATTAGCTCAGTCCCAATTAAACAAAAGTATTAGCAAAATAAAACTATAAAAGTAAAATGAATAGGCAGCATCTTTCAAAGTGGTGGTTTGTTCCAAAGTGCAGAAAAGCTTAAGAAAGGTGGAATATTTAAAGAAATCCGGAAGGTTTTAAAGTGGAGTTTAAATATTGTCCAAGTAGGTTCAAGAAAAAAATTTTAAAGGCTTTCCACGCGCTGTGGACCAGTGTCATCAAGTGTGAATTCAAATAAAGTATTCCAGGATGAGATGATGCAGACAATGAGAAACATCCAGGAACTGAAGGAACCTGGGTGAGGGCAGGAACCCACCGGATAGCCTCTGATAAACTGAGCTGTGGGAGCTGGTTCTGATAAAGCCCCGACTCCGGCTTTAATCAAAACCTTGAGAAGTCATACCCAGTACCAACGAAATGTGGTTCAGGGCTCTGTTCCCTCATCTATCAGCACAACTTGATTCCAGGGAATAATCTTTGGGATGGGAACTCAGATCTCAGCAAACATCCAAGGCGCCTGTTCTCCTGGTATTCCAGCACTGCTGGAAACAGGAATTACTGTCCTTCAGCAGACCAAAGAGAGCTTAATCCTGAAAGATCCACAGTCCAAATTCCAGCCCAAAAGCATCTGATATGCTTGGATAGGCTTTCCATAAGCAGCTGAACTCTGAGTGTTGGCATGAGCTCCCCCTGAGCCGTTTGAAGTCTGCCCCACTGGATCATTGATGTGCATCCGCCTCGGAGCAGACACAGCTCATCCAGCAGCTCATCCAGCTGTTCACAGCCCTGGCACTGCCTCTGGAACAGCTCACAGGTTTTCCTCCTAAAAGTGAATGAGCACCTTCAGAACTCCAAGGGCATCAATAGCCCAGTGTTCCAACTTCTACAGCAGTGGAGGAAGCCCAGCATGTCCCAGCACAGGCAGTGTCCTGCATTACTGAAAGAGGGCAGGGTTAGGTGGGATATTGGGAAGGACTCCTTGGCTATGAGGGTGGGGAGGCCCTGGCACAGGTTGCCCAGAGAAGCTGTGGCTGCCCCATCCCTGGAAGTGTCCAAGACCAGGTTGGACGGGGCTTGGAGCAACTTGGGCTAGTGGAAGGTGTCCCTGTCCATGGCAGGGGATGGAATGGGATGAGCTTTAAGGTCCCTCCCAACCCAAACCATTCCAGGATTTCATGGTTACCATGCCACCTCTCCCCATTGTACAATCCCAGCACAAGGCCAGGGATGACCCTATTTGCTCCCAGCACTGCAACCCAGTTCAATAGAACATGAAAACTTTGCTCCAAGGAGTCACAGAACTGAGCACTGGATCCAATGGGACACAAGGGAACAAGATCCAAAGGCTCCTGAGCCACCAAGCACCGACTGCAGTGAATGGTTTGGGTAAGAGACAAAGAGAGTCACAACTGTTTCCCTGGCACATGTGACAGTCCCAAGCCCCCCTCCTCAAGTTCACTAAAGCACAAGAGACCTGAAATTCAAGAGAACACTTATCCATGAAAAATCACAAGGAATCTTCTTTTCCTGCTGCCAAAAGCAAAAAAAATCCTGAATCATAAAAGACAAACACAAGGACACCCACTGTTGCTGTGGGCATTGATTCAGGGATGTCCCATTTTTCAGGAAAGCTGGAATATGAATTACATTTATTAAATGTCATGGTAAAGTGCTCAGGCAGTGATGCACAGCCTATTAGTAGCTTTAGGATTCCAGTGTTTTGGTGGGAATGCTTCAAAACTGAAGTATGTTTTCTTTGGCTGAAACCCCACCATTAGATGCAGTTTCTCCTGACATTTTCAGAATTGGTTTATGACTGTTTCCATGGAGGTCAAAAAGGAAATTACTGTTCCAGGAATGCTTAGATAGCATCCATGGCAGCACAAAAGCCTGAGTTATATGGCTGCACTCTGTCCAGTGTGATGGTGTGATGATTAACAAGTTGTGCTGCTATGAGGGCCCTGAGCTGGGAATGCTGCTGGGAATATGCTTCCCAAGCTCAACACTGAGATTGATCCAGGATCTTCCAGGTCATACATTTCCCTGCATGTCCAATTATCAAATTTTCTTCCTATACATTTCATCAGCCACAATTATTATTTGTATTGTCTCCCTACCAACAGCCAGACAGCAGAGAGATCAAACAAAGAACCCCACTCCTTTTTATTTTATTTTAAAGAAAGTGACTCCGCTTAAGACTTCCCTAAGAATGGTGATTGTAAATTTATTACCTTCACTTGCTCTGAGGAAGCTGTTAAAGGCATCAGGAAGCAGCCAGATAACCAAGGCCATAAAATACTTTAGAAATTAATGAATGAAAGATGGGCTGAAGCCACAAAGTGAGGGTCTGGTTCTGGTTTTTGAACTTGTGCAGAGTTCACAGATGCTCACGAGCAGGGCTTTTATTCCAGGGAGTAAAGCACCAGTGCTCAAGTTTAGAGCAGAATCAAACTTTTTTCCAAAGTTCAGAGTTATCCCAAATCCTTCTGTTTTGTTCTGATACATGATTCAGAAATCCTGTGAGCTGGGAACTGCCACAGCTGGCTTTTGTCAGGCATTTCCTGAGACAAGGCTCGAGAAATATCCCTGTTGCTGCTCCCACCAGGAATTGCTGGCTGGAGGGACCACGCTGAGAAGGAATAAGATTCCTCCCTGCTTAACAGAACCCATGATCTGAATGGATAAAACACAGAAGGGGAAGGGATGGAGCAGTGCTCAAGCAAAATGACGGACCTAAAAGCACTGCCCACCAATCACCCCTCCTGACCTGAGCTCTCCCAGGGCGCAGGGGGAGGCTGAGCACTCCCCTTCCTCAAAAACTGAAGGGAATTTGAAGTTTTACCCAAGTTCTGCTGAATTCAGAGGATTCTCTACTAATTTCAGAGAACTAGAGAATCCCAGACTGGTCTGGGTTGGAAGAGACCTTAAAGCTCATCCTGTTCCACCCCCTGCCATGGGCAGGGACACCTTCCACTAGCCCAAGTTGCTCCAAGCCCCGTCCAACCTGGCCTTGGACACTTCCAGGGATGGGGCAGCCACAGCTTCTCTGGGCAACAGTTTAAATAGATTCCCTGAAATTGAAATCTGTATTTTGCAAGCTGGTGCCTCTCTCAACACCTTTTGTTTGGGCAGGGAGAAATGCTTCTGTCTGTGCCTATCTGATCCCTCAGAAAGAGAAATACCCCGGAGGGAAGGCTGGTGGATGGAAGGGCTCAGGGACACCCCACCCACAGAGCCTTGCACAAGGTGTTCAGTACATCACACCTTCCATCCATTAGCACCTGCTGAAGCTGCATTCTGTCCTTCAAAGTTAAAATTCACTTTTTAGGATATCCCTCTTTTTCTTCCCTCCACATTAGCACAATGAGACCAGTCACAGCTGCTGAGACTCGCCACTCCTTTTCCTTGCACAGTTCCCTTGTCTCTAACTGGGAAAGGATCCACCCCAGAGCCTCCCAGTTTCTCCCCAGCACAGCCTGTGGTATCAGTAGACAAAGTCTTGGACCACCCACAGCCCCAAATGGCCGCTAAGGCAGTGTCTTACATGGAAAAAATAATCTTAGAGAACTATTTGATGTATTTTTAGCTTCTTTTAATGCACTTTAGCAGCTGGAAACAAGGTGGGAAGCCAGAATTGTGAGCCAAGATGCAAAGGCATAGGAGCTTTTGCATGGATTTTGACTGGCTTGGAATCAGGATAGCTCTGTCCAAGCTGCCTCCCATGCACAGCTCAGAGATACTCAATTAAACTCTTTTCTGGGATTCCATTCATTATTTCCTTCACATTTCATACATAAGCTTCAAAGAAGTACACACAACAAACATTCTAGGAAATGAAGATTTATGGGGGGAAAAACCTGTAGAATAATAAATCTTCCCCTGAAATGTGCCCAGCAGAGGAGAGAGATGAGAAGAATTATTTTCACACTTTACAGTGCTCAGAGCTATAACTTTATTTATAGCATCTGTTTTAACTGAGGTTGTCCCAGAGAGGGAAAAGGGCAGCTCAGCTCCAACTTTAGGTGACAGGTCAAGCTTTCAAAGTACCTTCTGAGGCTTCTTTGAATAAAACTAAATACCAGACTCCAATTTGACCTTCTGTACACTTTAAGCATAATTACAGAGATAAAGGACTTTTCATTAAATCACTGATCTTTGGGGTACAAATCTGGGAAAGAACTACCATGGCAAGGGGTTGGAATGGGATGAGCCTTTAAGGTCCCTCCCAACTCAAAGCATTCCATGATTCTGTGAGAGTTCATAAAGTACATTATGGGCTTTCTGCAATTATTCAGATTTGTTTGCTTAATGGCCCTATTAATGCAAGGCATCCTTAGGAATTCCACTGGTCATTATTCCAAGTGCTTCCCAGATTTGCAGCAATGGCACAGCCAAAGTAGAATCCCAGTGTTAACCCAAGCCATGTGCAAAACTTCCAGAAAAGTGGTATCATCATTTTTTTTAATAGTCAAGCATCACTAAAATTCCTGAGGCCATTCATTCTCACCCTAAAAGAGCTTTCCAGGCTGCCCACACCAGTGGGCAATAATTCACACTTAGGGAAAAAACCCCCTCTCCTTAACTAAGGAGGATGTTTATTTTTCTACCTGAAAAAAACTTGCTGTGAGACCCAAATCAAGTAGTCAAACGTTTTAGCAAAAGTTGTTACAATGAACCACCTTTTCAGGTAATTCTGGTACGTGGCAAAAGCCATTCTAACCCTCTAACAATGAGCTTTCTGCAGCACATACTCTGGAAATAACTGTCCATTCTCCTGACAACCTTCTTCCTGGATTTTTTTGCCTTAAACCCCATGAATGAAGGATTACCAGGATTTATGTAGCTATTTAATACCTTCAGGAAAGAAAAAGCACACAGTACAGGAAGAGAAACAACAGGTAGAGAATGGATCAATCATAATTTAAGTTAAACTTGCCAATAAATTTCTCCTAACATTGACTGATAAATATTGAGACTATTTGAACTTGTTTCCTGGATTGGGAAAACTATCCTGCAGCTGCTTCCTCTGGCTGCTCCAAAATGCTGGATTTTAGGGAGCAAAGCCACACCACAGAGGGACTCAAGTCAAAAAGAAGGACAAGTCAGAGCAATTAATAACAATCCATCCCTTTTTCGCCGAGAATTGTTTTGATTTGGGTTTTGAGAAGTCTGGGTTAAATGCCACTTGTCTTGCAGGCTGTTCATGTCAAAATGATCTGGCCCGGATAGTTTTAAAAATATATTTATGTAATTTTAAAAATTCAATTTTTAAATATCTTGCTGAGTCAACGAGAACTGAAAAAATTAAGATGTTTCACTGAGACTTCAGGATTGAATCCAGAGTGTTATTTCCTCAAGAAGTGCCCCAAACACTGAATGTTCCTTCATCTCCTGACTTAAATTCCCTTTTTTTTTTTCAGATTAATGGGATGCCATAACACACGTCCAAAGGAAATGGCCACTTTCCCTTCTCCTCTGTGCCCACCGGGAACATCAAGAGATGATAATCCACCTCTGCACTGCTGCTTTTCCCTCCTGTGCCTTATCCAAATGGGGAGGGGTTAAGCAGCTCCAATCTTCCTTGTCTTCTCTGCCAGCAGGAATTAGGAAGCCCCTGTGACCCGGAGAGCTGGAGCCTCAGGGAACAGTGGGGTCAGTGTGCCCAGCAGCAGCCCCACTGATAACAAGGCTGGTTTTGTCAGGATCCCAGCACAGCAGAGCTGGAAGGAAGGATTTCTGGAATAGCCCCGCAGATACCAACGGGGAGCTCCTTCAACGCATGAGGGGAGAGGGACGAGCACACACAACGTCATTTGGTGGAAAATGTAATGAGGAGATGATGAAGGCTGAGCCAGTGAAAGGCAGGGCCTGCCCTCCTCAGCCCAGGGAATGTGACAGAGAGCAGAGTACGGCTGGCTTGGGAAGGGAAGGGAAGCAGTTTCCCCGGGATATGGCCGAGGAAGAAGAGGCATTTGAAAGCACAGGGAGAAAATGGAGCTGAATTTCTTTTTCCTGTACTGCTCAAAGGAGCCCTGTTGAACTCCTTCTGGGCTGGCTCTGGGTTGGGTGTGTGTTCCCCAGTGAGCAGAAGGGCTCTGTGATTAAATCCCTGCAGGTTAATATAAATGGGTGGATAAAGGAGAGAAATCCTGTGGCAGAACCCTGAGCTCAGCCTTTACAGCCACTGCAGGGTCTACATGGCAAAAAGCACTTTTTAAACGCTCCAGATGTGAAATTCCAATTCCAATTCAATTTGCAGTGGATGCCGTAAGGCATAAATCCCTAGGGAAGCAGGTTTCCCTGGCTCATGTGCTCATACTGGGTTCTATTTCACATTGCTCATGCTGCACAATTTTGGGGGAAGGGAATAGTTAAACCTGGTCAGAAACTACAAGGGAAGAGCAGTGTGCATTCCCTGGATCCAGCTAAGACCCAGCAAGAGATGGGGAATGCTGGCTCCAAAGGAGGCCAGAGAGCACTGGTGTCCCTATCACGGATACCTGCTGGTAGCAGGGATGATTCCTGGAGAGCTGGAGCACAGCAGGGGCCGGGGAGGAGGGGTTTGGTTTTCACAGAGCCCGTTCCTCCAATCCCATTAATTCCAGGGCTGTCTGTCAGCTCAGGAGCAAACCTCCATGTGACAACTCCTCTGTTCAGCTTTTGATATGCTTTTACGTGGAATAGATGTTTATACACTTGTCCTGCCTAACAATAAAGAGAGGACTGATGGAAAATGTGCCTCCAAGTGTTGTCTGTGCATGGAAATGGCACAGAGACATATAATGAGCAAACACTGTGATCAAAGCACACAGGACAGGGATCCTGGTTTCATTTCCCTACAATGAACACACTGTTCCACAAAAAAATGGGGAAGGAATGGAGCACATGTCCTGCTTCCTTCCTGCTGCTTTTGGAGGAGCTGTGGTGTAGGTGCTGACTTTTGATGTCCCAAGGGTTCCAGCAGCCTTTGATCTGCAGGACCCCCCCACCACCACATGGGTTTGGATGCTCCACAGTTTGACTCCCACCTTTTTGCTGGCTAAAGAGCTCATCTGCTTTTGAATGGCAGTTCTGAGGCTGAAGACACTCCACCTTCAGATGAAAATGTGTGATTTTTAACCTAAAACCAACAAATCAGCTGGCACTGGCACAGGCATTGTGTTGATCCTTTGGTGCTGGGAAGGAAGAGGTTAAATCACCCTCCATTTTAACAAAAATATATTTTAACTAAATCCAACGCTTATTTAACATTAAAAAAAAAAAGAAACAGGCCTGTTGTGCTCTAATAAATTTTTCATTGGCTCCCTTCTCTTTCAATCTTGGGGAGGGGGAAGAGAGAGAAAGAGGGACAGAGATTAATTCTTTGGGAAGGCTGACTGCCCTTCCAATTGTCAGAAAGCCTGGAAGATGTATGAGCCTGCTGTCCTGACACAACCAGGGATGTAGGTCAGACCCTCAGGCTCTCCCAGCCCATCAGCCATACAGGACACACGATGTCAGAATCTCATTTAACACCTTATAAAAAGCCCCAAGATTGTGACATGGCCAGACCTGGCCAGAAGAACACTTTTTATTTTGTTTAATCAACAATTGCTGGGTTAACCTGGCAACAAGCATGAAGTTAAACAGCGCTGAGACTACAGTGGACCAGTCTGAGTCTAACTCTCCCCTCTATGCTGGGCAATCACATTCACATTTCCACCTACTTCTGCCTCTTACCTATCCAACATTATTCCCTACTGCACCCTGAAAAGTTTATTCCATGTTACTGCAGCTGACCCAAGCACAGAGTTCCCACCACTTACTTTCACAGTTAATCCTGGAGGCTACAAAATCCTGCACTAAGGATTTCATTCCTGACTCTTGCTCTGTATTTTCCACTTCTCAGTTTCACCCATCATTCCCTTGGACTCTGTTAAAACAGTTCCTCTCTTCCCTTGGTTTTCCCCTTTACTATCCAACACCACCCACTTCAAGGGAGTCAGCAGTTCCCGCAGAGCTGTTTGCCATTCCAGACTTGGAGGGGAGAACGTGGCATCTGCAATGACACTGTGTGGTAACTATTAGCAAAGGCTGGAGCACAATAATTACAAATATACAGTGAGATAATGCAGCCCTTCCCTCTCTCTGAGCCCTTGCTGCCTGTGCTTGAGGCTGAGTGAGAGGTGTTGATTTTGGGGCTTTGCTTCATTCAAACGAGTTTCTCAGACCTTCCAGGCAGTTTGGAGAAGTCTTTTAAATTATTTTAAGGAAAAACAGGAAAAATGTGTTTTCTGCAATCAATTTCAGGGTATTTTACATATAGAATAACAGAATATGCTGAGCTGGAAGGGACCCACAAGGATCATCCAGTCCAACTCTCAGCCCTGCACGGGACCATCCCCAAGAGTCACCCCAGGTGCCCCAGAGGATCATCCAAACACTCCTTGAGCTCTGGCAGCCTTGGTGCTGTGACCACTGCCCTGGGGAGCCTGTTCAGTGCCCAACCACCCTCTGGGGAAAGAACCTTTTCCTGAGATCCAACCTAAACCTCCCTGACACAGCTCCAACCATTCCCTGAGGTTTGTTTATTGTTTATATGTATCACTTTATTTACAGTTTATATTTATTTATAGTACGGTATCAACCCAAGGCATGATGTGAAGCATGAGAGCATGATGGGAATATATATAGCTGATGTTTATTTATAGTTTATATGTATCACTTTTAGGCATTTCTAAAGGCATTAGTAAGACTACAGTATAATCTCAATTTTCTTTCCCTCTTCTGTAATTTAGTTTAGAAATGTTGGTGCCCTCCTATACAGACCTCTGTGCTCATCATCTACCTGCTAATCTGAGTATCAAATCAAGGCCTGAGACCTCACCAAAAAGCTGCATTTTAAGATCCTGTTATGTATTTCAGGAGGGGAAAAAATAACATTAAACTGGTTGGAATCCGAAACTCTCCTGTCTGAGTGGCTGCAGCTCGAGCAGCCAGAAGAAGAAGAACTCCGACAGAAGTGCCCTCTCACCCAGGCAGAGAAGAGGCTCCATCCCAAAGTTCCAAGGAGAAGCAAACACAAAGGATCTGCTGAACCCACGCTGTCCTAAGCCAGGAATTCAGAAAGTTAACAACAACCCGCTGGGGCAATATCAGCCTTCATTCCTGCTTTCCCAACTCCTGCATCCCAGTGGCCAGGAACACAAAAAGATCATTCACCTCCACATTTCTCAACAGAGTCTAATCAAGAGGGACTGTGGAGCGGCACAAGCTTGCTGAGAGAATTGCAGAGGGGAGGGAAGAGGGGGTTGAATAACCTTTAATAGCTTTGAAACTTGATAGTTACCTACAAAATAATGTCATGGCTGGGAACAATGGGATCCCAGAAGCTCCTCATGGAATGACTGAGTTCATTGTTTAAATCCACGTGGCATTTTATAAATACCTATTGGTGGCGTTCAATAACGGAGGGATTTGAAAGGTTCCCTCAGTGGAGTGATATTGCTGAAATATTTATCTTTCAATATTTTTTATAGTTTAATTCTAATACTGTGTTTAGCTGACAAATGAGATTTGAGGTTTTCAAGCACAATAATCTTGTGTATTCACCTCAGACCTTTTCTTTTACAGCTGAACTTCCCAAGCCAGCTGGAGCTCTCCCTTTGCAGGATCTGCCAGGGATGGATGAAAAACAAATACAGAAACCTAGAGAATGAACAGCCACCTCAGCCATCCTGTCTTTATCAAAGCTGTGCATTTTTGGCTATGCCAAGTGTTAAAAAAAACAAATGCATACCTATGAGCTCTCTTTAAATGCAGAGTTTAACAGCAAAAGTAAACTGCAGCCACTTAGTGTTATCTCTGCTGTGTCACTGAAATAATCGGGAATGGAACCTGAAAGGTCTGAGAAACCAAATCGCCTAAACCTAGTTCAACAAAGTGCAATTACTGCATGAGATTGCTTTAAGAGTCTTTACATCCCTGCCCATTTCAGCCCCGTGCTGAGGCTCCAAGGGTTCATTTCCCTCAAAGTCCTAAAGCCCTTCCAATCCGGGATCGCGTTACAGGCTGTGTGATGGAGTTTGGGACGTGCCAAGAAAATGTCTTCAGCTCTGCTTTTACAAATATGGCAATGATCAACCCGAGGCATGATGTGAAGGCTGATTATATTTAAAGCAATTTAACATGTTGCAACAACGTGATCCTTAACGCTGCTCCACGAAACGATCCCGGGATTTAACAGCCCTGCAAACACAGCTCTGCGGGCCGGGTCCCACAAACCTGATTCACATCAGCAACATCCACCTCCCTGAGTCATCTCCCCGAGGGAAAGATAATGGATGAAAGGGAAAAGCTGAGAAGCTGCCTACAAAACTTGGCTTCAGCAGCGCAATTCAGCACTTGGTCCTTGCTCTGCAGGCCTGACCTCAACTCGAGGGCTTCTCATTCGTACCACTGTTTTCAGAGACTGCTGCAGGACAGCAAAAACTAAGGATTCTATCAGCAAATTCTGTCAGAGTGATTCACCTTTCCCAATGTCTCCCTGCAGAAGCCAAGCAGAGCCACAGCCACCACTCCAGAAGGGACCATGAGTTGGGGTTCAGGATTGGGAGACAGCATCCCAAACCACTTCCAGTCAAATGACTGCTGCATCCCACAAGGATATATATTCCCAGATATTACCTTCCCAGCTGACACTTGTTTGTGAGCAGAGCTCCGGTAGCATAAGGTCAGGGATCTGATCACTTGGTTTTTATTTGCATTATGGAATCACAGAATGGGGTGGATGGAAGGGACCTTAAAGCTCATCCAGCTCCAACCCCCTGCCATGGGCAGGGACACCTTCCACTAGACCAGGTATCATTTGATTACTATTCTCTACTGGGTTTTTTAATCTATAAGACCCATTAAATCCACATAAATCTAGTTTACACATGTGAGCAACGAGCACTGCAACACAACAGCACAGATTATCACTTCTAATAACTTGTAGATCACCGACCACAAAAGCCCTACAAATAACAGCTGCTGTATTTACATGTCAACAGATTGGATATTCCCGATGATCCAGATAAACAACTACACAGCTCTGAGAAATAAACAGGCACGTGAGATGCAAAGCAAACAAAACCACAAGAGACCAAAGGATGCCAAAGCAAGACGTGATGGCATTCCCAGGGCTGCCAGAACAGGTATTCCAGAGGGAACTCCTGCTTCGAAGTACTGCAATTAGCAGTGTCTGCGCCATGGAAACTCGGCTCCGTTGAACACAGAAACGTTCCCAAATCACCTGGTACTTTTCAGTGACAGTAGAGGACTCTCCCTAGTATTCCACAATATTAAAATAAGCAGCACAGCAGGAAATTTTCCTCATTACCAGCCATGCTGATCCACAGACGGCACTTCCCATCACTCAGTACACACATTTAAAGCTCTGGATTCCAAACCTCATTAGTTGTAGACTCCTTCCTACTCTCCAATAGACTTTCTTGGATCCTCTTCATCAAACCTTTCCCTAGACAGATATGACAACAATATGAATTCAGCTCAGAGCCCCCTGTGTACTACAAGTATGGTTTGCTGATGAGTTGCTAAGAATTATCCATTCAAAAATCAAAGGAAAGGTTCCTGTCAATTCTGACAGTGGTTTAGATGTTTCAGAAGTGCAGCCTGAGATGGAGCCAAAGCATTGCATCAGGCACAACTATTCCTGCAAGACATGTTGGCACCACAGGCTGTGTCCTGAGGAACCACAAACCAGCTCAACACACTTGGATTCGGTATCAGAAAATCCATAAAAGCCCAGAGATATCATCTGGGCAGTGCTGGCAGTGGTTTTCCACTGTCTCTCAGTGACGTACTGGTCAACTTATGAAATCTCCTCCGGTCTTCAAACCTACTTTTGGAATTGTGAATTCAAACCTAAAGTCAGTTAAAAAGCACTTGGTAAAACCCAGGCTTTGCCATCACCAGCTCATGCAGGACTGAGAACAACACATCTGAACAATGGCAACACAGAATTCCTGTGGGAATGCTCAGGAAGTCTGAACTCCACTAAACACATTAATTCCTTAATAGAGCTCACTAATTATCTACTCACTTTATTGCCCAAGACTTGGAGGACTGACCTGGAAGAGCCATTTTCCCATCTTTATACAGGCCCTCATAGTTTAATTTATTTAAAATGATTATTTATTTTAAATTATTTAAACACATAACTATCTCTGTTTAATGTTTGAAATAAATAAAAATATAGAGGAAATCTGTCATTCCACCATTACCAGGAGGTCTTTGTGAGATGCTCATCACCTTGGTGGTTTACCTGACATTCAAGTGTCACTAAATGTCATTACAAAGCCATAAGATTTGTAGGTAAAGCATCAGCACAGTTACTGGGGGGGTGGGTGGTTTTCCAGCTTGAATTTGCAAATAGGCTTTTCTTAAGGAGTTAAATATCTCTTTGTAGATATAAAAGCTATTTTTGAGGGGGGGAAACATAAAAGCATAGCCTGAGAGCTATCAAAGTTGAAGTTTAGCTTTGTACTGTGAGTCTCTGACCTCTTCCCTCAGTCCTAGACCTAATCAATCTTAGTATCTCCCACCCAGGGATCCCTCAGAGCACGGCCCTTATCTCTGGATCAGCCCAGAAGAAAGGCAGAGCCAGATATCAGGAAATACTTTCTCTCTCCCCATCCATGTGCTGGACATAGTTGAAATACCAGCACTGATAATGTGTTGGCCACTCGTGAGTCCCATGTACACTTAATCACTCATTTCCTTCCCGACTAAGAATAATTCCAGCATCATTTAGTGGGATTTCCCCCCTCCTTCTCCCAGGACATCTGGCACGTGGCCAAGGAGTGGCACTTCTGAGGCAGGGAAGAGACGGGGAAGGAGGCTGAGGGCTCTGATGGGAAGGTTATTGTTGCCTGCAGAACTGATGGAGAGAAAATTTCCCTCAGCTCCACAGGGATTTGGAGCTCAGGAGGCTCTGTCTCCACTTTGTGCTGCAGGCAAACTGGCTCTGCTAACCTAAGTCATGCAGAGCCTAACTCCCAGTCCCACTGGAATCCTTGCAGAGTTTGGATAACCAAGGGAAAAGCACACTTCCACCTCCAGCTTGGATAGGAAACCTCCTTCCTCCCTCCGGTGTGCTGTGCCAGATAGATGTGAGGGGCTGGAAGGACCATCCTTACAGATGTGAGATCTGCTCGTGGCATCATTCCTCCACAGCTCTGGAATGGGGGCTTAACCTGAGCCAGGATCAAGGACAGTGCCCAGAAGCAGCACATGGTTTGGGGAGTTCCCAAAAAAATGCACAAAACCATTTTACCACCACACAAAGCACCATTTAGTTGTTCCTGATTTCTCAAATGCAAAGGGACACACAGACATTTGTCACCTGGGGAGCACTGGTCACCTCACACCCATTTTCTAAAGGCATTTTCTCTCTTTCTGAGTGTAAGACACTTGGCAGTGTCACTTCAAGGCCATAAATCACCGAGATTCACCTGGATCACATTTCCAGGGCTGCAAAGATCAGCCACTCCATATCAAACCACAGTGTCCCTGGAAGCAGAGTGAGAGGGAAGCACTCAACACCTCTAACAACACTCCTTTATTTATAAAAGTGACACCATCAGAGTCTATCTCAGAAAAAAAATGAAGGCTAAATCTAGGAATGGTATATTCTTAACCTCACATTTTGTGCACACACAAAACACACTGCCCTTCATTCCATCATGTCCAAGGAGGTGGGTCATCTTTGGTGGTGCAGTTTCCATCCACGAAAACACAGCAATAGATCTGAATAAATCCAGAGTACTGAGCACTTGGGGTGTTTTATTGCTTTTCCTACCGTGTGCACCTGCACAAGTCCAGCAGTGCAGTCCCTCAAGGCCCAATACACAGATTTATACACTCTTAACACATCTCAGAAGTTAAGGAAATGATGCTTTTTTTTCTCAGAGAGATCTGATTTCTAAAAACTCTCAAGACCCTTTCACTGTTATTCCTGTTATTTATGCAAGAAAAAAGGAGGGGAAACTATGAGTGGTCTGTATTTAAAACAACAGGCTCTTTCTACCTCTGAGGGTAGAAAATATTGACACTGTTTTACATCAGTAACTGGATCCAGACAGGATGAGAAACAGCATTTCCAAGCAGAATTTCCACTGTGCCCTCTCCTGGGAATGACAGTTCACTGAGAATCAACTAATGAGCAAAATGGGTGCTCCAGGCAGACACATAGATTGTTGTGGATGTGGATTCCCCATCCCTGGAAGTGTCCAAGGCCAAGTTGGACAGGGCTTGGAGCAACCTGGGCTAGTGGAAGATGTTCCTGCCCATGGCAGGGGGTGGAATGAGATGGCCTTTGAGGTCCCTTTCAACCCAAACCATTCCAGGATTCCATGATTCCGTCAAACAGCCTCTTCTGGAAGAACCCATGTCTGTGCCCACAATACAAACTCTGGGTTCTGCTGGAATAACCTTTCTGAGAAATTTCAACTTCCTGGCTCTCTGAAAACAGGGAGAGGGAATGGGAACCTTGAGTTGGGTCTGGTCACATGCAAATTAAGTCCATGGCATTTTAAAATTTGTTCTGCTGTTTCAGAATGAGCACTTACAACCAGTTTGCAAACACCACAAGGTTGCCTGAAATCCCGTTTAAATCACAGACCAGTGAATTCCTGAAGCACAAACACCAAAACAACTGTTCTTTCTGTTTGTTTCTTAACCTTTTCCATGGAGTGACATGAAAACTTGCCTTTCCCCCTGGAGACTTTATACAAGTGGCAGCTTCAGTTGCTGCAGTTTTACAAGACTATAAAGTTAGCAGCCCCTAACACCCAATTAGCAGTTCCCTATATAAAGCAAAACCACTTCCATACTATTGTATTCCCAATAACCTGAAGCCCACTGCATCTTTTCCCTCCTTGCCCGAACACCAGCTTCCTTAGAAAGCTGCAAGGGGAAGTAAGAAGGATTAACACTCCCAATAATCATCAGTGAGACGAAACTTCACAGATAAAAAAAAGGAAGATATTTAGACGTCTATAGCAGGAGCAACTTGGTTCATTTAGAACATGCAGTTGAGGTATTTGACATTTACCTTGTGAACAACTCGGGGTATTTTCAGATCGTCTCAGAAATATTTGTGCAGCTTTTTGTCTTGTGGGCTCTTTCCTGTCACTTCACATCAGAGTCCTACCTGAGGATCCCTGCTGAAGCCCCAGCCACTGTCTGAACACATTAACACACAATTCCCAAACTTGCAGCTTAATGGATGGTACAAAGAAAGGAATGAAGTGTTGTCATCATGTTTGCAGATGCACCAGAGAGGCACAGGAAAATCAAGACTCTTACCCAGGTCACAGGGTGGATGTGTTTGTATGAGGAATGATGGGAATCCCTGGAGTCAGCCCTTAAACCATAAGGTCACTTTTCCTCAGCAGCTGAATGGGATATCTTTTCTGTCAGGAATGGCTGAACAGGGGCCCAGAGAGGCTGGAGCACCTCCACCTTTGCACATTTTTTACACCAGACAGAACCACTCATGGGCCACTTGAGACTGCTCTGAAGTCAGCCCTGACAGGAGGTCAGGTGAGGTGACCTCCAGAGGCTCCTTCCCATCTACATTTTCATCTGATTTCTACCTTCTGTGCATCATTTTATTATAGAATCATAGAGTAATTAAGGTTGGAAAAGCCCTCCAGGATCATGGAGTCCAACCTGTGCCCGATCCCCACCTTGTCACCCAGCCCAGAGCACTGAGTGCCACGTCCAGTCATTCCTTGGACACCTCCAGGGATGGGGACTCCACCACCTCCCTGGGCAGCCCCTTCCAATGCCTGAACACCCTTTCCAGGAAGAAATTCCTCCTCATGTCCAATATGACCCTCCCCGGCACAGCTTGAGGCTGTTTCCTGTCATCCTGTCCCTTGTTCCCTGGGAGCAGAGCCCGACCCCCACCTGGCTCCACTCTCCTCTCAGGGAGTTGCAGAGGGTGAGAGGTTCCCCCTGAGCCTCCTTTCCTCCAGGCTAAAGGTACAGGTTACACAGGCACCAGCAACAAAGTCTGGGTGAAAGAGCACGGTCCATGAGCAATGTGACACTTCTGCTGTCACTTTTCTTAATCCTCTAATGTTTCCATGAAGCAGCAACCAAGGTCTGCTTGTTGGACCTTGGACACTGCACAAAGTGCCAAGTTCCTGGCAAAGCCACAACAGATTTTTGATGTGTGTTTGTGTGAACAAGTGTCACCCCCATCTCACATGTCTCTTCCAGAAGAACTGCTCTTTCAGATGACAATATGTCCAAAAATACCTTTCAGTGACCCACAGCAACAGCAGCTCCCAGAGAGCTCCAGGGCTGGGATCCCACACAGCTTTCAGCAGAAATCGCTGGCCAAGACTTTTCCGTGCACAGTTCACCCAAGAGAGAGGAATGGGATCCATCCAGCTCCCCCTCCCGAGCTCCCCCTCTGGCATGTGCCTCCCTGGGGCTGGCTGTCACAGCCCATCATGTCACCGGGTGGTGACATCACCTGACACAACAGCCCGGGGCGCTCCATGTCAGGGAGATTGTGTCTGACACCCAGGGAAGATTCCAGATTCCGGTCCATGTGTTTGCTATCCCAAATCCTTTGTGTTTAATGACTGGAACACCACATCAGCACAACTGCTGAGAGCAGGTTCCACGATTCCCTGAGTCAGCAGCTGCTGCAGGAGGATCTTCTTCCACAGTCACTGAGACACCAAACTGCACAGGGCAGGGAAAGAGGAGCCAAATCCCACCCTCAGGAAGTCCAGGCTAAAGCTGGACCCCCCATTTACCTCTGAGACCTCTTTAAAAGCAATTTGGAAACAGTCCTAAGGAAAATTCATGCTCTACATGCACCCAAAAGTACAACTCCCTGCTTCTGACACACCAGACAAGCAGAAATACAACACATCTAATAAACTCTCTATTTTACCCAAAAGCAAGACATAAACCAGTTGTTTTAACTACAAATGTGTCGTCCTACTACTATATTTCTTTTTCTACAAGATCAAACCAGACAGAACTGGTTTAAAATGCCAGACTACAAACCTATAGGAGTTATTTACAAAAATAATTGAAAATAAATCAGTCTTTCTCACAAATCTCAATGCTGTAAATTTTCGAGATGAAAATATTCTTATTTAAATGGTCCTATTTTGTAAAAATAAAGTTTGAATTGTTTATCCTTAAGTGTAGGGTTTATCCCACCCCTTCTTTTCCCTTGGATTGTTTTGGGTTTGCCAGGCTCCCATTTTCCATGTATCTCTCAACACTAAAAGGAGTTTCCTAAGCAGGAGTAAGGCCAGCCCAGCTGGTCCCTGAGAACTCTCAGGAGTGTTTGGGATATAAAGGATGACTCCATGTACCTTCCCCTGTAAAGATACAAAGAGTGTCCACTGGTTCCTCAGAGAGGAAGATCCCTGGAAGTAGGGAGGGAGAAATGGGATCTTGGTCCTGCCCAGGGTGCTGTGCTAATCCTGCTCCGAGTTCCCCCTCCCTCTCCCTGCACAGGGGAAGAGCTGCCTGAGCTGTGCTGGGAGCCCAACCTGGGAGAAACATTAGATTTTCCCTTTGGCAAAACTTCTTTCCCACTTGGCAGCACTGGGTTGGCCCCACCCATTCCATGACGAAAAACACCTTTCCAAAGTTAATGAATTCAACTGCTTTTCCCTGGCAAGTTCAGATCCAGCTGAGTAACTCTCCAGTTACTGAGTCATCCCCAAAATAAGAAGTCGCCTTGTTTTTGTTCTGACCTCAGAGATTAAGAGGAAAGTCAGATTTTGCCACCTGGGAAGTCTCAGAGAAGCTGGAGGAAAGATAAAGAGTCAACTGGGGAAAATAAAAGCAGTTTAATTGAAAGGGGAATTTTGAAAATGCTGGAGTAAGGATTTCTTCCCTGGCAGGGTTACATTCCCTGGCAGGGTTATGTTCCCAGGGGAGACAGGTCAGGTATGAAACACTGGGGAGAAGTTCCCCACCCTGCACTGTGGATGGGAACTCCTTTCTCCCTCCTTTCAGCCGGGACAGGAGCATCCAGGTGGTGGAGTCCCCATCCCTGGAGGTGTCCAAGGAACAACTGAGTGTGGCACTCAGTGCTCTGGGCTGGGTGACACGGTGGGGATCAGGCACAGGCTGGACTCGATGATTTTGGAGCCTTTTCCAGCCTAAATAGTTGTGGGATTCTGTGATCAGATTTCCACCATAAGGCAGCCCCACTAGGGACTTGTTCTCTCCAAATAATTTAGGCACAGAGGTGACCACAAACTTGTGGATCCTCTTTGGTAGCAGGGATGAGGATCAATCCCTTTGCTGCCTTTTACACCTTTGCAAATGAAACTAAAACCAACAATAATCTACTGGCCTTGCATGTGCTTTAGGTTTTCAGGATCCTCTATCCTATGTTCCACTGGAGTAACATTGTCCTTGGACCTGGGACAAGTTTGGACTGGGGAGAAGAAGGGAAGGGGAAAAGAAAAGTAAATCTCTTATGGGATTTCTGAGATGAAATTCGTGCCAGCTTCAAGCACGGTCCGTATGAAGGGTCAGGAAATGTTCACAGCCGTTTTAAATAGATATAAAATAGAATTAACTTCAAAAATTTACCATGATTTCTGCACATCCTGGAAGTCAAAAAGAACTTCTGAGAAATCTGGATCAGTGGATCAGCCTGATAAAAAGCTCTACCAAAATTCCCCGTGGTTTTTGCGATTCTTCAAGTGAGCAAAACCTGCACAGCCTGTTCACAAAACCCCTTTTTTTAAAAAGAATATGGGCAGTGCAACAAGGAGTGTAAGCCTGGAGATCAGCTCCAAGCAGCACAGAGGTTTCTAGGAAAGAAAACTGAGTTGAAAGAAATGCATTCATAATTTGCAGGACTTTGAAACTCAGATTAAACATAAATGTAGAATAAACACCAAAAGCTTTAACCTCAAGGAATAATGACTGCACATAAAAGCTAAAAAACATTAAAAGGAAAATCAACAGTAGCCATCTATAAAAGAAAATACTACAGTTGACTCTGAATTTTTCAGTTCATTATGATTAAAAAACCCAAAATATCTCTGGCTATGTGAACAAATTTTAACAAAATGAGCAATGACTGAGCAATACCATAGAGTGGGTTTCCGTGCACATTTTAAAGCAATAAAACTTATCTTCCTCCAGTATCTGTGAGATTAACCATGAGTGTTATCTAAAAAAAACAATAAGCAAAACTCTAAAATTTGGTGTTTCTTTATCATATGGAACCCAAAGAAAACAGGTTGCCCTCATCCAGGTACAGAGATTTTATTCCTGCCTGCAAAGGAAGTCCTTCAGGATGGGTTAAAAAAAGGCAGTTTAGGGGCCATCACATGAATTCCAAAAGCTTTTGTCTCCCGGAGTTTAGCTGGTACTGGCATGAGAAATGACTTTTTTTTTCAGAGGCAAGAGTTTTAAAAAGTTTTTAGCTTTGCTTAATAGAAAAGCAAAGCTGGGGAGGAAGGAATTTTTTGGGAGTCTAGACAGGACTCCAAACAAACTTCAAAGACCAGCCCACTCCCAGCACAGCTCATCCAGGGACCAGATGGGCTGAGAGGGGGGACAAGGCCCTCCGAGCCCTCTCAGACATCCTGGCTACTGCTCCGAGGAGGTGAAGCCCCGGGACAGACCAGATAATATCCTGCTACTTAAGGCTTATAAAAATAACCTCCCAAAGTTATTAATTAATTCCCAGCTGAAGGCTGCCCAGGCAATGAATCAAGAGAGACCACATTTCTCACCATTTGCACTGTTTTCATTAAATAAAGCCTCCAAAAGGCCTCTTTTGGGTTCTGTCATCTGGCAGTTGCTGTCTCCGAAGGGAACTGGCTGTGTTGCTTCCTCCCATTATCCATGGATATTTGGGAGCAGGATCCAGCCTGGCCCCTCAGATGTATCCAGTTCTTGCAGCAGACCCTTTGCTATCTAAATACAGAATTTGAACAAGAGCAGCATTATCACTCCTTTACAACCTGGGAGGGGGAAGCTGATTTACAGCCACCCATAAATCTGGGCTGGTGCAAAATAATCAACCCACATCTCTTGGCTTTTTTTGTTGTTGTTTTTTAAAGCAAAAACACATGTTGATTGATGGCACTTTTTTTTTTTTTGCAGGTTCATGTTGATCTTAATGAATTGTTTATGTAAAAACAAAAGCTTCATACCATTCTGAATCCTTTTTAAATGGCTTCAGGGAAAGAGTCATTATTTCAGCTGAAATGACCTTTCATTTCGAATTGTTGCTGAACACAATTGAAAACTTAAAACAGCCAGAACCAAGCAAGATGGTTTGGTTTGCTCTAATAAAATACTCTGAGTCAAAGTGAATCTTTTTTTTCAGTGTTTTAACAATTATTTTTACAGTTTCTGTTGGTTCCACATTAAAAGTTTTACATCTCTAAAAAAATCTATTCGATGCCAATTCTCAGCTGCGGACTTTGTTCAAAGAAAAAGATGAGGGATCCAAGCTGAGATCCAAACCTCAAACTCCACAAGTGATTTGTTATTGGAGCTGCATCCCACTGCAGCATCCTTTCAATCCTTTCTGTGGCTGAGACACCGGAGAGGAACCAACAGGAATGGAGGGAGGTAGAATGGAGAGAATGGAGAGACTGGAGAGAATCAGGGAATCCCAGACTGGTTTGGGTTGGAAGAGGCCTTAAAACTCATCTCGTTCCACCCCCTGCCACAGGCAGGGACACCTTCCACTAGCCCAGGTTGCTCCAAGCCCTGTTCAACCTGGCCTTGGACACTTCCAGGGATGGGGCAGCCACAGCTTCTCTGGGTAACCTGGGCCAGGACCTCACCACCCTCCCAGCCAAGAATTCCTTCCCAGTATCCCACCTAACCGTTTTTTCTTCCAGTTTAAAACCACTGCCCCTTGCCCTGTCACTCTCTGCCCAAATAAGTCCCTCTCCCTCCTTAAGGCACTGGAAGCAATGAGCTCCCTGGAGCCTCCTCCTCTCCCAGGCAGGTAAAGGTGTAGCAGGAACAGAACAGCAACTCTGAAAGCTGGATAGGGCAACTTCTCTCCATGGACCAACTCTGTGCAGCAAAAACAAAACCCTTCTGGAAGCAGAGGGTGGTGGAAAGGAGCATTTTCCTTTATATACTCTGCGCTGGGGCCGCTTGAAGATATAACCTTTAGTACTTGAGGAGCACTTGGATGCCTCAGATGGTTTTGTGTGATGAACACCTGGGCCACAGCCACCAAACATGGTCCCTGCAACGTGCCCTTGTGCTCACTGGTACCAACGGTCCTCATTGCCAAGAAGAAATCAGACATCTTAAAACAAAAGAAACATCTCCCATTTGGCCATCCAGAAATATTAGAATATTATTGTATTAGTTCTGGGCCCCTCACGACAAAAAAGACATTGAGGGGCTCGAGTGTGTCCAGGGAAGGGAACAGAGCTGAGGAAGGGTCTGGAGCACCAGGAGCTGCTGAGGGAGTGGAGGGACTCAGCCTGGAGAAAAGGAGGCTCAGGGGGGACCTTCTGGCTCTCTGCAACTCCCTGACAGGAGGGTGGAGCCAGGTGGGGGTCAGGCTCTTCTCCCAGGGAACTAGGGACAGGATGAGAGGAAACAGCCTCAAGTTCCACAGGGGAGGTTCAAGTTGGATATGAGGGAAAATTCCTTCATGGAAAGGGTTGTCCAGCCCTGGCACAGCTGCCCAGGGCAGTGGTGTTCATAAAACATGTGTAAGTGGCACTTGAGGACATGGTTTAATGGTGAACATGGTGGTGGTGTTGCTTGACAGTTGGACTTGATGATTTTAAAGATCTTTTCCGACCTTAATCATTCTATCATTATATTTATTATTATTATTATTATTTTACTTAGTCTGTTTTTAAAAGAAAACTTAAAGTAGCAGCCAAGCACTTGTGGGGCTGCACTGCCACAAACAGGGTTATAAGTCCCTTGTTAACACACAACCAGAGAGTAGAAAAATAACATGGACAAATTCAAACAGAAATCACCCAGGAGTTATATTGTGCATATAGTGGATATACAGTGCATTAGACTTGGTTCAGCTAAATTCATTCCTTAACCAGCTGCAAGGAAATCAAGCAGGGATACAAAGAACACAGAGAGCAGGTGAGCACCACAGGACTGACCCTGAACCCAAACTCCATGGTCAGGAGCAGAGGCTGGAGAGCTCCCCTACACCTTCTGGAGATGTTCTGCAGAGCAGCCCCGGAAAAGGGAGCCCAAACCTGCCCACGGCACCGTGGGCATTCCCAGCCCCACACCTGCACTCTGGGCTCCTGAAAGCAGCAGGATTTCAGGGCAGGTCATTTGTCACAACAGCAAAGCCTGGTTTTAGTAACACAGCAAACTTCTTACTGTTTCTTTTGATTAAGATGGCATTAATTTGGGATTTCTTTCTATTTAGTCTACGTGGGGAAATGATAAAAACCAGACCTGCCAAGCTCTGAGCTCAGGGGGGACTGGCAGAAAGGGCAGCTGGAGCCTTTCCCAACAGCCTTATGTCCTTGGGATGCCACATCCCCTTCACACCTGCACAATGCTGTATTTACCCACTTCCTAAAGAAACCACTGGGAATTCCAGCCTTTATTTAGCCTTTAAATCAGAGCCTATACAGTTAATTTTCTACTGGATTTTCTTGAAGGAATATCCAATATTCCATTATATTTTGCAAATGACTCAGACCTGCAAACTCATTGTGTTTATTTGAATCACAGACAATAAAGCACCTTCTATCTGGGGAACCCCATTAAAAATAAACGGTCTGAGAAAACTTGGCTTTTCAAAGTGTGTTGTACACTTGGTTCATTATTGTCCCTTCCCCAGCCCTTATCCAAACAGTCCTGACAGCTTGTTTATGGAGAGCTCTGCAGTTCTACCTACCCAGGCTGTGCTGGGCACAGAACCACAGGAGAGCTCAACTGCAGCCTGACCTTAAAAATAATGATAAAAATAAAATTAAGTAAAATAAATTTAAAATTTAAAAATAAATATAAAACCCAAAATCACTAAATGGTTTAATTTGTGGACAATATTGGAAAACATCCTCTAGTGACTCACTGCCAATTAGCCAGAAATTTCTACTTAAAATGTTATACATGACATCTTTTAATTTGATATTATAGTACCCCATATCTCAGGTAATATAAAATTTACTTTTAAATTTACTCTTAAATTTAGCTTTAAAATTTACCCTTCTGTTTGTGGGATTTTTAAGGAGAACCCATGATTCCTTCTGCTGGCAGTTCCATTAAAGCAGAGATATAAATGTTCATATATTCACTGAAGTTATTCCCTGAAGTTACATGTTTATATGTTCTATATAACAGTCTATATATATTTGTATAACAACATACATATGTTGTTTTCTAGACAGCTAAACTCTTGCTTTTTTGAAGTTTGGTTCTGGGAAACTGTTCAGTCCTGACCAAAAAAAGGCATATTTTTATCCCTGATAGATTAAAAGCACAAGTTGCAGCAGTTTAGCTTTGTTAAGTACTGCTCCATTAACATCCTCATTTTTCCCCAGGAGGGCTGGGGAAGATGAAAGCTCCATTTCCAGACCTGCTCCCAAAGGTAGTCTGGTCAATGCCACGTGGCCATGGGAGCTGTTTAAGGAAACATGGAATTAAGACAACTCCAAACTCACTTTGTGTCATCAGTCATCCACAGGAACTGGGATTCACCAACAGCTCTGGACTAGACTCAACAGCCACTTCCCAAACCCCCCTGGCAGCACCTGGAAGGTGGTTCCAGCAGTTATCCCTCAGGGATAGCTCCCCGGACACTTCCTTTAACAACACTTTTAAATGCAGGTGTAACATGGAGTGAAATCCTTGTTGGAGTTCCTCAGTAAGGTTTTCATCTATGGAGTGTAGCATGGAAACATGGTTATTTAAAGCAATAAGTAAAAATACTTTCTAAAGACAATTTTGGGGCTTTTTAAGAACTACACATGAAATGGAGCCTTTTAAATGAGATCATAATTTACAGCTAAATACTCTGACAATGAACACGGTGAAATTTTGTACTGAATCCACATTAAATCCAGTGTTAGAGCATTGCTGCAGAACCCCAAGGAACTAAACCAGCCACAGAATTCCTACTCAGAGCTCAAAATGTCATTAATTCCCTTTGCTTCCTGCCTGGTCCCAGCACTGAGGAGTCCAAATGCTGCCCCTGACTTTGACAGCAAACCTGACACTGCCCACGAGGATGCAACAGAGGAATCACCTGAAAATTATGGATGAGGAGAGATCTCCTAACAGGTGGGATTAACCACTGGACATTAAAAATTCTGCATTTGGGAACTTTTCTGAAGGCAATTTTGATCCTCAGGTTTCACAGCACTGGGACATTTCCAGTGGCTCAAAGGAGTATTCAGGGAGTCTTAAATCCAGCAACTCTTTGGCTTGTTAGGCAGCTCCCGAGAGTCACAAATCCTAACTGAATGTTTGCTGAAAAGCAGGAATGTCACATGGCTCCCCCAAACACACAACAGCATCTTAGTCTCATATTGTTTTCCCTGTCCAAACTACCCAGAAGGCATTAGCCCATAGAGTGAGCTACTGCCTGGAAAACTCCAAGCTTCCAGAAAAAAACCCCATTACATGTGCTATCCATGCACAGGTTGGCTCTGGGGCCACACTGGATAATCACTGCCAGTATATTCCGTTGCCATCTTTCCTCTTTCAGATCATGAACAACAAATCTGCAAGTCCAGGATCAGCACTGAATTTGAAAGCAGGCACTTGGTGGAACATCCTCCAGGATGTATTTGGAAGTACAAGATGGATCCTCACCAGTAGAACACCAATTTATATTCACCATTCACTTACATGTCAAAAACTGTCCTAATCTTGCATATTTTCCCCATCTTCTTCTGGAATTTTCTTTTCACAAGGTGCCAAACACAGCAATATTTGCTCTGTTCTAACATAGGAAGAATTGCCATCTATCAAGCCAAAGAACCCAACTGTACTATGTGTTTTGGCTGCAGTGCACCAAGTTTAATTGCTGAAATACCCTTAAAATTTGATAAAAAGGAAAAATAACATTCTGTATTGCTCGAGGAATTTCAAGGCATAAAAAAAAGGCTGTAAAATAACATTAGAGGCTCAATTTCAGAAGTGTCTTTCAAAAAATGTAACCCCAAACGTCAGCTCTGGTGAGCCCTGCCATTAATCAGCTCATGCCACTGCTTTACATCAGTTGTAGGATCTACTACTCTGAGTAGGTCCAGAGAGGGCACTTCTTCAGAGACAGGGAAATCACTGACTATAGTAAACCCTGTGTTTTCTTAGGGGCACTGCACAGCTCCTCAAATGCTGCAGCTGGCAGGGTAGAAAGTAACCACCAGGACAATTTTGGTAAATAAAAGCTGGAGAGCATCTGGCCCATGAAATCCCACATCCCAGGCACTTGCACTTGCCTTTTCCTTGGACGGGCTGAAATGTGGTCAAGCCCCCCCAGAAGAACCACTTGCCACATTCACAGCTATGAAATGCATTAAATAACAAATTAAATCCCAACCTGCACCTGGAACAAATATCAATCAACAAGTTGAAAAAAACACTATTCAAGAGGCGCTTGTATCGACCTTTTAAATTCTTTTTGGTAGTAGAGCAAGACACACAGTGCAATAAAAATGTCCAGTCCCAGAAATGGAACTCAAGGATTAAGGGTACAAGCTGTTGATGGCTTAACCTCACCTAAAACATGTGACTTTGCACTTCAGGGCAAAGCTGTGGAAAGGAACTTGGTGCGTGGAATTCTTTGAAAGGTCACTGGAAGGCAAAATGGACCTAAACAGGACCTGCACACACTGGGTTCATGAGATTTCCCTCCTCCCAGCACACAAAGATTCCTGAGCTCCATGGATCCCGCTAAAACAAGAGAGCCTGTTCCATAACTTAGTCATCCGGGAGTAAAAGACTAGTTAGTAACTGGTTTACACGCATAACAAACAGCCAAATACTCTATTTTACCCTTCTCTGCATTGGTTCCCAGCATCTTTTCATCAAGGATATCTCAAAAAGTGTTCCACAAACTCAGACCAGTAATTATCAATATCCAAAGTACAAGGAACCAGACTCTTCACAGGACTCGTTTCTTCCCCAGGAAAACCCCAAGTGAGCCCATTCCAAGTGCAGCATCCTCATTAGTTCTCTCAAAAAATGCATTAGGAAGGAATAAGAAAGAAGCTGTTAGTGACAAAGCATAAAAGTGGAGTTAAAAACCTTCAGGAAACAAATCTGAATAAGGTTACTAAACAAATATGAGAAGATTAAAAAAAATCTTCCTTTCTCACATCAGAAGTGCAGCGCTTTGAAAATAATATGCTTTTTCGGTAGGGCATTTTTGTCCAAACTCTTGAGAAATCAGCCTCCTGACCCCGAGGATCATTAGGAAGTGGCAGGACACCAGTTTGTGCAACTTGTCCTTGTGACAATGCAGCTGTTCACTGGATCCTCCTTTGCCCAGAGCAAGGAAGAGCCGAGTGTTTGGACAAGTCACACCAGAGACTCGGCACCGCTGGAGAAACTGGTGCTGGAGAAATGTGTCCAGGATTAATGGACCCACAGAACTGGGGCAGAACAGGAACCACTGGGTCAGGGGAGAGAAAAAGCTCAAACACTTCGATGTGCAGCTCAATCCAACACTTCTGAGCATCCTGTGCTATTATCTGTACTGTGTGAAATGGCTCTTCCCTGCACAGTATGAACTGCCACCACCACATCCTGCTCCTTCTGGAGGTACAATGAAGAACCACTTCAAGAATACTCATTTTCTCTCCTTCAGCTCCTAGTAACTATAAATAATAATAAATACTTCCATTAATACTTATCTTTTGCAGATAATATCCCAGGCACCAAAGCAGGAATTACCAACTTATTGCAAAGAGAATTAAGAAAACAGCTCCTGTTGGCTGAAGCTGAATTCCTGATTTGGAACTTCACATTCCCACATACACAACTAGAAGCCCACTGTACAAACACTAAGTAAAATGCAATTTTCTGTGAAGAATTTTGAATCAAACAGGATTTGTGAAGGCTAAACCATGATGCTGCATTTTAGTCCCTGGGTGATATAAACTGATGGGAGGAAGAAATTATAGATGTTCCACTTCTGTACAAATTGAGAAATGGACAATCCCATTTTTGTAACTTCTAATTCATATTCTTACCTTTTCTTAACCTTCAGTATGACTTACTCAAGCTAAATATTCTAATATAGTAAAATAAAGTGGGTTGAGTAAGAGAAGACAAAGAAAACAACTTGATCACTGGGATTGAAGTTTGTTGCAACACTCTCAAGTGAAGTGTGATGGAAAAGTCCCTGCATTGCTCCATCACTGACAATCCAGCCTGTACCTGCAAAGTGTGAGTGTTACTGAGTTCCACCTCCATGTGTCACCCTATAAACACCACCAGTACATGGGGTACTAGCAGGGATTACTGGGAATTGCTTCTCACAGGAGGACACCCTTTGCTCCCAGCTGGGACTGAGGTGGTGATGATGCCTGACACAGTTGTCCACAGAATGCAAACTTCATGAGGAATAACTACTCAGTTCCTACTGTCCTGTTTGTCACCATTCTGCTCCTTTGAAAGCAGCACCGGTGCCATCCCCATCCCACACTGCAGGATGCCAGCCCTGGAAGGTGTTTCCCAGCTGCCCAGGCACTGAAAAAGCCCTTCCAGTGCTCTCCCAAAATATGTGGATTCTGGAGACATGAGTGACTTCAGAAATCCTTACAGCTCCTAATTAAAAGGACCTCTCCCCTCCTTCTTCCCTGTTAAGCAGCAGCAGGAATGGTTTCCATGGTGAATGTTTGGATGCAGAAGAATTTGAGAGACTGGTGCATCTCTGCAATTTACCTTCCAAGGGTAAGACTAAGCCAAACTAACCAGGTGTCACAGAGAAGAAACCCCTGTGTCACTGCCACATGGACCAGCAGTGACTAACACACACACAGAGAGAAACTCACAGAAACCAAACCAAAAAACACGTTTTTCCCATGTAATCACCAAAAGATGGGTAATATTCACCTTCAAACCAAGACGAACTTAGACAACCATTTCAGTGAAAGTATATTTAAGCTAATTTGCACGAACATGCTAAATTCAGCAGTTAAATTCATGTCTCACATTCCTCTGTGCTGCTCTCCACACTGGATGACGTGGTGACAGACATGGAGGAGTGAAATCATAGCACTATCTCTTGGAAATTGCCAAAAAAGTGATTTCTCACCATATGGGACCTGTAACAGCCTTAAAGTGTTTCAGCCTCTTACCCTCAATTGCTTTTCCCTTCCCCAGTGTGACACAGTCACTCACCTAAAATTCCCCAGCTCAGCAGTTTCCTGGGGATCCTGATCCAAAGGGGTTTTATCTCTGCTCTGACACGAGATTAAGAGTTATGTTAATAACATCACATATCAAGATGATATCAAAAACCAGACCTATCCTTCAGCTTGTTTAATGTTAGTTCTGGCGACGCCTTAAAGCAGAAATCACGTCTGGAAACTTTATCTGAAAGTTCCTGCCCCAATAGCACAATCCTGTGCTCCATCACCAAAAGCCTGAGCTCAGCATTCTAAAAGCCATCTTCATATTTCACCACCTTCTGCATGTCCTCTCTGTCCCAGTTTGACATTTAAACCTTCTCCCAGAAGGAAATTATCCTCCTTGACTGGAGAAACCTAGAAGGTGTGTCAGGTCACGCACAGGACTCTTGTCCTTCAGGATCTCCTTGACACGAATTTGCCCCAAGAGCATTTTCTGCCTAATATAATGTGGATAAAATCTGTTTTTACAGCCCAGTTTTCCCTTTAGCAGGAAGGTTGTAGGACTGGGCTTCACTGAGGGTATCAGGACTAGGGTGCTCACACGGACCCGCAGCACAGTCAGGGTGTGTTACCAAAAAAAGAGCGTTTTTCAGTAAGAAAAGCAGCTGGTGATTCCACTATTTATTGCAAACCCACAAAATCAATCATTTCTAGTATTACTTTATCTAAATCTGGGTTTAAGGAATCTGCTGTTTATCATGCTACAATCTCACTGTTACCAGTTTCATCACAAGAGACCTTATTTCTCCACAGAAATAGTAATATTCCAAAAAAAAAAGGGATATAGGATAGGGCAGTGATGAAAATGTTGTCTACAGCAACATTCACTGCCAAGTTAAATTTCTGAGGTCAGCAGTATTACTATTACATATAAATTTATATCCTTAAGTGATTTGTTGCATTGGAGTGTTTGCATATCTCTCCTCTTGGAAGTCGGACAATCATTACAAACCAGCTTTGGAGATGACCCAGTAGGTTCTGTGTCATGTATTTCTCCAAAGTTAAACTGTCTGAATTTTTCTTGTTGTGAAAATGAGAGAAGTGCAAAGCCTTTTGGACTTAACCCTGAGATTCTCCCCTTCCCTTTTTCTGGGATAAGCAGCCCAGACCCCACTTAATGCAAGGGCACTATTTATTACTGCCCTGAAACACACCCATCCAGACATTCCCTAATTGTGGAGGACAAATCCACCAGTGATGGGGAGCAGAGGAGGAAAGCGAGGCGTCGGTTGAGGTTTTCTCCCTGTATGTGCTCAGTTAGTCATCTTTTCCTGCTCCTTATTTTTCATGGCAAGCCCTGAATTTTCACCTGGGGTCCATCAAAGACGTGCTCAGTGTTGTGTGTACAAAGTGAAGGAGAAGATGATGAGGTTATTCTGCCTCCTGCACTCCCTCCAGAGCTTGTGGGGTGGTCTGGTCAGGTCCAAAAATCTCTTAAAGGAGCAACAGCACCACCAGAACTCGCCTGAACTGACTCCTCCTGGCAGTGTCTGGATATAAAAGCTGGAGCAGTGATGGGAATGGAGGAATTCCTCCCCAGGTCAAGGTTTAGGTGGCACCTGAAGGAAGCCTGCCCTCGAGCTTTCCCATGCTGTGCTTATTCTCTGGGTAAACACAAGACCTCAGTCTCCACACTTGTCAATTTGGCACCTTTAACGAGCAAGAAGTTGGTTTTATTAAAGGAGGAAAAACATAGATTTCCATCACTCCTTATAAAAGAGCAAGAAAATGTCAAACATGGAGGTAAAAGTCATATTTCAACCCAGCTCCAGCCCAAAGTCCCTTTCCCTCTGCACCTGCACGGGGATGAACATGTGCTGGATGGCTGTGTACGGGCTCAGTGTTCAACATTTGAACTGGACCTGCTCCAGCTTCTGAATAAATATCTCTTTGGGGGGAGAGGGAATTGCATTCCAGAGGCAAAATGCACTTTTTCTTCTCCTAAATTTTGAAAGAAACATGTACTTGTGAACATCAGGAGTCATAGGAACTGAAATCCTTTCTATCTCCAGCCTTCAGCACCGTGTCCCCCCAGCCTGACCACGTGTCCAACTGAGACGAGAGGGCTGCACTCACAAGGGTCTTCCTGGGTTTTTCTTCCTAAATAACACTTATTTCTGGTGGGGGCACTTTTGGGGAACTACAGAAGGCACCATTCAGAGGGGTAAGAAAGCCCACTTGGGATCCAGAGGGCAACACCCACTTCGTTTTACACAGGGTGGTAAATTATGAACAATTTAAGTATCTTGGAAATCCTCCTGCTGGATGGTGAAAGACCATCTTAACATTATTTATTTATTATTTAACTAACATTAAAAGAGGAATAATAAAAAGAGCTTTTTGTTCTAAATAGAGTTTTAGGTAAATAGCTGTGCTCATGATTACGTGGGGAAAAATCACACAGGATCTGGGTGGTACACAACAGGTTGCCCAGAGAAGTTGTGGATTCCCTGTCCCTGGAAGTGTCCAAGGCCAGATTGGATGGGGCTTGGAGTACCCTGGAATAGTGGAAGGTGTCCCTGCCCATGGCAGGGGTGGAACTGGATGCTGTTTAAGGTCCCTTCCAAGCCAAACCATTCCAGGATTCTGTGATTCTACCCCTACACTGGGATCTTGCCATCACTGTGCAGTGCAGTCCAACCACGGCTCCAACAGATGTTGGGAAAAGGAAGCTGCCTGTGGACCACCAGCTGCTATGCCCCTGCTTCCCAGTAAAAGTATGGAGATCCCCCTTGGATGGTCACCCTGGATGTGCCACACAAACTTCCACTGGTCTGGAAACGCCTAAAGGTGGTAACTCTGCTCACCCACAAACTGTTTGTACATGTACAAGTGGTGGCAGAATTGGCTTTGGGGATAATAAGAGCAACTTTAAGTTCTAAACCAACTCTTTACCATCCCCATTTTAGGTCTATGGTATAAACAACCCCAAAAATTAACATATTTGAGAACAAAGGGAGCTGTGGAAAAGCATAATGAAGGAAGCTGAACAGAAAAGAAGAAAGGAACAGATGTCAGATTATACTTAAACAAAGTTACCAGTTTATTTTCCCACTGATTTGAATATCTAAAATATACATTTTTGCCAAGGCAAACAGGTGATTAAAATACATTAAAAATCCCAGTAAGCAATGGGCTACACTTGTATTTGCCTGATATTTGTCAGCCATTGCCCAAGTTCCAGCACAGGCAGAGCACAGCAATAATAATATTAATGTGACAAAGGCTGCCTGTTAATTGCAATTAACTGTGGCCTCACAAAAGGAAAGATGCACTCTGGAGTGCACACAAGGCTCATTTACCCTGCAAGGACAGCGAGATGAACCTGGCATGAAATGTTAAGATCACAAATGCTGTTGGCAAGGCATCTGACAGGAGCTGCTGGCTGGGATGAGCACGGATTGCACAAAGGAGCCAAGAGGGAAAACAGCCGGGAATCAGCCCCACAAACGTCCTTTCACTGAGGAGCGCCAGGAATGGTGGGCTGCTTGCACCAGGGATGCTGTGGCTGGAATGCTGGGAGTGCCAGGGATAACCTCTGGAGGAGGGAATGCTGGAGGATGGAGGGTGGTTGGGCACAGTCTCCTTATTGCTGAGGAACTGAACCGGTGCCATCGTGAGCTAATTACGGGTCTTGCCCAAACTTCTCCCGCTGGAAAGCCATCCCAGTGCCTCACAGCTCTTCCACTTTGAAAACATGAACTGAAGTTTGCTGATGGCCAGTTTAGACAAATTTCATTTTGCATCAGCATTAATCTGCGCCTCAGTCGCATTCCCTGCCTCCCTGGCACTTCTGAGGATAACTGCTGGATTCATCCAGAGCAGTAACATTCCTCTGGCTTGACTGAACAAGCTGTGTCTGCAGCCTCACCAAGGAGCCTGTCCAGAGCTGTGGTGGTCTCCAGAACCATAAACCACAGCTGTGCAGAGAATTCCAGGGGTCTTGTCCTTGCTCCACTATTAATATCAGCTCCCACCCTAGGACACCATCTGCCTGCCCACAGGGATGATTCCCAGTTGGATTCTTGCTACGCTCCCATTTCCCTTCCTTTTTCCATATTCTCCAAGTGTTCCAAAAGGGAAAAAACACAGAGGACAGAATGTTACCTCAGAGAAATCCAGTATAAAATTCCCATCTACCTGGAACAACAAGCAGGCAAAGGAAAAGCGTTCTTAGGAAAAGCATCTGTGAGACAGAAAAGCTCCCAAAGGGCTGGACCGAGAATCTTCATCAAGAAACACCAACTCACATGGTGGGCACAAGTGGGATTTAGAGCTTAGTTATGAGGAAAGGAAAATCAGGATGGGTACTAAAGGAGTGTGAAAGGAAGACAGGGACCACATTGCTCAAGAAGAACGTGTGACAATTCAATCAACATGTTTTAAAGGACTAAATTCCATTACAAAGCCACACGATGACATGTATTCCTGGTATGCTGCAGTAAAGTTAATTTGTCTGAAATTTGTTCTGACTTCCATGGGAACCAAGTTTTCCTTATGTTGTGACAGTTTATACTCCAGCATATGAAAGATATACTGATCACCCTCCTGGACATTTGCTATGGAAAACTAACCAGAAATTCTGAATAACAAACAGCAACAATGGCACAAAGGAAGTAAATAAGGTGATTTAACTGCTACAAAAGAAAGGCTTTAATCAACAGAATTAATTTGCTTGAAAAGGAAAAGAATCCCTGGATTTTAGAAATGCTGACCAGAAATTCTTTCAGAGAGTGAGTTTCCAGCAATGCCAAATCTGCACACTCCAAACATCACCTGGAGATGGTTCGGTGCTGCAACATTTGAACAGACCCTCCCTTGCTGACAATAACCCCTCCAGCCCTGGGATGGCACTGGGGATTTGCCTTTCCATCCCAGCCCCTTGGCAAAGTGCCTTGCAGTTCCCACAGCTCCCAGTGCCGGGATGGCCCCCCTCCAGGGCAGCTCCCGAGGGTATGGGAAGCAGGACTCCCTGGCTCGCCACCAGGAGCTGATGTGGAGCCAGAGCCTGCAACCAAAGCTGAGCCAGACACTTTGGAGCCGTGGCTCCTCAGACTTCCAGTTTCCTGGCTTCCCTTCAGCCCACCTGGCAGATTAAAGGGCAGCCCAGAGCTTGGAAACATCATTCCCAGGACTGTGTGTCGTAAGGAGCCCATGGCTCCACACACCCCCCAGGCAGCTTGTCCCGAGTCAGGGCCCGTTCCCTTTAGAGGGAATTTCACAGCTTTGGCTTTCCCTGCAACCCTGAGCAATCCCACAGCTTTTAAAGGCTGAGCCCTCCCTCGGTGGTCATCATCCTTCTCCACACAACTCCAATTTGAATCCTTCAAAAACACAAACAAGTCAATCCAGGGGGGAGAGCAGGAGCCAGCAGTTCCCAGTTTTGTGGATCAAGAGATTCTCTGCTTGAGTTTGTGCCCCTGCAGATTTCATGGAGCTGCACCACTGCCTGTGGTGCTTCCCTTCAACCCACCTCCAGAGCTCCCAGTCTGTGCCAAGAGGTGCTGGGACACTCCAGCAAAGCTGCAACATGGCCCTGGGAGCAACAATTCCCATTAAAGTCCTCAGGAGTGGAAAAAGATCCAGGAGAGAAAATCACAGATGTAATTTTACAGCTTTCTAACTCAGCTTTATATGAAACAAAGAATGAAATGAAGAACAGTGTTTGTCCTTAGAAATGAAACATAACCTCCAAACAAGAGACTGATCCTGAAGGTCCAGAAGTGCTTTAAAACTTGATGACACAAAACTTGCTGATGTTCCAGATCAGCCCTGAGGTCTCTCCAGGACAGATGCTCTGTTAAAAGTTCTCATCCAAATTTTTTTGAAATTATCAGCCACGGCCCTGTGTGCACCCCTTGAAGCCAGTGTATGCAGATGGGCTTTAATAAGATTCCCTTAAAAACAGCAGGACCCATCAGATGTCCCTTGGAATACTGAAAGGAAAACACAGGTGTTCGCTAGCCCGCAGAAAGAAGAACTATCACACTGACTAAACCTTGAACCACACTCCCAGGACAGACCTGACCCTCCTCCTGCCCTCTTCAGGTCTCCTCTTCCCAGTCCGTCTGGTCCAATGAATGGGAAAACATCATTTGTAGCTCATCCCAGGATTTGCACGTGTAAGTGGATAACCTCCAGGAGTCAGGAGCGTGGGGCAGAAGCAGCGCTGGCCCACAGGGATGGGGTTACCAACATCGCAACTCTCCACTTATATCAGAAAAAACCACATTGTATCACCCTAAGAAACACATCCCAGATTCCCAAGACACCGTTTCTTATTCCTAGCAGCTCTTCCAAAACACCCTTTTCCAAGTCCTTCCTCTTCTGATGAACATCTGAGATTCCATCCTGCTCCCTCTCACTCTCTCCTTTCCCTATCCCTGCTTCCCTTTTTGAAGCTAGGTTGGACCACACCCCGGAGCACTTCAGAGCTACACACCCTGCTTTATAGGAATATAGAAAAACAAATGAAAAAATTCCAGCTCACTGTTTCCAAGGGTCTTCTATCCCATGTGGGAACTGCGATCCGGCAGTGCTGGGATGGAGGCAGGGTGAGGATCAAGGGGTTACTTCGAGCTGTGTGGCCCAGGCACAGCCTCAGCCCCCCAGATTTGCAGCTCTGTGAGTGTGATCAGCTCGTGGAGAGACAAAATCCCTCCTTTGGGAGCAGAGTCAAATGTTCTTTTCCTGCTACAGCAACGCCTTTGGAGCGGGAGGAGAAACGGGTCATGCGAGGGCTCTGTGCTCCTCTGGCCTCTCCAGGCACTCCCAGCTCGTGGATCCCAAATCCATCGTGGTGTGCAGAGAAAGTGTTAAATCAGGAATTCTCTTACTGCTCAAGTCCCAATGAAACCACAGCAGCTTTTTGGTCCTTTTCCCAAAAACGGGCCCACCAGTGTTCACTTTCTTTAGAAGCCAAACAGCATTTTTGGAGAGCAGTTCAATATCTCCAGAGGTGTAAATCACCACCCTCTATCTTATTAGAAACATTTGAAAGAGGGCAAATGCTTTCAGAGCCATAAACTCTGGATTCCATCCGTGTTCCAAAGCTGCAGCGAACACACATTCCTGACTCGAACTGCTTTTAATTTGCAGTCCCTTGAAAGCACAAAAGTCTAAATAAGGAATCAACTTAAATAACAACAACAAACCAGTGAAAAAATTGTCCCTTTGCAGCTTTTTAAAATAAACTGGAATTAGGAATCCCTCAAACGCCGAGGATGTGTGTCCAGTGCAAAGGCAGCCGGAGTTTCCCAGGAAATGCAGTGTAATCACTGCTCCACCACGGATTATTTATGGTCACAGGGCTGATGGAGCACTGGAAACTAAAGCAACAACTCTCCCTGCCTGCTGCAAAAGGATAAAAATCCTGGGTTACAATGAGAACAGCAGAATGGAAACCACAGGAGAGCTGAAGAGCAAAGAGAAGTTGCCACATCTTTTGTGAACACAGGTCCTGAGGAGCCGTACCTGGAAGCACAGTGTGGGCAAGCACAGCCCAAGACAGGATTTCTCAGCAGCCCCAGTTGTTCTGGGGACTGGCAGGGTGCCCTTTAATTAAAGATACTGCCAGTTATCTCCAACCACAATCACTGTCCCAGTGATCAGATGGGAGCCAGTGCTCCGGCACATTCCCTGAGGAAATCACGGTACGAACCATGGCAAGAGCAGAGCTTTCAAACACACCTTAAATGTACAAACCCAGCAGAATTCCTGCTCATGAAGCAGATAAAAACTGATGCAAACATTGGTGTGCTTGCAAATGCCTAATTAAAACATCAGTTCTTGGTGAAAATCCTCAGGGAACAAGGACTGCTGTGAAATTGTGGAAGTGCAATTTGAAATCATGACTGGGCAGGAAACACTTTTCTTCCCGTGCATAACCTGCAATAATGGAAATTTTTCCAAATAGTTTTCAGTCTTTCATTAGAATTTAAAATCCAAGTGACAAACTTTTAAGGAAAAATGAAAAAAAAAATTCCCTAGAAAACTTTGCTTTTAATGAAGAAGTGGACTTTTTCCCTGACTCCAAAGTTTCAGCCAAGATTCTCTGTAAGGCATCAGGAATTTACAGTGTTTTACTTGCACAGCTGCTGCTCTGCATTCACAGAAAGCACCTTTTGTCAGAGCAGGGGAAGAGCTGAATAAAGAGCAGGAGAATAAGTGTCATTTAATCACTGGGGGGCTGCCTCCTTCCTCCCTAATCCATTGTCAGCAGAAAAAGCTGTATTATTGGAAGCAGATTAGGGACAATATGGACTTGCACTGAAACACGGGACACATCCAGAAGGTTTCCTTGATGGTACTGAGGGTTCAAGAAATATCATTAACCTCAAGTATTATCACTCAGCAAATTGATTTTAACTCCTCAAAGCCCATGAGACAGAAAGTACTCAACCTCTGAGCATCCTGATCCAATGGAAAAGCTGGATTTCGCTTCTCTCTCCCTCCCTGGAAGTGTCCAAGGCCAGGTTGGAGCAACCTGGTCTAGTGGCAGGTGTCCTGCCCACAGAAGGGATGAGCTTTATGAGCCTTTCAACTCAAACTATTCATGATTCAGCCCAAGCTGCTCCATGATTTTAGGTTTATTCACCAGAAATATTGAAAGACACTGAATGTATAGATAATGCAAATCACAGGCCTTTAATACACTTTCCAAACATTGCTCATTGTTTACCTTGTTTTCAGTATAGGAAAAAAATACTGGCACTCTAAATAAGCTGTCAGGGTTAATAATGCCTTGCCATCAGGCATTGCATACATATATATTAACACATATATATAAAATATAGTGTATAATATTAGGTATAATGATCCCCCACTGGCCAGCAAACTTCAAGAGGCACAGAACAATAAGAAACACTTCTAAGCAGCCTTTAAAATCCTGAGCTTCCTAACAAGTTGGAACAAGGATAAAACATGCCATGACCTCACCTTGTGCTTTTTGGACTACACAGGAACTTAAACTTCTCCTAAAAATACCATATGATGAGGCAGTAAATTCTGTCAAGTGAGTCTTTATTAAACCCTGATTGCTATCCTTGGAAGCAAAATTAAGTCATTTCAAATCATTACCTCTGGAATGATGAAAATATGGGGCTTAGATGGAATTGGTGTGAAAAAAAAAAGCCAAATATTTTTTCCAGTAGGAAAAAAAATGCCTGTCACAGGTGTTCCTGCAATAACAACACCTGAGGCTGTGATGGTTTGGGGTCAAAGAAGGTGGCAGAGGTCAGATCAGGTCAATGCCTTGATGTGAGACCTCCAGAAGGTAAAATGCCACAGGGAATTCCGAGGGTGATTCCCTGAAGGTGACATTGAGGAGGTTCATGCTGTGGAAAAAGCAAGTGACGGTGGTTTTCCATGTGCTGCTTCCCATGGGAGGGTCTGAACCGCTTGTGGTTGTTCCCAAAGCAAAGAGGGAGTTTTTAACTCCAGCGAAATGGAGCGTTTTGTTCAGAAAACAAAAAAATAACAAAGCAGAACCAACAGAAAAACACAAAACCCAGGAAAAGCTCAGGAAAAAGAGCTCTGAGAAAGGAGCAGAAACGAGGAAAACCACGTCAGGAAAGGGACACACAAGGAAGGAGCTGCAAGGTGAGTGAGGAGGGTGTCGCTCCCTGTCAGTCACTGCTCCTGCTCGTTCCCTGATCCAGCAGCTCCCCAAAAAGATGAGGAATTCATTGTACCTCACCCCTCCAGACTGAACTCTGAGCACAGACAGGGGCTCAGATCAAAGGCTCTCTTATCAGGCAAAGGAAGCTTCCATGATATTTTCCATCTTCATTCTTCAACCAAAATGAGGAAAAGTTATCTCAAGGCAGAAATAAAATCCCCCTACAGGACTGCAACCTTCAAATTCTCTTCTTGGTGGTTGTTCCCCCTTCCTCCACATTTTTCCGTATCATATACCAGTTTGTGTGGTTTAGTCATAGGATAAGTCTCCCAAACCTATGGATTAGCAGAGGGATGAAAGGCAATGGTATATAGGAATAAAGACCTGGTTTTCCCTTTGAAGTGAGTCACTAAAGGCTGCCAGCTTGGAAAGAGGAAAAATACCTTTTCCTTGCATGCCAACACAGCTCCTGCAGATCTCTTCTCATGAGTAACTCTGCAGGCAGAGTCACTTTTATATATATAGATAGATAGATAGATAAATATACATACACTATATGGTGCTTATGTAAATGGATATCCAGCCCACACCTGCCCTGTATCACACATTCCAGCCATTCCCTGAACACCCCAAAAAGAGATGATGTTACTATTAATATTTCCAGGAATAAATGGAATTTAAGGGAGTTAAATAATAATTTTAAAAAAGTTTTAAATAGAGTTAAAGGAAGTCACCCTGAAACAAGAGACAAAATCCATGACAACTTGCTAGGCATTAATAAGACTCTCCCCACTTCCCAACCACTAGTTCAAGCTTTTTATCTGTATCAGCTGCTTTATTTTATTTTGCAGTAAGACATTTCCCAGGCAAGTCTTGAAGGAGAAGCACAAAAATTGTGCTTCCACAGAAGCCCTACCACACGTCAGGTACACCAAGAGAAGTCAAAAGACAGTTCTTCTCACTGGTTTTTGCCCCATATGCAGACAGATTGCCACTGCATAGTCTCCATTATTCCAGAACCTGCCCCTGCATGTGTCTTTGGCACAGGATTCCAGTCGGGAGTCACGGCCTGACAGACAGTACAAGACACCAGCAGTGGGAAACGGAGCTTCCTGGGTTTGTTTGGGTTTCAGTGTTCTTGCCAAGGAGTGAACTCTTTCTAAACTGTCTTCAAACCAGTTTAATGGGAGCAAATGACAGATACACAAAAGAACCTCCCTCTCCATCCTCCAGCTGACCCTACAGGATCCCAGCCCCACACCTGCAGTGCTGGAACAGGAGCAATCCCACAACCTGTGTACACTTTTCCCCTTCATTCATCTTTCAGATTCATTCCTGTCACTACCAAACCCTTTTTCCTCTCTGAACCCAACAGAAGAGAAAAACAATAGCATGGAAATCCCCTGATGGATTGTACTTTACTGATCAAAACCCACTAAACTCACTGTGAGTCTTCCCTGTTGACCCAACAGACTTTGGGTCAGGCTTAGTTTTTAAACACTTGCTTAATACCAGTGTTGGCATTTGGATGTTTTCAGGATAATAATACCAAATTTCTGATGTTTGGTGGAATCTCTGGCTCAGGCTGGGAGAGCTGAGGGTGTTCACATGGAGAAGAGAAAGCTCCAGGGAGACCTTAGAGCCCCTTCCAGTGCCTAAAGGGGCTCCAGGAGAGCTGGAGAGGGACTTGGGACAAGGGCCTGGAGGAACAGGATAAGGGGGAATGGCTTCCCACTGCCAGAGGACAGGGTTAGATGGGATATTAGGAAGGAATTGTTGGCTGTGAGGGTGGTGAGGCCCTGGCACAGGTTGCCCAGAGAAGCTGTGGCTGCCCCATCCCTGGAAGTGTCCAAGGCCAGGTTGGACGGGGCTTGGAGCAACCTGGGATAGTGGAAGGTGTCCCTGCCCATGGCAGAGGGATGGAACGAGATGGTCCCCAAGGTCCCTTCCAACCCAAACCAGTTTGGGATTCTGTGACTCCAGTAACATTATGGAATTAAAATTTATAACTGGCCAAAGTTGAGAGCAGGAACAGTCAGAAAAACATATATTTATTTCCAAATGGAAAAAGCATGAAGCAATCCTGGAATACCACTGCCATAAGAAGTGAAATCTGGAAATTTGCTTCAGCACTGGATTATCAGCAGGTCCCAGTGCTCCCCTTTAACATCATTTGCTGTGCTTGTGCTGGAGTTTAAAGCCAGGCCTGACTTACCCAGGACCAGGCAGATGCTTTTCATTTCTCCATACTCATTAATTACAGAACCCAGCTTTGGCTGTGGGCAGTCAGGGAGATCCTCACAGCACATTTCACTAACAGTCCTCAGCCAGAAACCAAGTCATGAATTATTAACTTTTAAAGAAATTAAACCCACCTTTCACTTAAGCAGGAGGGGGCTTTCCCTGACTAGATTTTCATTATTTCCACAAGAGACGGAAGTAAAAATAACACAAACCCCACCATCTGCCTCAGCACTGTCCTGAAAATTATTAAAATTGCCAAAATATTCTGTGTCTGTTCTAAAGAAACGCTGTGGGATCAGGTACTGATCACGTAAAGATTCACTAATTCACACCTGGAGCAAAGGTGGCCCTGGCAGAGCAAACACGGTGTCAGACACACAACAATGATAAGAACAAAACTAATCCAAGTTAAAGTCAATTACCACTGTTCATGGACATGAATCATTACAACTGTAATTTACAATTAACAATTATAAAATCAATTGACACAAGTCATGTTCATGGTGCTTTCACCCAGCAAGTAGATCACATTCCTAGAAATCCTGCTGCCCATTCCATGGGAAAAACGATTCCCTCCAGCTACAATAGATTGTCAGAAGCCCTGCAGTCACACACTGAATTATTACAATTAGTACGTTGCTAATTTATTATAATTTTCAATATAAAATTAGTGCCAAGCAATCCCATTTTTCAGTCTCTAGTTTATAAATTAACCCTTATAATTTTCTACTTAAAACTTCCCGAGATTAAATCAGAATTTTCATCTTCCCACTTATGTTGATATCACAGAAGTAGCAACTAAAGACTTTGACAAAATGAAAGTTTTCCAACAGTTTCGTGCACAGACCCAATGGAGATAACAGAGCAACAGATTCAAACTATCAGGATTAACCAGCTTCATTTTTATCCTTTTTTTATAAAAAAGAAAAGAATAATTGATTATTCTGGGTTGTGTTTTGGAAACCATTTCTACCTTATTTTTCTTGGTAAAACAATTCCATGCTACAAAAAAGGCACCAAAGGATGAAAAGCGTTTGTTTCTTTCTAGTTCTTAAGTAAAACCAGCAATGTTAAACAGGTCAGATATAATAAATACAGCTATTTCAAGGCAAAGAAAAATGTTTTCCTGTCCCAGCTTTGAGTGACAAGAGAAAATTTTTACCAGCTTGCAACTCCACTTTATTAAAAGTGTCCAATTGGATTTAATTGGATAGAGATGTCTATGTTATATTGGGCTGCTTTGGTGCATTTTTCAAATTAATCATACACCACTGAAGTAACATTTTGAAGTGAGTGGATGTTCTAGACACCTTTCAAAGTCCTGGGCTGTGGCAGCCACAGTCTCCCACCCCCCATTTTCCAGTTCTGATCCTTGGATTCCCCGGCAGGAAGGCGATGGGCCTTGAATGGAGCTTTTTGTTCAGCCTCCTAATCGCTTCCAGCACTTGCCCCAGCCCACAAGATACATACCAAATTTAGTCAGACATCCAGCACAGACAGGGAGAATTGCTCTGCAGATCCACTAAAATCCACCAGTGGAACATTTTGGCTCCTTGAGGGCAAAGAGGAGACAGCGAGGCAGCTGAAAAGTTCATAATTGAGGCTACAAACCTCCACAAGCACTAGAACTTTTCTATTTTAGATTAAAAATAAGAAGAATTGCCCACCCTTAGCTGTATTCAACACCATATGCTGAAAATGAGGCTGTTGTATTTCTATATATCTATTTTTCTAGTTCTACTTCTTTTTCTATTTCTGTATCTATTTTTTTAAGTCTAGTGTGCCATGGCATAATCCTGGAGCTCAAATCTGCTGCGTGGTTCCCCAGGAAGACATTAAAACATCTCAATTCCTCTCTTCCCAATTTGTTTCACAATTGTTACCAAGACTTTAAACTTAACAGAAGGAACTGGAAGGCAATTTGTGCTCTTGCATTAAATTGTTGTGGTTTAAAGCCATTTATTGTGATCTTGTCACACTAATCCTCTCCCACGCAGAACTGGTAAAATGGGAATATATTTCTCTTCCCCAAAATGATTTAGCAGTTGGAAAAGGGCAGAGGGTGGCGGAGGATCCCCAACCAGAGCCTGGAAGAGTTTGGCCTTGCCTCCTGCTGAACGTGCAGGACGGACACTCCAGGTGGGAATGTCCTGTGAGGTATTTCCCGACTCGCAGCCCACACTCCAGAGGGTTGGAGATCTTGGAAGAAGTTCCCTCTGGGGTGGGCAATGGTCTTGTGGGAGAACTGGAGAGGCCAAAGCTTGGGGAGTGAAACCGCAGGGCTGCGATGGGGGATCCACGCGAGGCCTTCTGGGAGACCATGAGAACCCACTGCAGAATTCCAGCCCAGTTCCAACCCCACGCTCCTCATTTGGAAGTAATTGCCCTATGCAATCCATCAAGAGGGGCCAGAGAAGATATCTTTGTGAAGTGGAAAAAAAAAAAAGAGTTCTTAATTTATACATGACAATTAAACCAAATTGGATTGATTTCTTTTTTTTTTCCCCTTCTTTTTTTTCTTGGAAGACTTTAAAATGAACTAAAAGTCAGAAGATCTGCCAAGGCTCCCTTCCCTAATTAAACACATAATTCCTATGAAAACCCTTTTTAATCCAGCTGCTGAGAGACTGGGGAATTGTGGAGATGTATAGTTTGTGGGAAACATTGTGTTCCTTCTTGAATTCTTCAGCTTTCACAAAAGACACCATGTGAAAACTTTCCATAAATACAAACGGGGTTTTCTAATTAAACTACTGTCACTTCTATGTAATAAGCAAGAAACCAAATGAAAACTTAGACAAATATTTTTAAACTTAAAGTAACCAGCTTCAAATGAAATATGTGACTCCTCACTCCAGCCATACCTTCAGTAACTCAAGCGACAGTTTTTTGAAAATAAGTAATAAAATATCCCTGGTTTAGACAAGGCACTGCCACCAAGAGACTGCAACACACCAAGGGTGTGGGTAATAAAAGAGAGAAAATCCTACTTTAGACAGAAATCTCTTCTCTAGCTACAGCGGCCTCAGAGTTCTGAATGAAATGCACGTTTCTTACAAAAAACTACTTTCCTCCCTACAATTTAAGAGCTTATTTATCAGTGTTGGTTATTAGAGAGAGACAAGAGTTTGATCTTTAACTACCTCCATTCCCCTGGAAGTGCACATGAAGATTATATGAAATATTATATCCTTGCACAAGGAACCAAAGGGTTCCCTTTGCTGCATTTGTTGGTTTATGACTATCAGATTGGCTCTGCACAAACACGGCTCTGCAGGTATTACATGCTCAAAGCTTAGAAAAACAGAATAACTGGGAAATATCAAAGCCCTAATCCTACACAAACAGCTCTTGCTTTGAAAAACCCAACTGTTTCCAGCCCTAAAGCAGCCAATTTACTGTACATTTGTAAGGCCCCGCTCGGGTCAGGCCTTGCAGAGCCCAGCCTGGCTGAGTCACACTTACATCACCTCGTTCCCAGAGCCCCCACGTCAGGCTCCGTCAAACAGCGCCTTTGGAATCCAGCCTGAGCCACTTAATGCCTTCTGCAGAAAGTCCTTCTGCCGGGCTGAGATCATTTTCCAGCACAAATTAATGGATCGGGAAGCCAACAGCTCTTACTGTTCCCCAAACAGAACCAGTTGCCCCCTTCCACCCCGATCTGCTACAGAGGGTGTATTGTATCCCTGTATCCTTCATTCATTTTTGGTGCACCAGATTTTCTTCCATCAAATCCTAAAACAAATAACCTGCTTCCAGCTCAAGGAGTTCTTAACCCTGTGAGGACCCTGTTCCTCACACAGTGTTTCCCAGGTGGGGTCTCCTGGCCATCCCTCCCTCACTGACACCCTGGGCCAGTCTGGCAGGTCTGTGCCTGTCTCCCAATTCCACAACCAACCAACACACAGCGAAGAACGGCTCCTTAGCAGGGAATTGGCTTTGGCACCCACTGATGTGGATCAGCACATCTGCCATTGTCCCAGACTACTCGGAGGAGTTTCCACCTCTTTTCCGGAGCCTCCTAACGACCCACTGTGCAGAGACCTCACCGAGGGGAAATGGGCTCTTCCATTCCCATTAACAACTCTCAGCCTCCTGCTTTTGTCATGGAAGCACCTTGGCACCTCTGAATTCACAAACCCAGAGTGGCCTTTCCCTAAGTGACAGCAGCAGCTCCAGGTATCATCCCTTTGGAGACCTGACCTGCTCCCTTGATCACAGCTAAATAAAAATGACATTATGGCTTTCCCGTTTTCAGCACAAAATTCCTCAAACTGTCTCCCAGCTCATCTCCTTTTAGAGCAGCACAAGATCCTTCCCATCCTTCCACCCTCAGGTCATCCCTACAAAACCTGAACCCTTTATCACAAACAGATTTCCCATGGAATTCTGTCTCAAAGAGAAGCAGCAAAGGCTCCTGGAAAGCCCCTCGAGCACAAGCTGCAGTAACCACTGTGCAAACCTCAATATCTGCTTTAAAGACATCCCCAATGTGAACGAGAGCTCCCCTTTGTCCTTCCAAGAGAACGTCGCAAATGCTTCATCTCGACCATTTATTTTATATCTTCCAAACCAAAATATTGATACATGTGGACAAGGAAAGAGCACCATTCCCAAAGCATTCATGAACAGATCATAAATCCTAAGTATCCAGAACTGACCACAATTAAAGAATCTGTCCAGGGAAGCCACCTTGGCCGGGCTCTGCCTGCTGACAGAAACTCAGAAGGTTAATTCAAAGTATCATCAGTTTGTTAGACTGGAGTCTCCTGAGTCCCAGAGTTAAGACAATCCAAACTGCAATAAACCTCCCCGGAGTGGGGCAAATATTTATTCAATTTTTGTGCCCCAGAGACTCCCAAAAACTCAGGAAAAATAATTTCTATGCCTCGATCAGACCGAGTTCAGGATTACACATTCACAGGAGGCATCTGCTGGGATTCGGTGGCAGGGAAATTCAGGATGAGTCTATCCAAGAGCTTGGTTTGAGTTGTTCCAAACACTGCACTGCTCATGGGGAAAGGTGAGTTACGCCAATCCTTAGAGCAGGAAATTGGTGCTACTGCCAGCTGTACACTGGGAGTCATGGGATCATGTATTATTAATTCTTGTTTCAAAGAGAATTTAAAAACCAGAAATATTTTAAAGATAATTTAAAAAAAATAGCTTCCTTCCCATCATGTCTTATTTTACAATAAAGAGGTACTCTCCTGGCATAAAAAAAAACCTCTCAATATTTCACTTTCCCTTTAAACCATCTACAGCAAGTCACTCAACCTGAACATAAGAGTTGGGCATTATCTGACTTTATGCATCTTCCTTTCTCTATAAAAGAAAAGAAACAGTTTCTAAGTGAGGAAAACTCCACGAAGTTGAACGTTACAAATTCAGATTTTGTGACTGTTGGCTCATATAAAGCTGTGTGTGTTACCCAGAGCTTATCAGTAATTAATAACAGATCTGGATTTAGTTATGCCTAATTACACAAACAACATCCAAGCAGTGGTTAATAATTAGATACAAGCATCTGTAATAACAAACTGATCAAGTGAGAGGAACAAAATCACATTATTATACATTGAAAGCTCAATGTGAATAATTTAAAGAAAAATTCTCTGAAAGTGTCAATTTGTTTTTTTCCAAGAAAGGAAGGCATGTCCAAATCATTCTGAGGATTTCATAATTCTTGCCATTTTTTTTAATTGAAAAAAATAAGGTAGTAACTACTATCACCTTCAGTACTATTTGTAGCACTATTAGGTAAAAAGTTTCAAAACAATGTCATTACTTTCATTTGTAGCATCACTTTAAAATACTGTCTTTAAAAACTATTATTTTTTCCCATTGACACAACATCAGCAAAAGCCCCAGTGTGGGACATTTAACATCACTTGCATATTTGCATCTTTATAGAGACACACAGGCAACTTATGGCATCTCTATCCCCTGGAGCTTCCCAGTTCAAATCCTTTGGAACAAGTACTTGGAGAATCACCCAAGAGGCTGTGAGCACACACTTGATTTTTATGGAAAGTCATTGGAATTCCATGTGCTTACAAGTCCTTTCCACAGCCCTGTGCTCCTGACAGAATACATCAAATCAATGAGCTCCTTGGGAAGGAATAAAGTTATGAATCAGCTCAACAAACAAGGACTGTCCTCGTGGCTTAATAGATCTAATCACTGGAAAATAATGCCAGGAATGTGCCTCATCCCAGTGCCCCCACGGCAGGAAGCACAATGCAGCCACTCCTGACTCCTTGCAGGCATTAAAGCCCAGCCAGGGCTCCAAAGACAAACAGGCCTTTTGCCCAGGCTTTGATGGAGTGAGATTTATTCTCCAGAATTACTGGAGCCGCTCACAGCTTTCAGGGAGAAAAGAAAGGAAAGGAAAATCCATAGGCTGCTGGAGTGAGACTAATGATGATCTATGCTTGACATTGGAAGTGCTAAAACCAGGCTGTGTGTTGGTAAATTGTGTCATGCGCCTGGAGCAGGAGCTGCTGCACAACTCCTTTTGTTGTCCTGGTCAAGCCATCACCCCCCTTCTGCTGTGGGGAGGAAAGTCCAGAGCTCACCCACCACTCCAAGGCTTCAACTTGGAGTTCCAACACGCCTTAAGAAGCGCAACCTCACCATGCAAGTTCTTGGCTCTGTTGTTATGAACCCAGCACTGCAGTTGGACAAGTGCAAATGGCAGGAAGGAAAAAACAGGTCCCAGTGCATGACATTCTGCCCAACTGCACTGACACAATCACATTTAACCCTGATCACCTAATGCACTGCTGATGTTCACGTTCCTGCTCATTTAGCCAGTGTATCCACCGTTTTCTTCTGGAAATAAATAGCCCAAGAAAAAGCCATGGTGGGCAGGTGCTGTGACACAACTCTGTTGACAGTTCAGAGGATCAGTTCAGTGAACAGGCAGAGAAATGAGTCTGCAGTTGAGTGATTTCCCACTCCAAACAGGGAAAAGCCACCAGTTATCCTGCAGATATGGTCATCAACAGCAGGTCCAACAAAAATAAGCAGGACAAACACTGGAGAAGAGATGAGAGTCCTCACTTTTTTGCTATGGGAAACCTAACAAACCTACCTGAGTCACCTCCAAATTATGTGTATGTTTTTCTTAATCAAATTGGAATTATTTAAAAATATTTAATTTAAAAATCCCTTCCATCTCTACCCCCTTCAAACTCATTCTGAACGCCTCCAGCAGCAGCAGCAGCAGCTGCTTAGTCTTACCTAACTTGAGAAACAAAACCTAAATGTAGAGAGAGCAGCTCACCCCAACACCCCCAAAACCCAGCACTCAGCAATTCATCCAGCAGGACTTTGGCGAGGAAGTGTGAAGTCTCAGACCTGTTGGATATCTGGATACCTGCACTGCAGTGACATCCAGATTTCCCCTCTCATGGACTCACAGCTGTGCAATGTGTACACAGTGTGCCACCTTGGACATCAGTCCAGATTCCATATGCTCCAAACAGATGATTTATAAGGTAAAACCTAAACCAGCAAAAAGAAACCAGACTTTTTATTTGCTCATTTAATACTAACTAGAAGGAATTTTTGCAAAAAGCAGCTGTGAGGAAACAGAACAAAGTACAGATTTCCTCAAAAAAAACCCCAAAAGGTTTCTCCCATGGAGACCTTCAGTCAAGTGTCTCACCACAGGGTCACGGAATCACAGCAAGTGCTGAGTCAGAAGGGACCCATCAGGATCATCCAGTCCAACTCCTGGCCCTGCACAGGACACCCCAACAATCCCAGCCTGGGCCTGTACCATGAGCAGAGAACACGACAGCGGAGAGGAATTACAAATAGCAATCAGAAGTCTGTATTAAATGATTTCCCAGATTAAACATGTTGTAATTAAAAAAAAAAAAAAGGAGAAAGGAGTAACTACAGAAGGCCTGAGCCAATTCACTCTGCAAAGCCCAGCTGAATCCATACTCCAGGCTCTGGTGTAAGGGGGTTACCTGGTCTCTAGGACATCTCTCCAGCACCAGCTCCCCAGTACCATGAGCTGCACAAATCAGGGCCTCACACGAGTGCAATGGGCTGTGAGACTCAAGGTGGATGTTTTATTTTTGCTGTTGTTATTATTCCTTTTTAATCATAATGTAGGGAGCACTCAAATGCTGACACCTCAAATTCACTCCCTGGGAAAACAGGTTTTCTGATCCCACACTTGTTTTTCACAGATTCTTCCCCTCATACATGAAGAGCGGCCTGAACACTGTCACATGGATGTTACTGATTAACAGCAGTGAGGGAGAAACCTTCAGCTGATCCTGTTATAATTCCAAGACAAAAAGCCAGGGCTCGGCATGGCCAGCCCACCAGCAACACAAGCACCATGTTAAAGCAACACTGAGCTCCCTCCCGGAGCAGCCCCAACAATGGGCCCATTGTTCCACTGCCTCATCCCCGCTCAGGGCCACCCACATCTTCCCTACTCCAGGGAGAAGTCAAACCCTTCCAGCTCAATAGACATCCAGGCAGAGGAGAAAGCATCTTTACAAGGCTTGTGCATTTTTCTTGGATAAGAGGAGAGCTCAGCCTTTGCCTCCAAGCCAAGTCCCTGAAAGGAAGCGAAGGAGTTTGAAGTTCCTGGAGATGGACAAGCCTCCAGCTCAGGCATTTTGTCTCACACAAGATTGATTTCCTCCAACTACAAGAGGCCTCGGGTGAAAACGATCCTTCAGAGTCCCGTGGCTCGGAGCCAGCAAGAGGCTGGAACACAAAGGAGGCATCGTGCTTGCCTCGAGATGTCAGGGCCTTTTGATAAATTCAATTCATTCTGGTAAATGAAAAATTCCTGAGATCTTTTGTTCATGTTAACATGTGCAGTAATATTTCACATTTAAATAAATTACAGTAAAAAAAAAAATTTTCAGGCCTTCCAAAAATCTTATATCTATTTTTTTAAAAAAAATGTTTAGAGTGTTCTATGTCTTTTTACCTGTTCTAAGAAAGGAAAAATAATGTAAGCAACCCTAAAAGTGCTGGAGAAATGAAAGGGGAGGGGAAAACAACAGAAATAATGTGTCATGTCAGATAAAGCCCAAACAAGCTCCATCCAAAATCAGCTCTGAGTACACAGCACCAAATAATTGCCAAGACAGGGGAGACAATACTGTGAAGGACAGAGCAGATCCCGCAGTGTTCAAAGAACATCCTATTAAGTTTTAAGACTTTTCAGGATTCACCTACAGACCAGAAGAGGCTCTGGAAATAAGATTTGCCAGATGTTCCAATATAAATCAGGATTTTTAATATTTCTCCTGACGTCCCATTAACCTCACCAGCATTCCCACACATGCCATGTGGCAAAACTCTCAGGATGTCCAGTGAAACTTGGAGACACGTGTTAAGGGCAGGGAAGGACAAGGAAGAAGCCCTCACAAGCCTGAATTTGATTCCTTTAGTTTTCCACGCCTGGAACAGGGGAAGGAGAACAAGGAGACAATAGAGAACAGGTTGTATGTAAAATAAGCACAGAAAGAGTGAACTCAGCCCAGATCCTGCACATTGCTCCAGGAAAGGAGGACAGCTCAGGTGGGAAGGAAAAAAGGATATTCTTTTATCATGCTCACTTGAAGATAAACTTTCTGTAGCCTAAAATAAACACTCCTGTTGAAGTGCATTCAAACACAGCACAATTAGTATCCTGATATTCTCATCTGGAAGGCTACAGGCTTGTCCTGATGTAGGGTCACTGCTATCAAGCAAATTAACTCTTCTTTACATAAAAAAAATCCCCCCCATCTAATCGGTAAGGACTTGTCCCTCAGATGAAAGCTTGTTTTCTTTCTTTTTTAATAATGAGAATATTTACAACAGCTAACAGGGAAACTTAATCAGCCCTTTGAAAGTATTTAGGTATAAAGAGTATAAAGAGGTGCACAGACTCGTTGCTCTACCCATTCCATAGCAGAAATGGGATATTTCTGGAGAGCTGAAAGGGATCTGGTTTATCATGTCCACTGAACACCTGCCTCCATTTAACCCTTTGGGGACTTTCTGCTTCAGCTCATTTTTTCAACAGAGTTTGTGGATCAACAGGGCTCCAAATTCTTCAGAAACTCTTCTCCCCCTGCCTCTTTTCAACAATATCTTACCAGCCAGTCTTTCAACACAGGGTCTCCATCCTTATGGTTTTCCAAAAGACTCCAACTGAGGGATCACAGAAAGTCAGGACAAGGCAGTTTTTGTTCCTGCCAAGTATTTGAGCTCAGATCCCCCCCTTCATCATGTCAATCACTTCTCTGGGCTGGGGCAGGAGTTACTTGGAGCTCCAGAGGCAATATAGGTTTTTATGGAGCGTCTGTCTGCTTGTCCTGCTCCAGGCAAAATGTTCCTGCACCTCCATGCTCCATATCCCGGCACAGAGAATTCATCCTCATCTCTCCATGTCAAATTTATAGCAGATTTCTTTGTCTATTTTTATTTTTTAAAAAATTAGGGTTGAAAGCAAAGCGTACACAGCAAAAAGGGAAACAACACTGAGGAAAATGAGCTTGGGGCTTCAGTAACATGGAAGTCAAATATTTTCTCTTTTGTTGGGAGGTTCATGCAAAATGCTTGAACTAAGTGAGCAGCAGTAGTGAGAAGCTGACAGCAGAAATCAGGTCCTCTGCCTTTGCTGTGGCACAGAGCACCACAATACCACAGGAGCTTTAAAGATATAAAAATTACATTCCCCCCAGTCTAAACTTGGAAGTTTTACTCCTAAAGAAAACCAGGATAAGATTAACTCAGCAGCATAATCTCAGCACACAAGTGGAAGCATGCTGTATTTATTTACATACTCTATTCTGAAACTTAGTGAATGGTCTTAGTTGCAAAGCAAAGCCCCTCTCCCTCAGTCTGTTTAAGTAAAACTGGTATTCTTCCAGATTATTCTAATTTTTTAAGCCTAAATGCCGTATGGCTGGAATTGGAGGGATGTTTGTCTTTTGGAGCCCAGTGCTACAGAAATCTGGCATCAAAAGTACAATAGAAAACAGAGTTTGGTGGGAAGTTCAGATGCTTGACTACCCTGCTCTGAATAGAGCAGAAAACTTCCATTAGTTCCCTGCTGTTCCAGCCAGGGCAGGTCAGTTCCCTCCACAGCCAGTGGACTCTTCCAGCATTAACCCCCTTTGTGCTGCCACGGACACAAACACCCACTGCCTGTGCCAAGCTTGCCAAAATTAACTTCCAAACTCTGGGACATGTACAGGCCAATTGTTTTAAAATCTGGGATAATGTGGCCCAGAAATCAGGCCATTACCTGACAGCGTGTGCAGTGACATGAACTGCACAAAGTCGTGTCACAAACACAACCGGGGTTTCCACTCTGTGCTGACAGAGTAAGAGCAGCTTAGAACTAGTTGGGAAGAATTAATTGCTTTTGCATTGCATGTAAAACACAAAGTACTGAAAACAGCAATAGTTAACCCAAAATGCAGGCAAAAATTGCTTCAAGCACAGCCCATGAAGGACTGGGGTGTTGGTGCTGCATGTTAAGTATTGAACAGCTGATTAAAAATCGTTTTATAAACACTAACTCATGTCTATGGTTATACTTTAATGTGTCCCAACATTTTTTGCCATGTCACACTTAAAAGCTGAATTGAGTACCTGACACTGCAGACACAGTGTCAGGACAAGTACTTGCTAAAAGCACTGCAACAAAGACGTTGCTGTAAATTCAAGGTTTCCAACTAAAATCAGATTTATTATAAAAAAGGCAATAAAAAGTAAACCCAAATAATTTGTCATCTGAACATGTGCATGAGGATTTCTTAACCAGAGTTTGAACCCACCCTGAAAGGGAACAGGGTTGAGGTCCTTGTGCAGCTTGGAGTATGGTGAGAGCAGGATGAGATGGTTTCACCTGGGAAAGCTCTGCCACCCCTCTAGGCTCCAGTACCTGTCTGAGCAAGGAGAGCTCAAGGTTTGACCCTTGCATAATTCTCTCTTTGTCCAGTGTCAGCCTACACAAAGTCATTTAACTTGTCCATGTATCCATTTCCCAACTGTACAAGAGAATAGCAGTAAAAAAAATAGCAATAAAAACTACCTTTCTCAGAAGGAATTAATGAGGAAAATGATGTCAAGGATCATAAGGGTTTGGGGTATTTACAGTGAGGACCAGAAGACGGGAAAAGATAGTGTCTTATCCAAAAATCAATATGGAAATCAGTTCCCAGTGTTCTGAAGGGCAGCATTGGTTCTGCTCAGCAGTATTTAATAAGATGGATGGGGACTAAAGCATCTCCATCCCTCCCTGTGCTGTGAGCAAAGAAACACCCACACAGAGAGGGAACTGCCCCTGAACAACAACCTTCCCTCTGGGCTGAAACTCTGAATGACCCATCGTTTGGCTCTGTGTAGTCACATTATGGCATCCCAGTGCTCAGAGATGCAGAGATTTTGGCTTCCCCAGTGCCATCCACGAGGATGAACACACACACACAGAGTCTCCAAGGATGCTCCTGCTGGGAAACAAGAAATGAGCCTGCTGTGCCCAGTTAAAATACTTTCTTTTATACTCAGCTAAGACAACACTCTAAGCACATGTTCAGTGTCCAAATGTATCTTTCCAATGGAAAAACACATTTAGAAAAACTTAAATGGCTGTGGGAAAGAATTCATTTTCAGGAGAGGATCCAAAATGGTGGCCACAAAAGTGCCCTGTGGATTTTGGGAAGGCAGAAGAAGAAGAGTCCAGGCTGTCTCCATTTCTGTGCAGCTGCACCGTGCTGTGCAAGGACTGAAAAAGTGTCTTCCCACTTCCCACAAAAATAAGTAGTAAAGTTTCAGCAGTGCCAAAGCTCAGAGGATGACAAAGAAACCAACAAAACCCAACAAAACAACAAAAAAACAGTTGCTATTTTCCCGAACAATTCTAGGAACACAAATATGGTTTTATAGATTGAAGTAATTTTTCTTAATGAAAAAGAAAAAAAGAAAGAGGGCTCTAATACCAAAGACTTCTATAAACTCTAACAAAAGCTGATTTCTAAGAGGAAAGCCTTAAATACCTAAGAAGCAGACTTTTATGCCAAGAAGCCAAGCGGCTGCCACGTGCCAGCAGAAGGGTTTCACGGATCTTTGAGGAACTCGCTCCATTGTCTAAGGAATTGATGTGCTGAGATATGGGCACTGCAAAGTCAAAGGCCCTTAAAGTCCCCTCCAGTGTGGTGGCCACATCCAGGCACAGGCATCCCACTATTATTCTATTAACTGCAGATGGCAAGGAAACGAGGGAGGAAAAACACAATATGCCCCAGTTGTTTCCCACAGAGACTGAGCAATATCAGGGGATCATACTGTGTTATTTAAATCTGGGAGACTAAAAATACAGCTCTTTATTCCTCTGGAATGTGAAGACTAAGGGCAGTTACACAATCTGAGGTACCAAACCTAAGGATGTTCCTGTGGATTTGGTGTGCCCTATGTCACTGCAGACCTTCTTCCCTTAGGAAAACAAACAGACAAACAAGCACATGCTACTAATTCTATTTATGTTACACATTATCCACCAAATCCAGATTTGGGGTTCTTTCAAGACCACCAAGGCTCCTGTTACAGGGACTTTGCATTAAGCAGAGAAACAAAAAACATAAAAAAACCCACCAGAAAAATCTTTCAACTTCAGTATTAACGAAATAGGTGCAGGTTAAGAATATGTTTATGAAAAGCCAGAAGAGGGAAAAAAGATACATTCCCATCTCCATCAATCATATATTAAAAAATACTCTCTAAGGTCTGAGATCATTAAATAATGACAGCAAATTTAGCCCTATCTCTCATTCCCAACTCCAGTAAAGGAAACCTGAAAATCTGCACTGACATTTAAACCAGACAGAGACCACAGGAACAGAAGATGCATCTTCAGTCAGGAAGGGTCTGATCCAGACCGAGCTCAAAGGCTCCCATTGACTTCCCAAGGTGCTGGACCAACCTGTACATCCAAGCACTGCCAAGCAGGACTTGCTGCCAGAAACATAATCCCCTCCAGTTCTGCCCAGTCCAATTTAAACACCTCAGGCACTGCAGCTTCAACAACCTCTCTTGCAAGATTATTCAGTCCATCCAACAGATTTGACTGCTAGGAGACTCTGGAGGTTTCCTGGTCTGCACTGGCTCCCCCCTATTTACAGTCATGGTTTCCTTTGCATTGCTCTGAGTAACACCCTGGCCCTGCTGGGGTCACAAAACATCCCCCCTCTGAAGTGCAACGGGTTTGCTCTTGCCCTACATAAATGCACAGAATCCATTTTCAATTTTTCTTCTAAGGTTTCACCCAGTTTGTTGAAAACTTTTGCAGCGTTACCTTTCCACAGCAGTATATAATATTACAGGTGTGTTCCCTGTAATATATACAATATATATATATACAGCCCTCTGTACATAATATTAAAGGGGTGCTCCCACACAGCCCCCTGACCTTGCTCTGTACATTCATTTTCAGGTTCCTTTCAGCCAAACATCAGAACTCAGGTTTGGGTGATGTTTTTATGAACAAGTATCTATTTGTTGTTGCCTAAATCCCTTTTCCTTCCTTTGTGACAATACCATACAGAAGGGAAAACAGTCTGACTCCAAGCTGGAGGTTGGGCCAGGTGACCCCGAGTCCCCTGGAGCAGCATTATGAGGATTCCATGATTCTATAAAATCCAGACACTCTGCATCCTGGAAAACAACGAGATGCTGGCACAACTGACTGACACTATTATACAAAACTTCCCACCTAAAGTCTAATTAATAAATATGCAAAGGCTGAGCTTGATCCTTCCAGAACAGCAGCAGCACAAAGAGGGTGATGTGAGATGGAGGTTGCTGTGGCAAAACAACCTTGCTGGGGTTTTTCCAAAACAAGGAAGAAAAACTAAACATAGCCCTCAGACCCACGAGACCACAGGTCAGTCCACTTGAATAAAAAATTGAGTATTAAAAAAGGCAGGGGGCAATATGTGTCTACATGTGTTTTGGGGGGGAAGGAGAAAGAGGAAAGCAACACTTGTTATTTGAGCAGGGCATGCCTTTTTTTCTTGGCAATCTCTGCCTTCTCTTTTCAACAGACACATCCTTTGGGGCCTAAATTGTGAGTTAGACACATGTACAGAGAGAAACAGGCCTCTGTTCTCTGTAGAACGACAGACTACTTATTTTTCAGTACAGACAGCCCCGATATCTGGTATTTAACTTATATGTAAACTAGTCCCAGCAGAGCTCCCCCTCTTAATGGCTCACACAACTTTGGAAAAGACATTTTTTTCCTGCTCTTGGCCTGGACTCATCACTGGTGCATTAACTCAAAACGACAGTGAACCCAAGTCTATCCAGTTTTGTGGGCTGGTGTCGAGTGATGAGGCTTCTTGGCAGACTTGGAACTACTTGGGAAGTCAGAAGTGAATCAAAGACTATTACACAGATACAGAGAAAACATTAGAGATCCTGACAGACTCAATCCTTTTGAAATGTTTGATGTTTTGCTGCTCTCAAGTGACTCATGTGATTAATAAAGGAGACATATTTGTCATCTCCTTGGACAGAACTAGAAATGTACTTTGTAGGAGGAAAGATGAATAGGCTTTTAGAGAAACACCACAGGTGAATCCCACCCACAGCACGAGATGTGCTCTGCACAAACACCCTTTTTTATGGGACAGAAGAGGGTTTCAGGATCAAGTACTACAGTTCAGGTCTGAGTAATGTTTGTTTTCTGTGAGCTTTCATATCAAAACCCATTTTATACTCAGGTCTGCAGTGAGAAACAATTTAGGTATGATACTATTACTGCTTTTTAATGAGTATATTTGTAAAGGTCTGAATAAATAGGTGCAAGAAATATTCATTAAATGGAGCTTAGGGAAGCTGGTTTCTTTGGGATCCCTTTGGAGTCACCAAGGTAACCAAGGTGTTATAGATGGGGCAGAGTCCTCTTGCCATATCCCTCCCCAGAACATGTCCTAACAGATGAAAACCTAATTTCTTGTAAAAATACAGCCCTCACAGCCTCTCAAGACTCTGAAGGGCTTTATTCTCCTTACCCTGGCAAGTTTTTTCCCTCATATCTAAATTAAATCTATTCTGTTTTAAATTAAGTCAAATACATTTTGTCCCAGCAATCAGTGCCATTAGGAATAAGCTGCTTTTTCCCTCCCTGTGACATCTTACAGCCCAGTAACTTGCATCATCTGCCTTTTTCTTTTCACCCCTTCCTTTCTGGTGATGCAACCACAGTTCATCCATCCTTACAGGTCATGTTTTCTTAGCTCTATGATTCTTTGCTGTTCTCACTGGCCTTTCCCCAGCAGATCCACACTTTTCCCAAGACGTGCCTCCCAAAACCAGGCCCATATTCCTCCTCCTGAGGTCTCTCCCGTGCTGAGCAGAGGGACAGACGAGTTCTTGTCCCCCCCCCCCCCAGTTCTGCTGTGGTCGGTGCAGCCGAACACAATGTTTGCTTCTCCTCACAGAGCACCACTGTTGGCTTGGCTCTGCTTCTGCTCCATGAAAACTCCAAAATCATTTCTGAAGAGCTGCAACCCAGCCACACTCCTGTTCTGTGATAACTCCTTCAAAGGTTTAATGTAGTGCACTTATTCCACCTCTGCATATTTCTTCTGTTTAGAAAGACCATTTTGAAACTTGCCTGCCAACACCCCTCCAGTCCCTCCAGCACAACTGCTCCTCCCTTTCCCAGTTTGCCACCAGAAGCACCAAATCACTGGGCCCAAGGCTTTCCAGTTATTTTCCTGCAAACTCCAAGAGCAATCCTTGGCATGGAATGACTCCAGTTCTGCCTTTCCACAGTTTTACTCAGCCCCCATGTCTGTCTCTGACTCGTGGGAATGGCACATGGGATGTGACATCAGAAGATAACAGAAGTCCAGATATCTCATGTCATGTTCCCACAGGACTCCATGGGTAGCTGGAAGGGGAAAAGATATCAAGTGTGATTTGTCCCTGACAAAATCATTTTAACTTGCTATTTATCTCCTTGTTACCTTCCAGCTGCTTGCAAACAATTTATCTGTTGTTAGGCAGATCGATGTTGAAATCCTTCACACTTCCCTTTTTAACAGGTTTTATGTTTGTCCTTTTTCCATTCCCAATTTTCTAGGCTTCCCACCATCAGCACAGTGTCTTACTGTGAGACTGACCTGGACCAAGGTTAAAGACCCATCAGGAGAAATCCTAAAACATCTAGTTTATCCAAGCATTCCTTAAAAGGCTTTTCCTATTCTAGTCTGAGATTGCAGCCCTTACATCTTTGCATTCATGGTGTCTGCACCAAAAGAGCATTAGAGATTTAAGCCTTTGGTTTCACTGTCCAGGATGTTTCCTGTGCTCTCAATCCCAAGTCAGCATTTCTCTTGGCTTTCTCTTTTTCTGCTTCCCTCATTATCACTCAGAGCTTTAGTTCCATCCTGTGCCTCAGCTTTTCTGACTTTGTTGCTGTATTCATCCTGAATTTTGTACCCATCTCTGGCAATCTCATTCATGGAATTTAGATGACAATCTCTTCTATTTGGGGCCTCCACCTCTCTTTTATTCACACCCATCACTCCCATATACTAAGAGGATCTCCTCACATCAGAAGTAAAATAATAATCTCTTCAAGTAACTAGAGATTCCCTTGAATACTTTGTCTCTTCAGATTTGCTTCCCATAGGATCTTTCTTACTTATGAACTTTAGCCTTTACCAAATCACAATACCTTTATATTATCCCTACTTCCTAAGGATTTTGAACTCCGTCATTCAAGATGGTTAATTAAAATACTTTCCAAAGTCAAGACAGCAAATTTATAAGCACTTGGTCATTTTATATTTGAGGAAAGAGCATTTCAATCCCATGTTGTGCAATTTCAGGAAATGTCAGAAAATGCATTTATTTTATGAAGGTAACAATTTTGAAATAATTAGCAACTTTGAAACCAAATTGATGATTTCTTTTTGTCAACATCCTGCTCCCCCCCCTCCAAATCCACACACCTGGGAGGTGGGTGGTGGGAATGGCAGAAAGCTTTTGCAGGATTGGAGACAGTGGTTGAGGAATTTGGGCTCAGGAATAAGGGTTAATGGATGTGAGATGGCTGCATATGTCACACATAGACAAGGTCCCATACTACCTTAAAATAAATTAATAAATAAAAATGCTTTGATCTTGAAATTTTGGTAAAAGAGGCATGTGGAGGAATAGATTCCCAGCTTTTATTCCAAGATCTGCTATGGGTTCTCTTGTGGAATCTCAAACAAACTATTTAACCTGTACTCCTCTACATGGATCTAAAAGGGAAAAATATGTCATTCACAGCAAGACACAGTGAAAAATTAAAAACTGTTTACAAACAGTGCTGAGATTCCTTGATCAAAACTACTATTAAAATAAAATTGACAACTTCTTCATACAATCACCAAAGAAATAAATATTGAGCTCACTATATTTCTTTTAGATGGAACACTGAAAAGATTTCCTTTTTTCTGGTGCCTGCCAAACTGCAACAGGAACCATATTTTCTGCATGAAACTTTACACCCAGAAGGAACTGTAAAGGACCAGAAGGGTCTCATGTCCCTGTACACTTATTACTGCTGGAAGCTCCAGGAGCATATGGAAAGAACACTTGCTGGGTTGACTGGAGATGATGGAAGCACAGATAAGTGCATTCATCTGTTTAAAGACTAAAAAGAAAAAAATAACCCTACAGATCTTATTAAATAAGTTATCACAAAAATATGAAGGTACATGTTTGCAGGACATAAGTCCAGGCACATCATTTTTCATATGTTTTATCTGCTTTGCCTGTATGTGCTTTTTCCTTTAGCTGCTCTGCGGGTTTGTCAGGACCCAGAGAAAAAACAACAGAATATTCTGACACCGAGATTTATTTGGGTCCTCCCCATCCTGACTGAACACATATCAGTGGCCTGAGCTACATATTCTCAGAAGCCAAGAATATCAGTCAAGAAACAATCCCAAGGTATGACAGGTGTTCAAAACCTGCTTTTTATCCTTCTTCTGCTTTCTATCACACACTTTACCTACTCCAGCTTCCCTAAGCCAGGAAAAGCGAGTGCAAATATTAACTTTAATGTATAAATTGTGCACGTTTCTCCACGAGTGCCTCCTCTTCCATACCCGGCTCCTTGAGGAAAACCAGCTGCTCCAGCCCAGAACAGGGTAAATCCAAACAGATTACACTCAAGTACTGCTTTATGTGAGATTTGGGAGAGACCACAATAATCCTAACCCTGATCCTCTGCGTGACACACGCCGCAATTCCTAACATCCAGCAATCCTTGTGCACATCCCACTGCGGCTGGGAGCACATTGTTCCCAAAGTCAGCCCTGATTTAAAGGCTTCCCAGTGATGAAGAGCCTCCCACATCATTTGACCATTTGTTTTCAACAAATTGCTGCTTTCAAAGTAGGAAAATTGAAGTTGGCTCCCTTTAATTCAAGCTGTAGATATTGAGTCCCACTGGAAACCACACTGACACGGAGAATTCCAGGAGCCAGCTGGGCACCAGAAATGGGGCACCAGAAGGTCCATGTGAGGAAATGGCCCTGCCTGAAGCATCATCAGCTATAGAGAGCCTCCACCAGGCACCCAAAATAAATGATGTGTTTCCACACTAAACTAGTCTGATTCATTTCTCCAGAGTTAAGTCAGTGTATTTAAAACAAACTCTGAACAAAAATACCTTTTTTGTTTATAAGGCTTTGCTTTCCAAATCATTCCTGGGCACTTGTCTCTAAAGATAGCACTTTCCAAACAGTCAGTCCTCTGGATGCTGAGAAATCCTTTGGGAATGCACCTGGGTGACTTCAGGACTTTCACTGTGACTATTGGAGGCTCAGCCCTTGGCACTCATCCTTCCACAGGGATGGTGCATGTGGATCCCAAGGAAGATACTGCTTTGGGAAATATGTTCATATGAAAAGAGCCAATTTCAGGATCACACCTCAGCCTTCATATTGTGGTGCTTTAATGAGGAACTACAAAGTGAGATTAAATCTGCAGCAAAATGAGGATTAGTCCAGCACAAGACTAGGTAAGGAAGGACAAAAGCTGTTCTCATGCCAGAGAACACCCTGACACCCCTTTTCACCCTGACCTCCTTGACTGCTTTTATGAAGTGCAATCAAAAATTATATTTTGTTATAGTCCAGCAAAGTTTGGATGAAACCAAAAGAAACCTCACATGGGCTGCAGCCTGTTAATGATACTGTGCTCTCTTCTGGCTCCCTGCCAAGGAGTGAACAGTGCCAACATTTGCAGACTTCCAACAGGAAATTAAATAACTGCCCTGTTGGAAATATAAACCCATTTACAGTGGTCAGACTTGCATTTTCCAAAACAACCATACAGTCTTTGCACATAAAGCTCTGGGAGAATTTGTCAAAAGATTTGGCCACAGGAATACGAAACAAAGCCTTGTGAAAAGGTGTTTTACACAGGTCTACAAATTAGGGCTTTGTCAGGTGTATTTCCTGACCTAAGGCTTCTGTAGGAACAATTCTTGGGGTCTTTAGTGCTGTACACACACATCTCCCTGGCCCATGACTGAAGATTAACAGAAGACCTGATTATTTCATAATTTTCTGTATTGTTACACTGACTTCTTCAGAAGTGTTTTGGGCAGCTCATAAAGTACTGCTGGAGCTTGGGAGAGCCTGAGCTTTATTTTTAACCTGTTGTGTGACTTTTGGTCAAATCTCTGCTCCAGGCTTCTGTTCCTCCTCAAACACTTCATCATATAAAACCATAGAATCACACACTGGTTTGGGTTGGAAGGGACCTTAAAGCTCACCTCATTCCACTCCCTGGCCATGGGCAGGGACACCTTCCACTAGCCCAGGTTGCTCCAAGCCCTGTCCAACCTGGCCTTGGACACTTCCAGGGATGGGGCAGCCACAGCTTCTCTGGGCAACCTGTGCCAGGGCCTCACCACCCTCACAGGGAACAATTTCTTTCTCATATCCAATCTAAACCTACTCTCAGTTTGAAGCCATTCCCCCTTGTCCCATCACTGTGTGTCCTCGTCAAAAGTTTCCCTCCGTCTTTCTTGGGTGTACATTGAGGAGAGAGGCAAACTCCTGTCACTGCTGGAGTCAAAGGAGTTTCACCACTGGCATCACCACCACTGAGACTTAAACTATAAAGGTACCAGAGAAAGGAGCCTGTTTCCTCACAGGTGTTTGTACCACCTGGAGTGTGGCATAAACCTTGTCCAGGCCCCACAGGTACAATACAATAAAAATTATATTATTCTGTAAGTATTATTGGACTCTCATCTTCATTCCTCTTCATCATCCAGCTATTGCAACCTTTTTACTTTTCCAGTTCCCCTTCATCACCCTGCTGTTGCCATTTAGAGTCAGAAATGACACAGACACACAGTCCAGGAGTGGATTAATCCAGGAGACAGCATCTTAGGCAGAAGCAGAATATTCAGTAACAGGAATATGCAACAGGAACAGCAGCAGCAGAATTTCCACACTTAAAGGATTAGAAAACTGTCCTTCACATCTTTACCAATGCTTAGACAGTGACAACTGTGGCATTATTCTTAATATTATTTCTTTTCAAAGCAATTCCATGCAGTAGTGCAAACGAGCTACCCCTCACCTATTCACTAACGAAAACTTCCCTGCATTCCCAGTAAATAGCCCAAAGCTGCAGGTACAGAATGACCCCTCCCCCCAATAGTGATACCTTGCAGTTTTGCACAGTAGGGCCTTTCATTCAAGGATCTGAACTTGTATTACACAGGTGGGTAAACATTACTATCCAGCTTCACACAGACTGGGAAGGGGATGGATTGTTGTGGAGTAAATCCATGGCAAACCTGCAGCAGAGGGGCATTCCCTGAGGGAAGGTTCCTCTGGAGCCAGCACTCAGCTCTCTGGAGCAAAGAAAACTTGCAAAAAACAGTTTGTGGGATCAAGCCCACTAAGCAAGTTCCTCCCAGGAATGAAAGTCATATGGAAATAATTGCTTGAAACAATCCTGTTTTCTTAAGAATCTCTTCTAAACGGGATTGAAGATTCACAAAAAGATATGCATTATCTAGGTATTTTAAAACCTTACCTAGAGTTTTCTGTGTCCTTAGGTAAAACTAAGAATTTTACAGGTATTTAATGCCAGCAAAGTAGAAAGCTGCCTCTACATCACTGCTTTTATTGCTCCTTCCCCCTCTTCCACCACACAAGTTGGGTTGAGGCCCTTGAACAATGTGCCCAGTTCCACCACTGCCCTGGCATGCAGGGAATTATTTGAATCTTCCAGATTCACATTCAGCATGAGCCATTTGACTTGTGAGCAGGAAAACAAGCCAGGAAAAAGCAGCACATTTGCAAGAGGCAGAAAAAGCAGCAGCAGGGACAGAGTCTGAAAAAGCCTCTCCGAGCTCCCCGATGCCCCAGGACACCACTAAGCACCGGGCAGGTCTCACTTTCAAGTCTCACTCCTGTAAATGAAAAACAGCTCAAAGTCTCACTCACTTAGGCCCTGGTCCAGGAAGGCACTCAGGCGAGGCTCCAGCGTTAAACACAGAACTAGTCCCGCTGAAATCAGCGGCAGTGTTTACAGTTACAATGGATGTGTAAGTGCTCTGCTGGACCGGGGCCTCGAGCAGGGATTGTTATTTAACACTTTCTTCAAGTTATCGTGCCAGTGCCTTGTGCCTCAACAAACTTCATTTATTTTCCATCCTCTGCATCTCCTGTTGTTTCTTGAACAAACACAGATGTCCCCAGTTTGAACACTTCACATTCTGCCACCACAGTAATCCAGGAACCAGTAGATATTAAATTAAAAGGAGAGTTCCTATTTTCGAAGTTTTCCTCGAGACAAGAATAAATTAGCATCACTCGCTGTCAGTCCAGGGAAAAAGGCAAACACAGGCAGTGGGGCCAAGGGAGCCTTTAGGAGAGGGGAAAACAAAGTAGCCCTAAGGAGGCGGTAACAGCTTGAGGTGTTTTTCCTCGGTGAGAGGATGAACAGGAGGATTTCTGACTTCTTGTTGGGGCTGATAAAACACCAGATCTTGCCACAGGAGCTGGGAATGACCAGACGTCTGCAGCAGAGCCTTTTCCAGCTTTTCCAGCACCAGTTTGCACAGAATGGCCTCCCCAGAAGTCTCTCCTTGCCAAGACTCCTTGACACAGTCCCCAGGTTGGGCTGACAAGCCAAGGATGTACAAGGACACATCCCAGTTGGATGAGACATCACCACAGCACACGGACACTGGCAGCTCTTTCACCACAAAGGCACTGATCACACACAGCAATGGAATTATTTAAGGAATCAAAGGGAACAATTTCTTTTCAATCAGGGCTGAAGAAACTGCTTAGACAGGCCTCAGAATAGTCAGCAGGGGATCACTTTGGAAATCCAATATTCCCAAGGACCGGGAAGAAAAAACCCCACTGGAGAACAGAGATTAGAAAAGAGGAAAGGAACAGCATGAAGAGGAAGAAGTATCATGTGCTCTGCTCACTGCACCTCTTAATTAAAAGAACACAACCCCAGCTCAGTGAATTAATGTCGCTGCACATCCCTGCTGGAACACACATTTCTAAAAGGGATACGTTCCCCTTCTTCCAAATGCTGCAGGATTTCCATTCATCTGGCTCCAGCATGTCACAGAACTGCAGTACAACAAGATAATCTCTAGAAAGCCTGGGCTGTTATTCATATATTGAAACATAAGTAAGATATTATTGGTTTGGAAGCTGTCAAGACACTTCTCTGTGTGCAGCAACAGAAGTCAGAATGAGACATTATCCAGCCCCTACCAAAGGCTTCCATTGGACACCAGGAAAATCAAAGCCCAGAAATCCTTTGGGGTGTTGACATTACTTTTCTAAACTAAACCATCACAAGTATAGTTCCAGTTCCCATAAAACTAATTTTATTTGAGATATAAAGCTTCTAATATAAGCAAAGGTTTTGAAGGAAAAACAGGTCAATCATTTCAGCCGCCACACCAAATAATATTGCAGATGTTTCATTTGCTAATACTGTTCCAGAGGCTGGGCACGTGAACATGTGCAATCCTGCTCCAAGTGGGCCAGATGGATTTATTTATTTTTTTAATAACCCCACTCACTAAAAAATGGGTGAAAAAAAGAAAAAAAGCATTGGAAACTGCACTGTCATTAGTGGGCCCTCCATCCACTCTTTATTAAGCAGCTTAGATGAGTAGGCAAGACCTGCAGTGTGCTTGAAAGTCAAGAAATGTGGACTCTTGCTGAATCAAAAGAACTGGAAGCTTTCAAATCATGGGCTCTCCAACAATTTATTACCAGTATCAGTCACAGGATGCATTTATTCTGCATTTCCATCAGCATAAGGAAGAACAGGTTTGCTCAAAATATCTGCCTGGGACTTCAAAGCCCCAGTTAAGCAAAGCACTTCCCAAAATTAAAGGGATGTTAATAGAAACCTTTGGAGCAGTTGTTGGTTGACACAAGAATACACTGAAACCCAAACAACCCCTCAGGACTCGGAGTTGCCAATAGAAATGATCCATCAGAGCAGATCCACGGTCCCAAGTGTGCTCTGCAACTCCTGAAAGAATGTGAGTGGAAAAGCAGCTGCACTGTGGGAAGGTGCTTTCGAATCTCTCAGCATTTCTGACTGTGTAACTCTCAAAGTCCAGTGTAGGTCATTCAGTCTCCTAGTCTTAAACAATCTCGTTCCACAAAGGGCAAGTTCATCACTAAAACATGAGAAAATAACAAAAATCCACCCTGGCAAGCAGCACTAGCATTGAATTCCCAAATATTTAGCGTTTGTGCTCTCCAGGGGTGACCCTCCTCTATCCTGCATCTTCAGACACACCAGTATCCAGAAATAACATGGAAACTAAGAAATATCTTAGATTAAACTGGCCCAGGACAGAACCTGTTGGTGCAGATCAGAAAAGGGCTGTCAGAGGCTCCCCTGCCAGGTGCACCCCTTTTCCAGCACATTTTCACTGGGCTTATATCCAAAATAAACCACTGAAGTCCCAAATCCCAAACATCAAAGATGAATGAACACAAAGTATCCAAAATGTTTCCCAGTTTGGCTCAAACCAGCAAATTCTGCCGAGCTCAAGCAAGGATCAGACTTTGGGCGAGGGGAAAGAGACACTTGAAGTTGTTTTCCATTTGACTTCATCTGAACAAATGTTCGATAGATTCAGGCAAAACAGAAAAATCCTGAAGATTATAAAATCCTTTTCCTGCATAGACAAAAATCAGTCACTGCAGAACTCTATACAGTGACGAGAAAACTAATAAAAGCCAAAAAAGCCACGTAACAGACTAAACCAGGAGTGGTTTCCCAACCAAGAGAGCTGATTTAAATGCATAGCATTAACCACTTCCTTTATTTATCTCTTTATATTCCTCCAAAATACAAAAGTGAAAAGGTCCTGCTCAGAGAACTATTATCTCCTTGAATTGCACATGCAGTTACTAAATACGGGCTTCAGGAACAAATATTGTCTCAAACAGCAACAAGTTTCATCAAATACCGTAAATGTTTTCCTGACGTACAAATGGACTTAAAATTTGGAATTTATTTCAAGTCCCACATTCAGTCTGAGAAATATTTCTCATAGAAACAACCAGTATCTTTTCATTAGGATTTGACTGAATTCTATACAAAAGGCAGATGAGATGCCTTTTAATTTCCCAGTATAGATTTTTTGAGGAAAAAAGCGGGATATTATGGATTAGGTTGGTGGATGGCACAAGAACAAATATGGAACAACAAGTGCAACCATTTGATTGTTCATTTTAACCCTATTATGGTATGAAAGTCATGCAAATAATATTTTGTCTGGAGAAATCCAATCCCCTCTGAGCAGCTACTTTTCCTGCATGCCAAGCACTGTTTTTCTCCGTGGAAGAACAGCTCACATGGCCTGTGCTGGAAGTGACACTTGTCTTTCATCCCTGGAAACTGAGCCAGCCACACACCACAGCAGGGATCAAAGCCATCCCTCCTCCCATGGCACCTGAGGCAGGAAGCAAAGGCAACACTAGATCCTGCTTGAAGACAAAATCCCAAGTATTCCAATTTCACACGTTCTGCAGCAGATATTTCCCATCTCTGGAACGTGAACTCCAAGCTGGCCCCATCTGTCAATTTTCCCACATAAAAAAACCCATCTCCGTGGTACCACCAGACATTTGGAAGGTGTTTAAAGCCCCATGTGTACTTTGAGTCCCAGCAAAGTCAAAGGGAAGAACTACACTCCCCTGTTCCACAGAATAAAATATTCCAGGACACTCTGCACTGTAAGGGGACTCCCCTGGCTCACTACTGGACAAAGTGTGTCTGGAAACAAAGCAGCAAAAGCAGTTTCTAGGGGAAAAAGTGGACTTGGTTTTAAAAATAAGGAGCAAATACCATCATTAGCAGGAATGAGTTCATACTTTGAGTTCTTTTAGAGCAATAATATCCCACACCAGGGGTGGGCACATCATCACTTTCACGTGGAAAGTGGCTCTGTTTTACCCACAAGTCCCAAGAAAACTTATAGAGTGATTCTACTCAGGCCAAAACTAAGACAGACAAGTCTTTTTTTAAAGGGTAAGTAACTCACCTTTACCCCTTATTTAAATAAAACAGATATGCTGACTAGCTTCAGACACCTGGATTACTTATTATGCTACAGTTTGGAAGAAACAACTTGGAAACCAAGAATACTACAGAACAAATACAAATCCAGTGCTGGTCACACAAAACACTGATCATGAGAAAAAGATATTTGTAAGGAGAAGATGCCATGAATCCAGCCTGTTATTTCCGACAGGACAGAACCTCTCATCACCAGTCCAGCAGAGCAGGGATCCCTTTACACAGGAAATATTGCAGCAACTGCCTGAAAGCAACTGCCCACTACATTTACTAAAAGATTCATTACATGTATTTTCAAAGGACCCAAGCAGAAAATCTGCCAGGTTCTGATGCTCAGATTATATTAATCAGCATTAGTGAATGACTGAGCCCATAACCACTTGTAGGATCTTTAAGAGAACAAAGCAAGTAGATCAAAAATTAGTATTTCCTTCCTGCACCTCAGTCACTATAATCCCCAACCATCTCTGGTGGCAGTAATTTACAGTAAGAGCAGAGTTACAAATAGCAGGATAATATCAAGCCTTAATACTTGATGAAATGAAAGCTAAATTAGCACAATAATCCTTCAAGAACATAAGTGCCTTCTCAAGGAGCCTGACACCAGCTTATATAGGTAAGGGGAGAAAAAAGTGTATTAAATCAGCTTCAGTGGGATAATGCAACAAAAGCTGAAGAAAGTTGAGCCTCCTATCACCACATATCTATCCTTTGCAACATTTCAAGTGATTTTACAGTTCTTCTGACAGATGTTACAGAGACACCTCTCACAAATTACACAGAACATATACACACCTAATCCCCTTCTTGCAACACCGAGACAGAATTCTTGCCCTCGGGCCCTTTCAGTTATTACAATTAGTCCATGTGAAGTTACCCTTGATAATCTCAGGAGATAATAACTGGCAGGAGGAATAGGATAACAGAACATCCGACAATTACAGGGTTTGGGGAGGGGATTTCTGTAGAGTTGACAAAAAAATAAACACCACCTAATGTAGGAACCTCTGCAGAACCCTAAACTGGGGTATTCCCAAAGCATTGCTGTCCCTGCTGTGACCCTGCTTGATGGTCTGGGATGCCTGAGGCAACGGCTTCACTCATCTACTGACAGAGGAAAAACAACCAGTTAAGACTTTGGTGCTGCATTCAGTCAAAATCTTCCTGAAAAAGGAGATTGCTCTTGGAGCTACCTATGGATTTTTAAAGCTGGATGGGACCATTACACCAGAGGTACTTCATGATAAATATGGCAGAGACCAAAAAATTCACCCAGTGCTTCAGAGTCTTCAGAATGGCCTGGGATGATAGAACTGAACATGCCCCACAAATGACAACAGAGCAGCCTTTGATGTTCGGGTTCCCAAAAATCCTTGTAGAGGTCCCACGTTTACAGAAGCCACTCCTACCTGCAGCACTCACCATGAGATTCTGTCACCCACCAAGGGCTTATGGCAAGGAAAAGCAGTGAGTTTGCAGGTGGTCTCTGCTCCTTTATTGAGTGAGTTCACTGAAAATTCACTGTACCTGCTGTCGACACTGAGAAGACCATTTCCTCCTCCCCCCAGTACCAGCTATCAACTTTTTGAATTTGCAAGACAGATCAAACAACTTGAATTATTAGGATCTACAGAACCACAGAGACACAAGTGTGATCAGTGATAAATGTGGCTCTCCATTAAAATCAGTTCAGGGAGGAAGGAATGGGCCAGTTGCTTAATGTCCAACCTAATCTGTCTTACCTTGAATAGCTCAGCCAACAAAATAAACCAAATCAGTCTGACTTTGACATTCCCTGGAGATTTTCAGCCTGAAATGAGAAGGGTTGATCACAGAGCTCCTCATATCAGCACCACATTTGCTGCTATGAAAAGTAAGAGATCACAGATTTTAAGAGAAAAGTCCATATGGAATGTCCAAGTTCGGCACATTAAATACTCCCAAGTTTTGTGAACCTTTTACTACTGCTCAGGGTTCACTACAGCACCAGTTGTAAGTTAGAAATACTCATTGGAATTCAAAAAAAGATTGTTTGAAAAAAAAATCACAGAGAATGTGAGAACATAAATCACATCCTACAAACAGACTCTCCAAGGAAAAATGGCAAATCAGATATCATTTCTCCCTGTGTAATGGAAGAAATGCAGGAGAACATCTTCTTTTAGTCCCTGATGAAATAGAATTTTGCTAATGACTAAGATTCCTCTATAGTGAGAGGATTCTTTTACAGATTCTTCTCTTGCCTGGGCCTCTTTTTGGAGAACTTACATAGCAGTGAGGACTAAAAGCAGCAAAACCCCTCCAACAATTTTTAGCTGGGTGTTCAAAGGCCTTCCTAAAGCCCTTTGCTGTTCTAAAAGCCTACTTCATACACATGTAAGATGCTACTGTTCTTACTGGCATGAAGAACACGCGTTTTCAACACAGAGCAACAGATCATACACAGAAAGGGTAACAACAACATCCAGCTCATGGCCTGGCAGGGGAATGACCCAGAACCTGGGAGAAAGGAGTGTAGAGCTCCAGTGGTTCTCCACTGCTACATCCACTAGAATGCAGCCTGTTAGCCCACACCAGGTTTCAATTATTCATCTCTTAATCAACTTCAGACTCACTTATTTAAAAGGATACAATTTTAACAATAAATCTCAAGGACAGTGTTAATTAAAAGCTAAATCTTGCCCTGAGCTGGACTTCCAAGGTCTATGAGAATGTTCACAGCCCATTTATTTATTCCAGCATTGTGTCAGTTATTAAATTACAGTAAATTAAAAACACAGTGACAGAGCAATAGCTAAAATAAGTGAGGCTTGTTGCATCTCACTTACAAAGGTTGCCAGACTTGTGCTCTGACAGGCTGCCAAGAAAAGTGAATGTAAAAGTCAGGGGCCCTCAGTTCAAAAACGTCCCATCGTGAGCGTGAAGTGTTTCAGACTCAGAGATGCCAGCAAAGATCCACCTACTGATATTCCCTGGCCTCCTGAAAGCATTTAATGATATAAATCCATCTTCCTGACAATCAACTGGGAATTAAATGACCTCTTGTCATTTTAGGTGAAACACACTGAAAGCAGAGCTCAACGTGGTGCTCTCTCCACTCAGCACGTTCTGGAGAAAAAGGGATGTCTCCATCATGCTAGAGATTTGCAGGAAATTCACAGAGAGATAATGTGCTTTAGAAAGAAAAATCAAAACAAATGGAATGAATAATTAACATATACAAAAAAAATCCTAAAATGAAAATGCATACAACGCTTGTTACTTATACAGCACATCAACTGCTTCAGAGTAAACAAAACAATTACAAAGACACCTCCTTTTATCTGAAGCCAAGTTAATTTTGGAGAAGAGATGTTCACCCATGATAACTCACCTACTACAGGAAAAACTGGGAGAGGCAACATCCCTTATAATACAGCATAGACTCCACAGTGCTCAGATATACATGAACTCTATAGAGGTGTCACAGGTGACTGATATTCCCTGCACAAGGAGGATGATGCCTCTCCATGAAGAGAGGTAACAGAAGCTTTGCAGAGAGAACTTCACCTGATTAAAAATCAATCTAGTCTTAGTTCTAACATTGATTTTAATTTTTTTTTATCATTTGGCCAAGCTTCTGTTTTCTCTTAGAGACTGCTCTGTTCACAATGACACTTATCTTGGAAGGTAGAATTACTGAAACAGACTTCAACAGGAAGAAAACAAATTCCATCTCCAAGTTCCACATTCCACAAACATGGACATAAACATGGTAAGAGCTAAAGGTCCTCGTGAGTTTTGAAACTAAGGCCACACAAACCCAAATCCCTCCTTCTCCAGCATGTTTCTCACACTGAGGCAGTTTCCCTGAAGGAGTAGCCAAGGTGGTCTGTATTGACCAGCCACACTGTGGACACTCTCAGACAGCTCATCACACTTACACCATCTGTCCTTTAAAGCTTGGCTTAACATCTTCAGGAGGGACTGGGCCACCTCCTTCAGAAGGGGACACAACAGCTGTCTTTGAAGAGGAATGTTCACACTGTGAGTGTGGAAGTGCATACTCCTTCCATGGATAATCTCAAATTCTGAGGGTAAGAAAAGCATATTCCCAGTCTCTGGAGGGAATGTGTGAGGAGGTTATAAAGATGCCGAACGTTTTTCCGTGCTTATCTCCGATCTTCCCGTTTCCCATGGCCTGCTGCTGTGCTCCGACACAGAGCTCCACCATTCCAGCTCTTCCCGAATCCACAGATGTTCAGAGCTCTGCTGCAGACAGACAGAGCATCTGGGAACGGGACAGAAGGACACACAAGGGACACCCCTTGGAGGAAAGGAGCACAAGGTCACAGGAAGCCCTCGTGCAGTATCAGTTTCAACATGTGACCTGAGCAGATTGAAAAAAAGCTTTTAATAAAACACAGGCTTCCCCTGGAGCCTCCACTAGCTTTTCTCAAAAACTCATCTAGTTATGAAACTTCCCCATTGAATGTTGGGATGGCAAAGCCTGAACATAAAGCTGGGCCCAAGTATCTGTTAGTGAGTGAAAGCACAGCTTTGTAAGGCCAGATCAGGGCATCAGCAGAGCTTATAAAAACCATGCAACATCTGCACAAAGTTATCAGCACTTCTGCTCCAGCTCTTTGGGAGTGTGCCTTGTCTCCAAGAATTTTTTTTTTTTTTTTTAACTTTCCCTGACCAGGCCAGACAGATCTCCTTTGCTTTCGATGTTCCCAAAACACCACAAATATGCTCAGGATCCCTGTCTCCAACGTGACATCACAGGATGATAAAATATCCTGAGTTGGAAGGGGCCCATCAGGATCATCAGTCCAGCTCCTGGCCCCACACAGACACCCCAGCAATCTCCCCCTGTCCCTGAGAGCATTGTCCAAACGCTCCTTGAGCTCTGTCAGCCTTGGTGCTGTGACCACTGCCCTGGGGAGCCTGATCAGTGCCCAACCACCCTGTGGGGGAAGAACCTTTTCCTGATATCCAACCTAAACCTCTCCCAGCTCAGCTCCATGCCATTCCCTCGAGTCCTGTCACTGGTCACAAGAGTGAAGAGACCAGAAGTCTCAGAAAGGCCCAGCTGGGTTGAGCTGTGCCTGGACCAGCAGCACCAAAGTGGCCTGTCCCAGCCACAGGGTGACACTGCCCAGCCCCTGCTGACAGCAGTGACACAGGACACTGCCTGCAGGAGACCCTGCTTTGCTGTTCTTGCCCTCCTGTGAAGGTGCTCTGTAGCACACTGACCACACAGGCACAGCCTCCACACAGCTCTCCAAAGGGCTTTGTTAGAGCAGGATCTCAAACACAATTACTCTGTGAAACTCAAAAGATGTAACAAAGCAGACTTGACCTGAGCTTTCTTCTGCCTCTGCCTTGGGCAGGAACTCCAGGTAACGACTTGTTGAAACACAGTAGAAAGAGCCCAGCTCTGTACACAGCCCTGCTGGAACAGGGCCCTGGCCCCACAGCTCATTTGTACCTGTCAGCTCCTCCTCCAGGGCAGTGCCTGCCTCTCTGTCCCTGTTGGTGACCACTCCACGTTATTTCTTCAGAAACCCTATCTAATAACGATCCTCCAAGTCTGTCTCCATCCCACCAATACGCGCCACAGGATTCCCTTCACGAGCCACCAGCCATTTCCTTTCATGTAGTGCTGTGCAGATTTACTTGGAAACAGTGGCACTCCAATGTCTCCACTTCAGGAGGAGATCCTGGAAAGCAATCTTCCTCACTACGGGATGCTGGCATGGCAGTATGCTGAGGAGTCTGCCTTATTGCTTTCCCTCACTAAAGGGTTCCTTTCCCAAGCTACTTCTTTTTCCCAAGCTGCTTGACTTTGGCAGAGCATCATTTTCAATATCACATCGCAGTAGATTCCAAATATCTGCAAGTTCTTTTATTTTACATTATATTCCCAGGGAGACCTAAAAGAACTTTACTATTGAATACTAGTAATATTTAGAGCTTTATTATTATATAACACACCAGTGGTGCCTGTTTAAGCTGAAATTATTCTATTTTTCAACCTTAGCAAACTCCATAGCTCTCCTGTGCATCATCTTTTCAGGCCAATTAAATGATCTTAAACATGTCCAAGCCTCTGACATGCCACACTCCTGGCAGGGACAGCAGTGACTCTGCTTGTAAACACACAGAAAAAATTGTAACTTCTCCTGCAGCACCTGACCAAATGAAATTTTACACCAAATGTAAAATTTCAGGTATTTTCCACCATTTCTTTCACCACAAAGTGTGTAAAATTGCAATCACCAAACCTACAGAAGTATCCTTCAGCTAACACCAGGATTTTGTTATTCTTTCCAAAGAATCACAGACAACTGCTCTCACATTCATTTCACTATTGTTCCATTTAAAAATGTGCAGATTCCTTGACTTTCAATATCTCCACAATTAGAATGAAAAAGAAACCAGGATAGAAGAAGCCCTACAAAGTCACTTAACTATTCAACTGTTTGGAGCTGTCCCTGCCCCAAATTAATTTCTTTAAGCTCAGCTTTAGCGAGTTGGTTTTAAGACACAGCCCCCACTTTGCTGATTTTTAAGAGCAGAAACTTGGATCAAAACCAGCATCTTAACAATAAAATAACTTCATCTGATATTCATTTAAGTGTTCCAAGGCGTAGGAGTCACTGTCAAAACTCAAGCTGGGTTATCCCTGTCACACCTCCACCTCCACAAGGCTGGGTGTGAGACTCTCCAGCTGTGCCAGGGCTGCCCAAATTCCTTTGGTTCAGGGAGCAATTTCCCCTGTGAAGCACCGGCACAGATTACCTGGATACCCACAGCAAGGTGAGAACATCACTCTGACACAGCAGATAAACCTCAGGGCTTTGTAGCAGAAAATAACTCCAGCTCAAGAGTCAGCCAGAGTCCTAAAAATTGTTCCTTAGGATACAACATTTCAAAACACGCACAACTGTGAACATCAAATTCGCAATTGAGGATGACCGAGGGGGTTTTTTACAAGGCTTGGGGAAGAAAAGGTTTACACTTTTTCTTTTGTGTGAGTTAACTTTCTACATATTTCTGGCTTGCAAGACAATCGCTGTGTGCAAAGCAGCTGCATTTAGTTAGAGACGTTTTAAAAGAGTTTTCAATTCTGAGGTGCTCTTTTCAGTCTCAGAAGACTTCTGCATTTCTACATCTGTTTCCAAAGAGTGGGATCCAGTGTCACACCTCAGGGAAACTCTCGCCCCCCCCCCCCCCTTGCCTACTTAAATCCAAACACAAGCTTTAAAACACTCCCCTGCCCAGCTCTCATTTGCAGTGCTTTAAATCCCTGTGAGTACATAATTAACACAGCAGTTGCAGTAGATGTTAATTACAGAAACAAAGAAATGGTGTCCTGAAGATAATTTGCTGATACTTCAAGCCACTTGTGTCAAAAAATACCGGACTACAAGCTCAAACAGTGACATCTACTCTCATCCTCTAAGAGGCTTAAGGCAACAAAAGCATTTTGTTTGTTTGTAAACTCGTTCCTGGATTGTGGCTGAACCAGTAGCCTGTGACCCATGGATGAAATAATTAACCACAGGGACTAATCAAGAGCTGGGGAACTTTATCTCAAAGGTTTCAGGGAAATCAGCAGTACCTATAATCTAAAACATGATCTAGACATCTGTGAGTTTACTACACACTTTTAAAATGTTTTTACACTATTAATGATTCTTCCATTGTGACTCCTCACAAAGTTACATGATCTGCAATAATAATAATAATAATAATAATAAAGCTGAACTGGGAAAATCCAGAGTCACATACTGCAAAAAACATCCAAGTGGAGAGTTCCTGTTGCTTATATTGACATTACCTTTGTGCTTTAATTCAGAACACTTGGGCCAGCCCATGAGCACCTTGCGAAGAGTATTGAAGACAGTGGGAATGTACAAGGGAAAATGCACCTTTCAGGTTGTTTTGCTCATGGACAAAAAGGGAGCACCAGCAGACAGTGGTCCACATTCTGTTTTTAAAAATATGAGTCTTAAAAGGCAGGGACTGAAGGGTTCTGTATGTCTGGTGCAGAATCTGTTTACCCAACCATTCTAGTTACCTTAAAGAAATTTGTAAGAAGTTTTATGATAGCTTTCTCTTTCTTTGTTTTTTTTAATTAGTGTTAGATGTTCAGCTTCCCTTATTCTTCCAAAAACGCAGATCTTTAACAAGTTTGGGGAAAAACACAGTGTGTGGTTGTAACGTGATAGATGTCTATCTATAAAAAAAATAAATAAATCACTTGATCTGCCCGTGAATCAACACTGTAAGCATTTGCCAGAGATATTACTTAAAATACAGGAAATACTTCAGTGTGGAAAGTAACTGTACATAATCACAGATCACAGTCCAGGTTGGAAGGGAACTGGAAAGATCACCTTGTCCAACCTCATGTGGGAAAGGGAGCCCAGCTGAGATTATCCAGTCTCATCTTGGAAATCTTTCATATGTTGAGCTGAAACCCCTCTTGGTGCAACTTGTACTATAATGACTATATTAAGTCACACATAAAGATGAATTCATACAATGAAAGATGTTTCCCAGCAGAATTCCCAGTAAATAAGAAATGGCCAGTTTTGGACCCAATGAGATCAGCTGCTTTATGTTCATGGGGTTTTTTTCTCTTTCAGACTCTTAGAAACCCACAAAAATTCATATTATGACCCTAAGGTTTTGAAATTATCTGAAAAATGGGGGGGGGGGAAGGACTTTTTTTTCCCTTTAAAAAATATAGCTATTTGTTAAGCACACATAGCATTCCCTGGGGATACTAGAAAACAACTTTTGAAAACTTTCCCATTGAGATGCCATGAAGAACTCCTACGCTAAGCCAGAACTCATCCAGCCATTGAATCTGCAGCAGGAGACTGGGACATCGGGAAGTCCTTCAAACATCCACTCCTAACACACAGTCCCAGGTAATGGCATCATTAGGGACACCCTGAAACACCGAAATTCAGGCACAGGGATACGACAAGGGTTGTATCCGTTAGCTATGATCAACTTTTAAAGGCAGTTATCCCACTATATCTGCAATATCCCTTGGCTTAAATTTTGGCTTTTTTCAGTTCTGAACTGAAACTCAATCACCTTTATCTCTTTAGCATTCACTTTTTCACCTTCTGAAATACTAAGTACAACCATATTATCAACCAGGACTTCTCAGAAGTGGCTCGTGATTTAAGTGCCCACCATAAAACACTTTTAAGGAGCTGGAGCTCACGAACATCCAACTCTTACTGAAATTCTCATGCAGGCGTCCAAAAACACTGCTCACTTTTTACTGACTTGGCCCCGAGGACTCAGTCCTTGCCCAATTCCAGCTATCCCAACCCCGAAGTCCCTTTATGCATGTGCTACGCTACCCTTTTCACGTAAATCACTGGCAAAAAAAGGCTGAAACCAGAACCCCGATAAAACAGAGGGATCGCGGGATAAGTATCAGTTGTTAAAATCAAACCGAAGAGGCTGTTGGTAAAATAAATAAATATAAAAAGATAAATAAACAGATATACATTTTGGAGGGATACAAGGGGAGCGAGATGGCAAAACATCCCCCCCCGAGCTGGATCTAAAGCACAAGTCACAAGTGTGATAACGCACCTCGGGCACCATCAACCACGGACCGCAAAGCGGGACCGCCTGGGAATAGTTACGCCGGGAACAGTTACCGGCCCGAACACTCGGAAAGAGCTTTTTTACGAAGCAATTAAATCCAGACCGAGTATAAGCCCCCGAGTTCGTTAACGGGAGGTGGCGGGGCCGCCGGGCTGCGCTGCCCTCGCCCCTCAGCACCGCGGGCTCGGCGCCGCTCGGCACATCCCGCCCCGGGATCCCCGCCGTGCCCCCTTACCTGGCGTGGCGTCCCCGGGCTCGGCGCGGCTGCCCGCGCGCAGCAGCAGGAGCAGCGGGAGCAGCAGCGGGAGGCTCCGGTCCGCGCCGCCCGGCTGCTGCATTCCTGAGCCGGCGCTGCTCCCGCATCCACCGCGGGGCCGCCGCTCCTCCGTCCCGCGCTGTGCCGGCGGGCGGGGAAGGGAGCGCGGGCGGGGAAGGCAGCGCGGAGCCGCCACCTCCGCCTCCCTCAGCCCCTTCCCGCTGTCACCGCCCGCCCGCCCCACGCTGCCCGGGCCCGCAGCGCCCCCTCCTGTCCCGCGCCGCTCGGCCGCCGCCGCCATTTTGTCCCCCCTGAGAGCGGCGGGGCAGGGGCGCCATGCAGGGGCCGCACGTCCTCGGAGCCGAGCTTGGAAGGCGGCACTTGGGGATATCATCCCTTCCCGAGGGGCTGCTCCTCAGATAGTAATTGCAGTCCGTGGGATTGTTGCACTTGCGGGGAAAACGCTTTTCACAGAATCACGGAATCACTGAGGCTGGAAAAGCCCTCCAGGATCGAGTCCAGCCTGTGCCCGATCCCCACCGTGTCGCCCAGCCCAGAGCACTGAGTGCCACGTCCAGTCGTTCCTTGGACACCTCCAGGGATGGGGACTCCACCCCCTCCCTGGGCAGCCCCAGAGATACTTAACGACCCTTTCCATGAAGAAATTCTCCTGGTGTCCGACAAATCTAAACTTTTCCAGGCAGAGTCCATCCAGTTTTGTTCAGTCCTGGAAGGGGCATCACTCACTGCCCAGATACAGCCATGGCTATGGGGAGGGCAGATGATCAGTCTTACATGATTTAAGTTTATCCCACTGAGATCCCTGGACATGTTCTACTTTTTAGAGTCTTCCCATTGAAACAGGCAAAGAACCTGAGAGCCAGCAGTGCAGAAAAATTATTTCTCCACTGTTCTTCATACATGAGTTGATAGTTAAAAGCTTCTAATTTTCCCCTCACACCATTTCAGATTTACCGGGTATCTCCTATTTTTACAGTCAGTCAGGAACTCATAAGTCTAGGGACACCTTCCACTATGCCAGGTTGCTCCAAGCCCTGCCCAACCTGGCCTTGGACACTTCCAGGGATGAGGCAGCCACAGCTTCTCTGGGTAACCTGTGCCACAGCGTCACCACCCTCACAGCCAGTATCCCATCTAACCCTGCCCTCTGGCAGTGGGAAGCCATTCCCCCTTGTCCTGTCCCTGCAGGCCCTTGTCCAAAGTCCCTCTCCAGCTCTCTTGGAGCCCCTTTAGGCACTGGAAGGGGCTCCAAGGTCTCCCTGGAGCCTTCTCTTCTCCAGGTGAACACTCTCAGCTCTCCCAGCCTGGCTCCAGAGCAGAGGTGGAATTTCGCCTAAGTGAAATCAACATTGAATAGACTGATTTCTCCTAACCCTTCCTGAAAAAGAGACAGGACACTGCCAAAGCTCATTGAAGCTCCAGGAGTGATAACTACTTTCCATTCAGGAGAATGATCACATTCCTGGGATGCTTAGATTAGGTTTAAGATTTCAAAAGTCAGCAACTGTTTAATAAAAAGCTCATAAGCAGAGTGGAAACAAGGACAAGATTAAAGGAATTTTCTTCTCCGTTCCTGCTAGATCAGATCCCTTAGGCTTGCCTTGTGCCATATGAATCTTGTATTTCTTGTCAGACACTAATAGAGTTTCAAGAGGAGGAAGAAACCCAGATAAGCATCTGGCTGCATGTTGGGGAAGGAGATTGAGGTCTGGAACTACCTTCTCCTCACACATACACATATTCCTCCTCACACCAGGGAGGACAAGGACAAGAGATTATCTACTTCCTCGTGAAAGCTCACCAATATACAGACATAAATTAAATGGAAGAGGTAAGCCAAACTGGATACTGTTCTAGGATCTGATGTGACACATGGAAGGGACTATCAGCTGCTGGTGCTGGTGTTTCTGCCAATTTAGGTCCTTAAACCACTACTCCCCATTGAAGTGAACAAGGCATGCCTGGGTCCAGCCAAGAGTCTGGATCATCAGGCAACGTCTGACATCACGCTGAGAAGTCAGCTACAGGTCAGGGCCCACTCCTCACAAACCATTCCAGCAGGTCTGCAGGGATAAGACAGGTCTGAGGTCAAGCAGGGAAGTCCATTCACACCTCATTGTCCAGCCAAGTAGGGTCCATAGCCAGGCACAGGGATGAGGGAGTGACAGACTTCCCCTCCTAGGCAGGAGCTGAGGGGGGTCAGAGCTGAGCTTAAAGAGAGCCTCTGGGCAAGGGTGGGGTTGGAGGCCCCAGCTGAGGGTGGTCAGTCATTAAGAGCAATGAGAGCCCTCAGGGTCCTGACACTTATCATGTAGACAGGGAATACCTGAGCTGGTGCCAGTGGGAAGGTCAGGCCATGCAGCTGGGGTTGGATTGCTGCAGCACCAGCCCGGGCTTGCCTGCCCTGACCCTCTGAAGTGACATTTCACGTTACTTCTGACTGATCTAACAGCAAGGAAAAATCTCTTTTGTTTCCTGTATGTTCACCCAGGCAAGGCCGTTCAACTAAACCTGTGATGAGAGAAAATAGGAGCGATGTTCCTCCAGATGAGCCAGCTGGGTCAGTTCCCCACAGCTGCTGGAGTGCTGGAGCCAGCAAAGGCAAGTGGGACCCTTCTCCAGGGCCTTCAGTTATCCTTTTGGCAGCAACCTGCTGTTACACTTCTTCAGCTGCAACACAGAAGTGTTTCCTTCACCTCTCTGTTTGTTGTGCAATGAAGTGAAATGTCCATGAGATCCAGATCCCTCTGAGTTGGGCACTCCTGGCCTAACGATAGCAAAAAACGCTATGGCAGATGGAGAAACTAAAAGCAGATTCTCCGAGTTTTCATTTAGCTACGTGCAGTGTGAGAGGATAAATCATTTATAATTAAAAAACAAACCACTTATTTTTAGCTGCAAATCTACCAAAGTCCATGCAATTAGCAAATCTAAATGACTTCCTGGCTCAGACTGTTCAGCACAGCACAGAAATGAAAGTTAAACCATACGTTTGGGGAGTGCATGGTACATCTGCTCTCAATCTGCAGCCTTTGGAAATCAATACAAATATTCTCCCTGCTTTAACATGCTGCAGTCTGTCAGCCCACAGTGGAAGGGCTAAAAATATATTGAACAAAGGAATAGAGTGGACACAGCCTGAACACCAAAAAATGGATAGCACAGAGAATCCTTAGTGATGGCAAAAAGTAGCCAAGGTAAGGACAAGCACTGGCTTGGGAGGACAAATTAGGGTTTCTCCTACATGGCTTTGGAGATGGAGTGCACAGATAAAGCTCTAGAAGGTGACTCTGGGGAGAAGAATCAACCATTTGGTCCATGTCCACATATTTTAAAACAACGAAAGGCCTGTAGTCAATATCTTTGTGGAATTAGTTCCCGCAGGGAAAATGTATTACACACAAAACTTTTTTATTCTTTTTTTTTTTTGTTTAATGAAAAGATAGCAAAGAAGCTGTCTGGGAATGATTTGTAAGTACAATAAACCTCACAAGAGGATGATAAGCAAAGTATTGTAAGAGAATCGTGTCAGAAGTACAGCAAAATAAAAGAGAAACATTTCACATTTGTAGTTACTGACAATGTGTGTTCTTAAGTATCATGTCACATTATAAAAGAATCCTTGTTTTCCTTTCCATCTTTCACTAATATTCCTATTAATCTATTCCAGATTTCTTGATTCCAGCATTTGAAGCCATATCAGTCATCCTTCGCCCACTTGAAATTCAACTGGAATTACACCAGGTTGTCCAGGGTTCCAGAGTGGAACCTGAAGTGAGGTTTGAACTTCCCATGGATTACTAGAATCTGTGCATCCATGAAAAGACCATGTGTAAATCTGATTTCACTGTAGATATTTAAATTATAAGATGGAGAACAATTGCTGTTACTTTTAAAAGATGGAAGATTTAGACATATCTTACACTCAGTTCTTTAGAAAAGGGATTCTCTCTAACTTAGGTGAGGACTTATCCATTTGATGTGTTTTTCATTTTCTAGTGGAATTTCAGGAGTGAGTGCAATAAAAATAATAACATGTTTCTTTAAAATGAACAGGAGATATGAGCATAAATCAGAATTCCCTAAAAGAAATTAGCCACGGCATAGAGAACAGGCACATACAAGACAGACATGCCTTGTGCTCTGTGATAGGCATCCTGTAAAAGTCAGCTTAAGAAATATAGATATTGGCCAATGTGCATGTGAAAAATTTTACTTTACACTATTCTGTAGCAAAAAAAGGATCATTTTCCTTTTGTTCACAGGTCCATGAAAAATGGTTGATATGACAGGGCACTATTAACAATTAAGGCTGGTTTCAGTGTTTGTGTTTGCAGCAGGACTAAGAAAAGACACCAAGGACAGGGAGATAATGGATGGTGCTCGATGGGATGGTTTAGTTGAGTTAGATCCAGTGCTGGTCCGTGGCTTTCCCTGCTGGAATCAGGCAGGTCATCGTGGAGTGGCCCAAGCTATGTCCATAGGTAGTGGGATACACATCCCCTTCCAGGGGCAACAGGTTAGACCAGTGCATTTGTGCCAGTCTTTGCAACAGCTCTGTCTCCTCCTCAGGCTGCATTTTTCCTTTGCCTTAAGAGGAAAGCAAAGGATCAGGGAGCCTTAGGGAATGTGGCAGAGAGCCCTGCTGGAGGCAGGAATGACACAGGGAGCACCAGGAGGTGCAGGTCAGCCTTGTTCAGATCATCTACTTCAGTCTGTGGTCTGGGAGTACTTTGAAAATTGGCAGGAGAGTATGGAAAATATAAAAGGAAAAGCCTTGAAACAGACCACAATTCTTTCATATGTGTATTACACTGGAATTATTTATATATATATATGTGTGTGTGTGTATGTATATACACTGGGAGGACTCTGTTCTTTACATCCTTAAATTACAGACCTTCATAACACGTAATGTCACCCTTCTGGAAAAATGAGGGTGATAGAATGGGACACAAACACCAGCAACTACTTAATAGCACATGCAAATATTGGCACGCTTGTTATGCCTTATTTTTGTTGTTGTTATTACTTTATTTTTGGAACTGTGTGTTGGCACTCCAGCATTTCCTTACATTTGAGCTCCACTGTGCACTTTGAAGGCCTTAATTTAACGAGCAGACGTGGTGCAGTCAGAGGGAGAAGTGTGTAAGTCACACAGTGTGGGTATTTGCACTTCACATGCTGAGCTTTGTAGTCATCCTTTGGGAGGAAAGAGTTACAGTTATTTTATCTCTGTCTTTCTCATTAGCTCCAGAGGGAAGTCTTGGAAAGAAGGCAATGGATTTACGGCTCAGTTCGGGTTGGTTGTCCTTTTGCAGAACGTCTCAGGTAATTTCAGGTGAAACTCCTCCTTAACTTCAAAGTTCCTCACACAGACTTTGTTTGCTTTTTCCAAAAGGAATCAGCTAACCCAACCCTCAAAAAACCCGACTCAGGGAGGAGGCCATTAAGGCAATAGTTTAGAAAACTGAACAATAGTCCACTCAATAATCCATGATCACACCACCTGCAGGTAGCCCCGGCCCAAGTGGGAGTAAATAGTCCTGCAGGGAAGGGCTAAGGCACCGTCAGGATGAACATGGGAGATTTCACCACCCTCCTAAAAATTCTCATCTTTGTGGCCAGGCACATGAATCAGTAAAATCCTTCAGTCGTTAGAGGAAGGAGAACGTCAAGTTTTGCAGGAGAACAACAGATCCAAGATTGGTGCTTTGACAGGTTCACAAGGTGGCCTCTGCATCTGCCTTTCCAGTGTATTTACTTACCAGTCTACCCAGGGATTTTGTGAAGGATTTGGCGTCTTAAACAGCTTTTTATTCCAACAACTTTTCAATTCACCCTTAAGACTCTCAGTTAAGACAAACTGAACTGGGGATCCCTGGGTGGAATTTGCATGGAAGTTATGGGGTTTGGGTATCGGGTTTATAGCCTGATATTGTACTATCTCCCATCTCGTATTTTCCACTCATTTTGCATGTAAAACTTTTACTGCTATCAGCATGAGTTTAGGGGGCCACTAAAACTGAGACTATACCCCCAGGACCCAACATGATGTAAGGGACCCCCTTTACTTAGAACCATTTGGCTGCACTAAATCTTGATGTTGAATGTTTGGGTTAGTTCCCCCATAAACCTCGTCTGCTGGATTTATATATTTGGCTCCTTTTATTTTGACTCTGGTGGCTAAATTTGCAATGGGCTTTGAATGAATGCAATTCCACTCACACCAGCAGCACAGTGGGTATTTCTGGTTGTGTAAATACAGGGATGTATAAATACAGTCTGGGAGGATGCTGAGGGGACCCACTTGGTGGGGTTTTGGTGAGATCCGAGACTGCTCAGCACCTCCAGGGAGAAATTCCAACCTTTCCAACCTCCCCGCAGTGTCTGTGGTCCCTTTCTATAGCCTTTTGTCCCAATCACAGCACACAGTGCATTTGCTTATCACCTTTTTAATCACAAATTCTGAAATATTTATTTTCCTGTGTTCTAAAAGCACACTTCTATCTGCAACAAAGAATTATGTCAACTAGGAGGATGATGGAGATGTATTTTTCCCTCTACAGCTCTGTGAAATTTAGCTTTTTCTCACATGGGTGTGGGGTTTTTAAATAAAGCAGTATTTCACTAATGGCTTCAGTGGGATTTTTTAATTCTTTTCCTCTATTTAGAGTTGGTGGGTTTTTTTAAATCCATTTCAATTCCAGTGAAAATGCCTCTGATCTGATAAAGGAGATGAAGTCACTGCATAGGCTTACTATTTTATTTCCATAAGGTTTGAAAGTTTTGTTCCCTGCAGTGTTTTGGAGCCCAGGAGTATTCATCTGTTTTGTAAAAGGAAAGTTCTACGGAACAACATTTGGTCACTGTTGTCTGAATTTCATTATTCTGTTCTCCAGACTAGCAGAGGGGAAAAGTGCAAGTTAGCTGGGTCACAGTCTGAAATGTGAGAGCAGTCAACTTTTTCTGAAGTTTATGGGAATGAAAGGAAATTTAATACTGCTCAAAAGCAAGATTTAAAGTTGCATCATGTGAAAACAATTGGAGAAGTTTAATCCCGAGGTCTTGGGTTATTTGGTAACTTACATGACCATTTGTCAGCCTGCAAAAGATGGAGTTGGCTTTGCCTCTGTTAACAGTTGGCCTCTGTTTTGGAGTGGTTAGGGAACAAACACAAGTTATATTGGGTTTATAGACCCTACTAGTTCTATTCTTCTTTGTCCTTTCAGCCCCTGACATGTCTGCTTGTCTCCAATGTGGATCTCCCACCGATCTGGGCAACACGTGCTGACAAGCCTTTCATGTGAGAGGGGCTGCGGGGCCTGACAGCTTCTCAGCCTTCTGAAAAGCTGAATACATATCCATAATTTAACCTTTACCTCTCAGGCCTCATACATCTCATTGTATGTGGAACAAAAGCCATGGGACCCCGGGATGTAACTGAATACTCCACGTTTTGTAATGTTTCCAGTGCATCGTTTATGCTAAAAGATGTTGCTGAAACATTCTTTACATTTATAGCAGTTTCTGTGGAGTGAATTAAAGTGAAAATCTACAGAGCTTTAAATACATAAAAATTAGAGATGTCTTCAAGAGTGTTCCAGCAAAAATTCCATCAAATAACTTTTAGCAAAGTCTCTTGCTGTTAGGAAAATTCCCTGGAATTTTCCTGCCTGTGTATTCTCCCACCACGGATACATCCTCTCTGGTTTTGGCATCAGCACCTTCTGTGTTTGGCCGTCACTCACAGGCTCTCCACAGAGATTTAAAATAATGGTAATCATCATTAAAGTGAAAAAAATGGTGTCAAAACTTGTTTCTGAAGGACATTTCAAATGTTGTTTTGAGGGAGACTAACTTTTCAGAAGATCTTTGGGGCATGTGCAGGGTTGTGGCCATGGAGCTGCTGTACAACTGGACCAGTGAGGTTTAATCCATCCAGCTCACAGTGGAGCCTCTTCTGTTTTTTTCTCTGTTTGAATCTGGTTTTTTCTCAGATTAATTTATAAGTTGCTTTTACCAGCTCTGAAAATTGGGATTTATGGAGTCTCTTTTCCATTTGATTGTACAGTAACTCCTCGGACATCCACACTGGAGCTCCACAAAGGGAATTTAATCAGTGCTGGAAGTAAGGACCAGAGGGTTTGTAGATGATGTTAAATACTGATCCTGATGTCTTGAGTTCCCACAGTACTGCAGAAGAGAAAGGAAGTCTAGAGGGGAAACATATTGTGTACGGAGGCGGCAAGTTGGGAAACAGTGAAGGAGGCTGAAAAGGAGGAAAAGCTGGAAACAAAGAAGGGAAAAAGGAGAGAAGAAACTCCAGAAGTTCAGATGAAGGATCCCGTGTGCAAGCTGAGCTACAAACCATTGGGCACAATTGTGCATCTGCAACAATCTGTTGCATTTCCCTGCATCTACAAAACCATTCCTTATGAAACACCAAGCAGCAATTTGCTGTAATGGCAGAAGAAATCAGCACTATGTTATTTCTACAGGAGCTGAGCTATTGCTGTACCTTCTTCCACACACAGTAAGTTTCCCAGACATACATGGGGACATTCAGCTACTCTGACTTTTCAAGGCCTGTACCTAAAATTGAAAAATGCAGCTCAGCTGCTTTTTATAAGATATCTACAAGAGCCAGTTCAAAGCTGAACATCCAAGAGCTGCTTAAAAACTGACTTTGATTCCCCCTGATAGAGAGCTCACCAGTGCAGCTGGGGAGCTGAAACCACTGATGTCTACTTTCACTGCTGCTGCTCTTTAATTTGAACTGATCTATTCCATCTCTTTTTATTTTGAGAAAGCAGAAAAATAAAATGTCTTGCATTGCTCATACTGCCATAAATGTTATCAGCAGTAATTGCCTGAAATGCTGCCAGGAGCTGCACTGTCCCATCTGCTGCTGTGAGCGAGACACTGAGGAACAGCCCTGGACGTGGCACACATTTCTGCTTTGCAATAAAGTAAAAATAAAGGGCTTCAATTTACATTGAATTTCTCTACTCTCCATAAAACCTAACAATTCACCTTCCACTAAAGCAACAATTTTATCGGGAGGACACTCAAAGCTAGAAACCAGTGAGTGTGGAGTGTGCTCTGACCTCTTGGAACTGGTGGGAGCTCAGGTGAAAAAGGCACTTAACTGGGCTATATTCATTTTAGCATTCCAATAAACTCCAATTTAGGTATTTAAATAACACCTACATACTAATTAGCTTCTTCAGCCTAAGCTGAAGCATATCACTGATGCTTTCATTTTGCTTTGGAGAAGGTTATGCTTCACCCTGGGTGATGTAGGTACCCAGAACTAGGCAGGACCATCATTTAACTATATGTATATGTATTTCTTTCTCTGTCATTCCAGTGGCCAAACTCTCAAACAGTTGGAATTTCTTGCAAAGGAAGAAACACCTGAGCCAAATTAAACCACAGCATTGTTTAAAAATCACATTCTTTCATGTTGTGCCACGGACTGTAAGAGCTGAGCTGCTGATTCCTGCCCTCATAAAGCTTTTTCTTTGAGGCTGACTAATTACAGAGCATTTTAACACTTTTATCTTGGGGCTGCTTGGGGACAGGACAGATTTGTGGACCCTGTCTCCAGTTTTTTACCCAGAGAGGCTCTTTGCAGGCAGGTGACCCCAGAGGAGAAGGCAAAGCTCCTCTGGGCAGCCCAGGAGCAACTGTCCAAGTCTTCCCTCATGGATGTAATAGAGCTGATCATTCCCAAAGATCTCCCAGCCCCACCATGGGGGGTTAATGGCATTGTGAAGGGACACACATGACTGGGAATTTGTGCCAGAAACAACACAAGCACTCTGCTTGTGAACTTCCTAAACTCCTCCGCTTCCCTCCAGCTCCCCTCATCTCCCAGGAGCGCTGGATAAACACGGAGTCAAATGATTCAAAGCTCTGCACACTTGCTCACTGTGACACAGGGCTTTCTTTGCCTTTTATTCCCTCTACAACTTACCTTCTGTCTTTTGTGCTGTGGATGCAGGAGGTTCACCAGGACTGGAAAAAGTGGAGGAGGGACCCTGGGGACAGGAAGGATTTTTTCAGCAGCCTCTGCCTTGTAGTAGAAGGGGCCTTAAGACCCATCCAGTTCCACCCCCTGCCATGGGCAGGGACACCTTCCACTAGCCCAGGTTGCTCCAAGCCCTGTCCAACCTGGCCTTGGACACTTCCAGGGGTGGGGCAGCCACAGCTTCTCTGGGCAACCTGTGCCAGGGCCTCACCACCCTCACATCCAAGAATTCCTTTTCAACATCCCATTTCATCCCAATGCCCTTTTAGGCACTGGAAGGGGCTCTAAGGTCTCCCCAGAGCCTTCTCTTCTCCAGGCTGAACACCCCCAGCTCTCTCATAGCAGAGGTTCTCCAGCCCTTGGAGCATCTCAACATCATCACTCAGATGCCATATGAACCATCCCAACAGCTGCAGCCTTGGCTCCTCTCACACACTGTCACACACACCTGGATGAATTTCAGACCTGGACTGTTGCTCCTTGCTAGGATTCCTCATCCTAATTAAAACTTAATTTGTTCCCTGCAATCAAGCTGTGTGTGTGTAGCTGAGTGTTCATCCACAGAGGAGAGTGGGAGTTTCCAGAACTGAAGTGCAGGTGGGATGCTGTGAGCAGCAGGTTCCGTGCTGACCTCTAAAGCCATTTCCCAGATTGGGGAATGGAGCTGTTATCCCTGTTAATTCTGGCTGGGAATCACAACCTGTGAAAACAAAGGCAGTAAAACCAAATCCCTCCCTGTTTTGGAGCTTTAATCCCTTCCAGTCTCCATACAGATCCCTCTCACTGCTCCCACCTCCATCCCAGCACCAGCTCCTGATCCCATCCCATTCTTGCCAGGCTTCCCTGACCTGCTCCTTATCCAGATCCTGCTCCTTGCTGGTCCCACTTCACCATTTCTGGGATTTTTCCAGAGCCTCACCTCAGAGGTGGGGAGTGCAGAGGAACACTAAGGGAAGGGATGAGAGCAGCTCTTCTGATGGTGGAGAAAGTGCAGAGACACTGGGATGTGCTGATGGTCCCATGTCCCTGGTCAGTGTGTGAAAACATGGAGGGAACAAATGAGAATTGGTTGATTGGATTTGGTAATTTGTTTAGCTCACCTGCAGCCACTGTTCCCACCTGAGCCTGGGCACAGCTCTCAGTGCTGTGATGGGAACATAGCAAATAACACATTTTTTTCAGTGGTACCTGGAAATTTTGCCCCGAACTCTGCATGCTGAAGATCTGGGGATTAGACTTTGGATTTATGACATGGAATTACCCCACCAATAACAGCACTGTGCAGCATTTCCCTGAACTGTTTTAGCCAGTCTCAAAGTGACCTGTGGTTTACCAGGCTGGGTTTCAGCTTTGTGCTGTGGAGTCCACACTTAGGGCCCAGCTGGGCAGCTGGTGCACTCACCAAGGGCTTCAGAGATGCAGGAATTGTGACTGAATCCCTGGATTACTGGTGACATCACACTGCAGCGAGGTGTGCCAAGACCCTGGCTTGGTTGGAGACAGCCTGGAGACTCTTTACCAATGCTGCCATCTAGAGAGAGAGAGTCTCTTCCAGGATGGAAGATCCTACAGGCAACCAAGATTTAGAGCTTTTCTGCCTGGGCCACAAGGTGCGTGTGCAGTAAAACCATCACCCATGTGCTGGGACACTCTGGACACTGGTTCCTGCCAGCTCCACTTCTGGCCGTGGCAGCTCTGTGTGAACCCCTGGATGGGACAAGGAACCCCTGAGCTCTGCTCCAGGCTCAGCTGTGGCTGATCTTCCCAGACAGCTCCTGTGATGGCTTTTCCTTTCTGTGTAGTGAAACTGCAGCCATGAGATCCTGCATTACGTAACCACGGGGTAAAGTTTAAAACATAGGCTGGACACACATCTGGATCTAATTGGGCTCCTCCGGGACAGGAGTCCTGTGCTTTGGCCTGGAGAGAAGCAAGGAAAGAGCAGCAGTAATTTTTCATGCAAATTTCCAGCTGCAGAGGGGTCTGTGCAAACCCTCTGTGGCCACAGCTTTGGCAAAGGTGGCCCATTAAGTGCTGTGTGGACTGACGGTGCTCCCGCTCCTGCAGTCACTGACTGGGAAGGGATCTGCTGGAAAAGTGGGTTTCCTGAGAAAATCAGGACTAACTGAAGCTCAGAAGTGTCCTGTACCCAAAGCTGCACTGTTTATCCTGAACCACCAGCCACTGTCCCTTCCTTTCTGTCTGGTCAGGGACTGCTGGCACTGGGGCAGCTGCCAAGAGCTACATCCCGCTCAGTGACCCCACAGGCAAATCCGCCCAGGCTACCCCAGGAGAGATCTCTGGCCTGCAGCCATGGAATCACAGAATCACCGAGGTTAGAAAAGCCCTCTAAGATCATGGGGTCTAACCATTAACCCTGCACTGCCAATGCCACCACTAACCCATGTCCCCAAGTGCCACATCCACACAGCTTTTAAATCCCTCCAGGGATGGGCACTCCACCACTGCCCTGGACAGCCCCTTCCAGTGCCTGACCACCCTTTCCGTGAAGAAATTCATTCCTCCTGATGCCCAACCTGAACCTCCCCTGGTGCTCTGCCTCTTGTTCTGAAGGTGCTGAAAGAAGTCAGGAGCCCCAGGAGAGGAGAGCTGGTGTCACCAGAGAGCAGTTAGCACCAGTTAGCCCCAGTACGGGCAGAGAGCAGCTTTTAGCCCGGTTTGACTGAGCAGTGCTCATGGTTCCATTAGGAGGAGCCCAGGACTGACCTGCTTTAACAAGAGGCCAACCATAAACTCTGGGGTCACTTGTTCACCCAATGCTTAAAAGGCAAATTAGAGCAGCCAAATTGTTTCCCCCCCACTAATCCAGCTTTCTGCTTTAGTGCTCTGCATTGGGCTGTAGGGAAACCTCCAGGACACCATCCTGCCAAGGGAAGTGCTGGGCAGGCATGGAAAACACAGCTCTTCCAACCTCAGGCACAGGTTTTTCGCAGGTCCTACCTCAGCTTTTAGCCTTTATTAACACCTCCTCTTTTCTCTTTACCCCTAACCCTGATCTAGATCACTTTATGGAGCAGCTTTAGGGCACTAACACAATTTACAAATGCCATTATTTGCAATTCCAGTTGTTCTTTATAATCAAATTAGACTCTCATTGGTGCAAATCTGAATTCTGTAGTCCCTCTGAGTGTTTAATAATCGCAGCTTTACATTGTTTTCACACAGCTGACATCAAACAGCTACACCTGTCTCCAAAGTGACCCTCTCTGTGCCCTTGAATAAGACATTGCACATTAATGCCTGCAAATCTGATTATTCCAAGGCTCTTACTGTCCGCATGCAACCAAACAAGCTCATCAAAACCATCTTTTCAGGAGCCACGATGTGGGCAAATAAAAGAGCCCTGAGCAGTGACTGTGGCCCATCACTTTAGTGCTCTGCAATGCTCATTTCTGCATGGAGGGTTTGTTGGGGGGTTTCTCGCACAGAAGGCAAATGGAGATTCGTTTTCATAACTGGTGTTTAAAAGGGAAAATCCACCTGAGTGAAAAATACTCAGCTTTAATACACAGCCATGGCTGATTAAAAGACTGTGTATTACCAAAAAGTATTTGTGCTTCTTTTCCAGGAAAGTTTCCACTACAGGAAAAAAACCTCTGAATATTGAAAAATGTAGACTTTTTGTTATTCCTAGTGGCTTTTGTTTAAGGAAAAGCCAAGAGTCCGTGTGCTGACCCAAAGGCTGTCTAATGAGCACCACACACAACCCACGGGGACACAGAGAAGCAGCACAGCAACACAACACGGGGTGCTGAGGGCTGGGGTTTATTATTGTCTATCCTTAGCAGCAAAATAGTGTTCTTAATTACAAGGATAAAATGAACATTCCTCTCTCAGTGGCAGGTGGGACAAGGGGAGGTGGGCTGACCTCCTTCCCTGCGTGCATCCAGCGGCGGTGCCGCTCTATGTGATGACGGTGGGCCCGGTGCGGCCGGTCCGCTCGTGGAGCTGGGAGAGCTTCAGTGCAATGGAGATGAGAGGGGCCAACATCACCTGCAGAGAGGAGAGAGATGGCTCAGAACTACTGCAGCACATGGAGCTCTCACATGCCATGTCCAGCCTTCCCTTGTGGGCACCTGGGCTCAGCCCGGGACACCCAAAGCTCAGCTCTGCTGACCAAAGGACTAGTTTGGGCTCACATGAGCTGTGGGACCAGTGAGAGGGATGCAGTGCTCAGAGAGGAATCCCGAGCTCAGCTCCAGTGTTGCTGCTGCCACCCTCGCTGTGCCATATCCCAAACTCTGTTGCACGATGGCAGAGGACAGGGAAATCCTGAGTTCAGTTTGTTCCTCTCAGAATGTGGGATTCTTAGTCTATTTGTCAATAGTGGCACAGCAAGTTGTGCAGAAAGAGCTCACAGAGGGTTTACTGGTGAATACAGAATCTCAGAATAGGCTGAGCTGGAAGGGACCCATCAGGATCATCAGTCCAACTCCTGGCCCTGCATAGACACCCCAACAATCCCCCCTGTCCCTGGGAGTATCATCCAAACGCTCCCTGAGCTCTGGCAGCCTTGGTGCTGTGACCACTGCCCTGGGGAGCCTGTTCAGTGCTCGACCACCCTCTGGGGGAAGAACCTTTTCCTGATATCCATCCTCAACCTAAATATAAGAGAAGGATTCTTTTTCTCCCGTGCCTCCAAGAGCACAGCAGCGTTTTTAAGCTGTAAAGAACACATATTGAACTCACTACAGAACAGTGCCACCTTAAGTACAGCTGCATCCAGCTGGGATTCCACACCCACCTGTGGATCCTGATGGATCTTCTGTGCATCCTTCTCGTAGCTGTCGATGTAGAGCCGCACGGTGGCTCCCGCGCTGCCGGTGCCGCTCAGCCGGAAGATGATCCGGGAGCCGTCGGAGAAGATGAGCCGCAAGCCCTGGGCAGGGAGGAGAGAGGGAAGAGCCTCTCAGCTCTTGGGTATCCAAGGTATTTTCCATGAGAGCCAGTGTGGCTATGTCCAGCCTGCACCATCCCTGTGCTCCTCCTCTTCAGGGAGCCACAGAAGGCTCTTTTGTTACTCTCTCCCTATTCCCACAAGGATTACTGTCCCTCCTACCCCACACTGGAGAACTTGCCAGAGCTCCTGAACACAAAGCATGTTGCTGCTGGGAGATTCCTACCTCAGCACATGCCTGGAAACAAAAGCTGCCACACACAACATTCCCAACCCACTGCTATTCCATAAAAATGGACACAAAGAAAACACTCCTGTGCCCACCTGGTTTTTGGAGACACTTCCATCCACAGGGTCATTGTACTCAAAGTTATCAGCCTTCTCCACCGTGTAGGCCTTGTCCCCACACGACAGCTGCTTCCCCACGAAGGAGCGGTCGAACATCACCGCCTCCAAATCCTTCATCATTTTGTTGGCTGCGTCTGCATCCACCTCCTCATAGTCATACCTGCACCAGGCACCAACACAGGTCAGGGAGGGGAGGGTGCAGTGGGCACTGGTGGTTTGGGATGCCCTTTTTGACTTCTACTTTCTGCACTGAGGATGTCCCCTGCTCCCACACTGCAGGGAGCACGGGAAGAAAAGGCACATAAAAAGCACCAGAACAGGTTGCCCAGAGAAGCTGTGGCTGCCCCATCCCTGGAAGTGTTCAAGGCCAAGTTGGATGGGGCTTGGATCAACCTGGGATAGTGGAAGGTGTCACTGTCCATGGCAGAGGGTGGAATGAGATGAACTTTATGGTCTCTCCCAACCGAAACCAGTCTGGGATTCTATGAAAAGAGAGGAGGGTCTGTGTGCAGCACTACAGCTCCATCCAACACAGACTCCTGGGATACACTGCAGCAGCTGGTGTCAGGAGGTGGAAGCACAAAGTGCTGTCTCACATTGGGTGTGTTACAGATCCAGGGCCAGGCTCCAACTCCCGCCAGGAATTTGCTGTAATTCTGCTGACAGCATCTCAGCAGGCCCCTCACAGACACAGCTGAACACCCTCATCTGCATCCCCTGCAACTGTGACTACACCAGGGCAACATCCCACTGCCAGCTTTGAGAGACAGCAGAGAGTGGCTGGAGCACAGAAGGGATCCTAGACTCTGTATTCCGAGTGCCAGTGGGATTTGTGCCACTTTACTTGCCTGCTGACCCGCCCACCCCTGCACTGAGTGTGCTCTGCAGACACCTCGAGTGCTAAAAGGCTGCCTTTTTATCCCAGACTTTGGCATTTCCCCCAAGGTCTCCATGCCTCAGGTGTCTGCTGCCTTTGCGGTGTGGGGAGAAAAAGAAGGAAGAAGAAAAAAATAAAAAGGTAAAATCTTTCATTTGGCAATTTGAGAGGGAATTTTCATGTAGGTCTTCCAAGCTGAAAGATTTCTGCCTAATGCTTTCACTCCAGGTGACATTCCCACCTCTGCTTGTGTGCAGGCTGGTTCTCACTCCTTCCCTTTCCATATTCCATGTGTACTGCAGCTTAAATTGGAGTATTTTGGGACTGGACAGAAACTCATCCAGGTAAGTAACAGCCTGGGAGCTGGGCATTCCACAAGATACTGCTGTCACTGAAGGTATCAAAAATTTGCTGCTGATTTGGGCTCTCAAGAGCCCAACATACTGAACTGAACTTGAAAGGAAAAAAAATCATTAAAAAAAAAGATTCTTTGCATGTGTAAAATGTACAGCCTGGGCAGACTTTAATACCAGATTTATGTCTAGAACAACAACCCTAAGCTGGACACAGTGAAGGGTTCTGGTGAATCCCATTCCGTGTAACCCAGGTGTGTTACAAACTGCTCGGGGAGTTTTAAATTACTGTGAGAGAAGCAGCAAGTGCCCTGGGGCAGGAGCAGCCCCATGGTGACACACCAGTGCCATCAGTGCTTTGGCTCTGACCTGGAGGGTTGGACACGGGACAGAAGGAAGTGTGAGGTGTTGGAAGCACTTTTCCCACCTGGTAAAGTAGTTCCTGCCGTACTTCTGCCAGTGGTCCTTCATGATGTCCTCCACACTCTGCTTGCGGGTGGCCAGGATGGACAGCCAGGCCAGCACAGCCCACAGCCCGTCCTTCTCCCGGATGTGGTCGGAGCCTGTGGAGGGAACAGCACAAACACAGCTCCCACTCCTTTCACCTACCTTGTCTCCTCTCCTGCATCCATCTGGCAGCACTACAGGCTCCCAAATGGAAGGCATTCCCACAGCTCCATCCGGGCTGCATCATTAGAACGGGGCAGGATATCATCTGCTTTCAGCTACAGCCCAAGTAAAACATTCGGCCCCTTTCAACACACACACTCTCATTGTTCACAGATCCTCAACTCTGTTCCCAAGGAAGGAACGGGGAATGCACAGTAAAAAGGTCATCAAATAAAAAAAAAGGCAAATGCAGAGGAGCAGCTCAGGAAGAACATCAAGCTCCTGAGCAGCTGCCACGTTCTGTCTGCCAAGCAGCACACTGGGATCAGCACAAATCCTGGCCCAGCACCAGGACAAATGTCAGCCCTCCTGGGGAACCAAACCCCAGCAACTCTGGAATTAGCCCAGAACGGGGAGAGGAGCAGCAGGTCAGAGAGCACTGGTCATGGGGCTGGAAAATAGCAGGGCAAGGAGAGACTCCATCCACCTGTGGAGACCAGGAGAGCTCCCACACACCAGGCACGGAGAGGCTGGAAAACCCCTCTTTTGGATAGAGGAGGATTCACAGAACCACAGGACAGTTCAGGTTGGATGGGACCACAGTGGGTCATCTGGTTTGACCTCCCTGCTCCAGCAGGGTCACCCCAGGGCACATGGCACAGGGTTGCATCCAGGTTTTTCACTATCTCCAGTAAAGGAGACTCTGCACCTTCTCTGGACAACCTGTTCAGTGCTTGGTCACCGCACAGGGAAAAAGTTCTTCCTCATGTCCAGGTGGAAGTTCCTGTGCCTGTTTGTGCCTGTTGCCTCTCATTCCTGATTCCACCAAAGCTGGCACTGCACAGAGAGCAGGAAGCCACCAGAGCCCAGCCCAGCCTTGCCTGGGAGCACAGCAGGGGGCTGGGAATACACAGGAAATCTGAGAGGGGCTGGACCTTACACAGCACCCTGAGCACCCAAATGAAATGGGATCAAATGGCCCAGAACACCCCCATCCCACCCTCAGGGCTCCTGCCTCGTCAGCTCATGCTGTGCTCCACAGCTGCAAAGTTCTCGCCTTTCCACTCTGGAAAACATCCAAACAGGTATTAATGATCCCAAGGAGCTAATGCAGAGAGCACTCCAGAGATGCCATGTCACCCTCTCCAGGAGTGCCAGAGTGGGGATCCTCTGGGAAAGGGCTGGGGGCAGGGCATGGGTTAGGTGGAGCTTTGCACAAATCCCACTATTGTGGACGCAGCGATAAATTATCCCCATGGTCCCTGAGGGAGGAGAGAGCTGGGCAGAGGTGATGGAGAGGAATGCTAAATAAACACCAGTCCCATGTGATGTATCAGCTTATGGCTGGAATAAAATACCCAAGGAGCAAGCAGGAATTCTGTCACGTTGCATTACTCTAATTGCTCCTGGACTCCAGTCCCACCAGGTCACAGTTTGTTTCAATTTTTACTGGATCTATTTGGCTGCTCCTTCACCTCTCTCCCCTTCAACACTCACATTCTGTCCAGCTCCAAACAACTCCTCATTAACTTCCTATCAGCCAACCTTCCTTACCCCTTTTCATTCAAAAGTGCAAAAAATGCACTTTTTCATTCCTAAGTGCATTTGCCAGGTGGACAAACACCCTTTGCACTGTGGGGGGAGCCCAGCACTCCTGGGCTCTTTCTGTCTCCCCAGACTGCTGCAGCCCCCAGACACTTGGATTTGATGCTGTCTGGCCAAAATCCCAAACCTCTCCCTCAGCCTCTGCTGCAAATGGAATCAGTCACTTTTATTTGGGATGGAGTCACTTCCCTGCTGGGGGATGGAGAGAAACTGGGAGCTTGTTGCTCATACAACAGTTTTAGAGAGCTGCTCATCCCAGACCATATCCCATCAGCAGCTCCAGGAATGTGGAAAAGCATTTCCTGGTTTTTGGTTTGATTTATTTCCTGAAGCACCAGTGCCCTCTCATTAGCCAAGGTCCAGAATATAAACTCAGCACATCCTGAAATCACTCAGGCACTCCAAAATCTTTACTCACAATTTCCTTCAATATTTCTTTACAGAGATACCACGTTTCCTGAAATTCCCCTTTCCTTCCAACCTCAGGCCAAATCCAGTGTATCAGAATAGCATATGATTGCAAAAATATTGCCACTGAGGACTGCTCAGCCCCACAGCCCCCTGCTTTCACCCAGAGCCTGGGATCCCCTTCCTCAGGCACAGGGAAGCTGGGGGAATCCTTTCCTGTCAAGCTGTGCACCCCAGCTCCACAAAGCACTTCACCTCAGGCATTTGGGGATTTAAGGCACCCATGCACAGGTTAAAAGGTGGTGAAATGAAAAACACACAAGGTTTGAGTGTGAAATCATCCACCCTAAATTCCCTCAAGACCCTGTGCCTTGCATATCCCACCAGAGGTCCTTAGAGAACAGGGAAAACAAGATCTCAAGAGAATTCAGACCAGGTAAAACTCAACCTTTGTGCAGGAACTAGGTGCCTTTTCCACAGTCAGGATGTTAACACTATGTGGTAGATGCCATGGGAGAGCTTAGAAACTGCTGAGGTCTCCCAGGAATTCTGAGTGTCCTGCACATGCTGCTCCAATGTGGAGCAAAACCTGCTCCCTTCAACTTCCCTGCACAAATAACAGTTGTGTGTCACGTGCACACCCTTAGAAATTCCTTGTGATGTTCACTTTGTTTCTCAGTAACCCAATAACTTGCTTAGACTGTTCAAAGGCAAGTGTTAATTTAAACTTTATAAATCATACCTTGTTTTCAGAACAGGAAAATGAGGGCCCTATTAAGCTCAGAGATTTAATAGTGACCTGAAACCTTCCCTAATAAAACTCCATGCTCCAAACCATATTTCTTTCCAGAAATGAAAACATTTAGAAGGCTTTCCTGGCCACCAAGAGTTGAAAAATACATTTAACATTGCACTTAATCCCCACAGACTCAATGACCGGACTAGTAAAGAGGCCCTCAAACTTCCTGCATATCTCCACGTGCCTTCCTGAAGGACTGAGGGAAAACTGGCTCCTGCCTCACAAAACCTTCAGCACTGGTTTTTTCCACACTGATTCTTCCAAGCCTTTTTTCATATTTTATTATTTTAGAAGCATTAACAACTACAGATGAAAGAGAAATCCCAAGATATAAAGAATAAAGAACTAACAGGAGGAACTAACACCATCCTGGGTGATCCCAGGAATGCTGACTTACCAGTTCCAAAACTTTCCTCTCCACACAGAGACAGTTTGTTTGCATCCATCAGGTTTCCAAAGAACTTCCAGCCTGTTGGAGTCTCATACAGAGCAATCTTTGTAGCCTGGGCCACCCTGCAAAGGTAAGAAGGCCAAGTCACATCCCAGCTGGATTCCTGGTGCTCCCATGTGAGATGCTGCAGTATCAGCCTCTCCCTTGGGGTGACACTGCAGGCAGGGAATGCCACTGCTTTGGGGGTTTATCCTCTTTTGATCCCAGTGTAACATTTGGAAAACGGGTGGGATGTGCATTTAAAGAACAGATACAAACACACAGCTCTTCTAAAGCAACTTTAAGTTATGGATCTCCAAACATTTAACAAATCAGCACTATAAAATTTAAGGGAAGAAAAAGGGTCATTTGTTTGGACTTATCTGTAGAGAAGAGAAAGAGCCAAGAGCACAGCCCAGCTCTGCTCCCCACTACAGAGATGTGTTAAATCCCAAGAAAGGGACAGGGATCCCTCCCCCCTCCCACCTGTACAGCTGGTACCTGTCGAGGGCCCCGCTGGTGGGCATGCTCCGGGCAAATCCACGGACTCCAGTCTGCTGGAAGTACGGGATGCAGAGAATGTTGGCAGCGATGACGGCCACGGAGTCGGAGGGGTTCACGAAGAAGCCGTGTTTTCCCAGGATCATGTTGCGATCCTGAGGAGGACAAGAGGGGAACAGCTCTGCTCCCTGCTCAGCACAAGAGCTGCTCATAAACCCAACAACTCCCAGGGATTTTCTGACTGCACTGGAATAAAAGCAGAGCTCTGAAACACCTGGATACTGTTTCACCTTCCTGCTGGTTTTTCACAGCCTTTAAAGTTATTTAAATGCAGTTTGGGTTTCTTTATTGGCACAGTAGCCAACTATTGCCCAGGTGACAAAATGCAGCAAGTGGTTCACTTCCATTCAAGACTACAGAGGGAGAGAAAAGAGCTTTGCCTTCGTCCTCTGTTTAAAATCAGCTGAGCATCAGTCTCCCACAGCTGATTAGAAGGCCAAAAAGTGACCAGAGATCAGCTCATTTACCCCATCTCCATCAAAGGCAGCTCCAAAGTCATACTCTCCCGTCTTCATGGTCTGGACCAGGTCGGCAGCGTAGGTTAAGTTGGGGTCAGGGTGGTGGCCCCCAAAGTCCTCCAGTGGGGTGCAGTTCACAGCTGAGTTTGCTGGGGCTCCCAGCTCCTCACACAGGATCTTTTTCACATAAGGGCCCACAACTGTCACAGCAAAACATGGAGAGAAACAAGTTGTCCCTGCCCTTGGTCAGCTCCACACCAGCCACGTCACCACCCACCCCTGGGCTGCTCAGGCTGGGTCAGTTTGTGTGGGCTGTGGTCCTAAAGCACAGGAGCTCCCATAGGATGGTCAGTTCATGTGGTTTATGGTACTGAGCTCCACAGATCTCGAGACAAGAGGAACAAGGTGCCAAGAAAGCCAGGGTGCTCCCAATGACGTCTGTGAAAGGGACTCACAAGTTTGGCTGATATATTAAATTACATAAATCAGTCTAATGGTCTCATTTTTGTACTCAAACTCTGTGGGCACATCTTTGCCTAATTGCTGTGACCTCCATGGGACACTGACTGATGTGAAGTCAGGGCAGCTTTGATCACAGCTTCGTCCTCTGTCTCTCAAGTGCTGACTGACACATGTGAGCCCTCCAGCACTCCCCAAACTCAACCAATACCTCTGCCCCGGGGCAATTCTCAAGCCCAAACATTTCACAGAACCCTAGAATGGTTTGTGTTGGAAGGGATCTCAAAGTTATCATCTCATTCCAACCCCCAAAACACAATATTTGACAAAAGAAAATAACGTAAGGCATAAAAAGTTTGCTTGCAAGAAGAAAAATCCGGGATGCTACAAAACAAAAATCAAACTTACAAGTGATGGATATAAATTCCAGTAAAATCTCTCTCTCTGAAGGAGGTGGGAAAGCCCCTGGGACACCCAGCTCCCTAAAATGCCCCAAGCCCACCCGGGGTACCTCCGTGCATGGCGTCGATGCGGATCTTGAGGTGGTTTTTCCCTGAAAGCAGCTCCTTTAATGCATTGAAGTCAAAGATATTCCTCAGCATGTTGGCATAAGCTTCCACAGAGTCCACAATTTCCACTGGAAAAGAAAAGGGAGCAGAGAGCAACTCTCAGAGTCTGAAATCTTTGTTACAAAGTCCTTGTTGCTGTGCTAAGCATCCTCAGAGCACACGGCCAGGGCTCAGCACAAAGCCTCCCACATCCCACAGGATCAGCTGATAAAGATGAGAATAATGATGCCAAATTAAGAATTTAATTACAGGTTCTCACTGCTAATCAGGTCACAGACAAATGGACCAACAAAATCCTTAAGGAAAATTCTGTTCCCAGCTATGACTCCCAAGAGGCTCAGTCCCACTTCTCTTGCCTGGAGAGAGGGATTAAGGGAAAAGGGGAATATATATATATATATATATAAAATCAGATCTTTAATTCCACCAAAGTCAATGGGAATTGTGAACTTAATAGTTCAAAAAAGCTGCACCTTTGCAGCCAACAGGCAATATAAAAACCCCATTAACATAAAAATCCCAATACATAAATGGGGACTGAGAGAAATACCAACTTTTATCATCTTTTAATTTATTTTTTAATCAGCACAAGTCACCAGGAGATAGTAAAAAAATACTTGCAGTGTTTTTTCAAAAGTCTTTTTTTAATGCATTTTCATATTTCACTGCTGACTGACAGAAATCACATATGAAATATAACAGTTTTCCCACTCACAGGGAGAGCTTTTATTTGTGAAACCGTGGAAAAAAACAGTTACAAGATTAAACACTATATTTTTAATCGTGAAAATGCACTGTAACTGCAGAGGTGTCTGTTTTCAAGTACAAGTTTGCTTTGCAGACAAAACAGCCTTTGATTTTAGAGAAGTTTGATGGATGGAGATTTTCCCACTGAAGTGGAAACTTTTGTAGAACAGAGACTGATCTACACAAGGTAAGATGCAGGGCAAACAAACAAAAAATAAATATCAGGATGCAGGAGCAATGTCCTTCTTGGATTATCCAATGGATGAGAAGGAGGGATCAGAATGGCCATGTCTGTCCTCAGACAAACCAAATTTCCTCGTCCTTTCCAAAAGGAAGAACACTTGTTTACCTGTAAAGGGTTTAAATTTGTTCTCCAAGTCAAACTGCTGCTTCCCAATGGTGCTCAAATCCACCTGGAGATCTGGGCAGATGGCATACTCCTCAATTTTCTTGCTGATTTGGAAAATTTTATCCGTGATGGCTTCAGGAGCAGGACCTGGGAGAGAAAATGGCCAAGGGGGAAGATGGGAAAAGAGGGATGTGCTTCAGGAGTTCAGGAAAGACCCAGGGCTGGGAATCCCAGAGTATGAACATCCAGGTTTGCTCTGTTTAGGGAAACCCACTGCTCAGGGCACTGGATCTCTGTGATATTAAAGCAGAAATTGGGTTCCTTGGGGTCAACTTGAGAAACAACCAAACAAATAAGGCAAATAAGGGGCCAAGGGCCCTCACCTCCATTGGCAATGTTGAATTTGATGCCAAAGTCCCCACTGGGCCCCCCAGGGTTGTGGCTGGCTGTCAGAATGATGCCCCCAATGGCCTTGATCTTCCGGATGATGCAAGACACGGCCGGGGTGGACAGGATCCCGTTCTGCCCGATGACCAAGCGCCCGATCTGGGGATGGAACAGCAAAACAAACTCCTGTGAGGCTCAAATCCCAAATGCCAAATCCACCAAACCCCAAATGCCAGCAACAGGTAAACCAGAGCCCTGGAGGTGCATGGATGGCAGAGGCGCCCTTGTTCCTGGGAGGCCTCCAAGCTCTCCATGGTGCATCCAACCCCATGCTGTTGTGCCTTTGGAGCGTTTTCCTTCAGGAATGCTGCAGCTCAGCTGGACATGGTGCACTGGAGGGCTGAGCTCTCCAGTTGTCCCTGTTTTTATGTTGTTTAGTTGTCTCTAAACAACACCAAAAACCAACCAACCCCTCTGGCTGTGGCCTCAAATTTTGGTTTCCAAACACACAATGGGATGGAGGAGAAGCCAAAACAGCACAGAAATTGGACATCACAGCTGCTCCCGTGGGACCAGCTGCAGGTTCTTCCAGTGACTAACACATCTCCTTCCCATAAATTCAGTAAGTTCACTGAGATTGCATCCAGAGCAATGTGCTGAGCAATACAATCAGAATCCAGTTGCTGGAGTCCATGCAATAAAGCAGAGGATGAATTTCTCTGACAGAACATGCTCCTCAACACAGCCCCCAAATGAGGTGACAGAGATTTAAAAACACACCAGACTCTGCATCAGCTGAGATCAGAGAACAGAAAGAGAAAAGAGGAGGGATTCCATTCAAACACAAGATAAAGCAGGGATCAGGAGGAGTGTTCCCGACTGCAGGCCCGCGGTGGGAGCTGGGCCAAGGGCACGGGATGAGTGTGATTCCGGGCCCCTGGCACTGTCAGGTGCTAAGCCCCAGCCTCCTGCCCATCAGTTAGTGCATGGTACAGCTGTCAGAGACCAGCTGCTCAAAGATCTGCACCTCCAGCAAATAATGAGCATAAATATGAAACAGCAGTTTAGGACCCCAAGGTGAGGCCCTGCTCATGGGGGGAGCCTGTGGGACAGCAGCTCACGGTGGAGCCCTCCTGGGTTTTAATTTGAAGTGGCCCAACCTGCACAGGGTTTGCTTTTCCCCATTCTGAGCCAAAGCCAGCACTGCTTGATCTGTGCTTTATTCACTAGCACACCTTGTCCTGTGCTTTATTCCAGCCTCCAAATTTTGCTCCTCCAGTTTCCCCAAAAATTCACGGGACCTCCAGGAAGCTCCTCTGCAAAACTTCACCTCTTGTTCCTCAGTTTCCCTTTGAGGGTCACATTCTGCAGCATCTCTGTGTTCTGCAGCAGCTCAAGGGATGCTGCAGAGGACTGGCAAAACAAGGGATTTTCCTTCCCACACCAGACAGGAGAGTTCCTGGTCCTCCCCACACACCTGAACTGCAGCTTTTCCTCCCCACAGTGAGGAAGGAAAGGAAGAAACACTTGTCTCCATATGAGCTGCTCTCTGATTTAGGGCCCTCCTTGGCTTCCAGAGGTTTTTAGCTGTCATTCCCCACCCATCCAATGCTCAATCCCTTGTGGTAACCACTGGAAAAGGTTGCTCATGGCAACAATGTGCTGAAAAATTTACACTTAATTCTTTTGGATTCTCTGGAATTTCTTCTGAGAAAAACCTAAGACTAGAGAAACACCTTTCATGTAATTCTCAAAACAGACCCACTTGGTGCAGCAATTTTGGGTTACAGCCCCTCAGAGCAATCCAGGCAACATTTCCACCCTGGTTTTACTGAGAGCCCACTAAGACGCACACAGGAAATAAAGAACACCTAAAATTCCCAAGATCCAGGTCTCTCGGAATAACAAGAGATCCAGAACAGACAGCAGAGCCTTTTCTTCTTAAAAAGCAGAGGAAAACAGATACAAACCCCCAAAGCCCAAGAGCCTTGCAGTGCATAAATCATGATCCACCACAAACAGACAAGCCTGTCCTGCTTCCAAAACACAGAATTCCAGCACAACTGAGATCCACATAAAGGTTGCCACTCACTTCCTCACCCTCATCTCAATTTTCAAAGGCTCTTGGAGTATTTATCACAACTTATATATGATGAGAAAGAAACAACCATGTTTTACCTTTTCCTTTGCCACTCTGGTGGCTCTCCTTGTAACTTCATTTCTGAACAACATCAGGGGTTTATATTCTCATGGAAAGGCTACAAAATCCAAGTGCCAACAGCCTGAGGCTGTCAAACCCCAAACCAAGAACACACAAATACCAAGCAGTATTTATTTTTCATTCTCCAGGTGTATTCTCTACCCAACTGCATCACTTAGAGTGAAATCAGTCATTTCTGTACTACCAAACTTGTTTTCCATTAAAAACTTAACTCCTACAGTTGAATAAAGCCTTTGGGGAAATTAAATCTCAGAGTGACTAATTTATTAAGGTTTCCTGCATTTATCAGCCACACACCGACAGGAATTTAGGGATTTAACATTTACCAACCCCATTGGCAGCAGCCATTTGGACAATCAGTTCCACTGCAGACTTATTGAGGTACCTCCCATCACCTCCAACGACCAGAGAAGATCCCTGGCGGTCTCTCAGGTCTATGGAAAAAAAGATACTCTGGAAGAAGTTCTGCAAATAGTTCGTCTTGGATTCAAAATAAAAGGTCTTCTTCCGTAATCCGCTGGTTCCCGGTTTCTGGTCATTGTAAGGGGCTGTTGGCACAGTTAGCACGGGCAGAGGAGCGTCTTCCATGTTCTTTTTTCATACAAATGCATTTAAAAAGCAAAATATGCCAAAATTAGTCCCCAACTTTGGCCCACCTATTAGACAGGAGTTCAGGGAAGCCGCTGGACACCCAAAAATAGCCCCTTGAACCTTGAGCTGCCGCTGGTTTCTGTAACTGAAGACGCTTTCCCGCACTTGCTGGGGAGGATCAATGTCCCGGAGAACACACAACTCCACGCTGCTGGGAAAGGGTTTCTGTCTTCTTTACCATCTGCTGGTTCCCACAGGCACAGCTCCTGGCCATTCCCGAGCCCAACAGTGTCAATCCATGTGGTTCTCCCTCAGGGAAGGGACGACAGGGAGGCGGGAGCAGCTCAGCTCCCGCTTGGGTGTTTTTGCCAGCCCAGCAGATCCACAGGGCAGTGCCAGGCCAGGCCAGCAGGCTGGGTCCCTGGGAGGCAACGTTCCAGAGGGATCCTGCTGGAGTTATTTAGCAAAGTCTGGTGAGTTAAAGGTCACTCTTAAAATGGAAGGGAGCGGATCTGTTACCTCCCGTTTGCTCACGCAGCTCCTGCTCTGACAACCCAACTTCTCTCTCCTCAAACACTGGAATGTTATCCACCAGGAACAGTGGGAAAAACCCAGAGAAGCTGAAAAGCTAGAGGAGCAATGGGTTCAATTGAACACCTCCAGCAAATGTCAGCGAGATTAAAACCACAAAAAACCATCAAATGTTTTGGAAAACTGCATCCGGCAAAGATACTTATTTGGGAGCAGCTTAAACATGTCTAGGAGAGACTCAGACACCAAGATACTTCTATGAAGCATCATCTTCCTGAGCATGGGGAAGGTAAATGAAGGAAGGGAAGTTTCTAGACTCCCCACCCCTGGAAGTGTCCAAGGCCAGGTTGGATGGGAAAGGAGCACCCTGGTCTAGTGGGAGGTGCCCCTGCCCATGACAGGGGTGGGATGAGGTGGGCTTTAAGGTCCCTCCCAATCCAAACTATGCTATGATTCTAACTCTGACTTTCCTCCAAACCGCTTCAATAACACTCAGAGCCCTCTGTCTGAGCCGCTGGAAACAATGTATGGATGTTACTGGTGCAGTTAAAGCACAGACACTTTGTAACAACTCCATCTGTCCCTTATGAACGCAGGGGGCAGGAGGTGTGTACTCAGCTGAACAGGGAGAATTCACAAAGGTGCTCGGAGACTCTTTCCTGAGGTGCCGAGTCTGTCATTGCTCCAGCCATTGATATATTTTCTTCCAACGGGTAAATGGATCATAGAATCATAGAGGTTGGAAAAGCCCTCTGAGATCACTGAGTCCAACCACTCACCCAGCACTGCCACGGCCACCACTAACCCATGGCCCCCAGATCCTGTTTTATGCATCAGTACATTAAAATCCAGTTGTATAATTTGTATGAGCTGACACATCTTTTACACCGACAACGAGATTTCCTGGGATACAGAAACAACTGGGTTGTGTTTTATCCATCCTGAGACTCCCTTAATTCCTAGGCACAGGTTTCCCTCTAGTGGCACAGAAACCACAATCCAGCTCCCAAAATTACACCTGGCAGCAAAAGGCCTAAGCGAGCTCTTTCCCTTCTTATTCTCAAGATAAACTTGGTGCCCTGTGAAATGTCGTGGCATTAAGTGACAGGAGGAGGGCACGGGCCACCTCCCAGCTCCTGTGACTGCACGTGGAATTACTGGCAGGGAAAAGGCCTATGAAAGGTTGGAATCTGTGTGTGCAATAAAGTACATGTGGACTGGACAGAGGAATCAAATCAGATTAAGCTGGAGAGGAGGGTGTTGGCCATTAGTGAAATGTTTGTCTACATAAAGTAAAACACATTCTGTCAAATGAAATATAAAATAGTGCATAGAAAGCTTAGGGACAAGAACAGTATAACAACAACCCTGGTTTTGGGGTGCTCACTTGCTCCCAGGGCTTTCCTGAAACATCTGCATCACTGCTGGGATAACCTAAATCACCACTAACTGGCCAAGCAGGACTGGTCAGGGGTTGGGCATCACCGGCTGCCACAGGATTCAGAGGTGGAAAAGGTCACCAAAGGTTGATGCTGAGCACCTTTGGACTGGGGCAGGGTCATTAAATCCGTGATCTGGGAGGCTTTGCTGGGATGACTGTGATCTTTACAGATCATTCACAGCTGGAAAGGAATTCAGGAATTCAGCAGGTCATCAGCTCCCTCCCCAGAACTGGATCAAATACACCCCAAAAGTTGATATAACTTGTTCTTGAAATCTTTTTCTCCAGGTAATGCCAGTGCATCACCAGCCTTGCAGCAGGAATTGTTTCCCTACAATCTGCTGGACATCTTCCTTGCAGTGGTTTAAGTTCTCCTGAGCTGACACAGCAAACAAATCATAATCCTCTTCCTGACAACTCCTCACACACTTGAAATCCTTTGGCTATAGACTCTGAGTGTCCTTTCTGCTACAGCAAACAACCCCAATCCCCTGGGCTTTTCTTTGTGGGCATGTTTCCTGGGTCTGTTGTTCCTGATGGAATTCAGATGCTGGTGAGGGCATCTCCCCCTCCCACTGCAGGCCAGGACATTTGTTAGCTTGGGTCCTTTTCCTGACCTGCACTTCAGACACACAAGAACTGAGTGAAAATAAATAACTAACTGCCCCACTCAGAGGGCAGATAAAGCCCAGGTACCCTCTGTGGGGCTGTGTTCAGCTGCAATCCTTCTTTTCCAGCTTTGTGGGAATTTCTGACAGCAACCAGCTGCTGACAGGCATCATCTCCTTACACCATTTTTCTGTGCTTAGTCCAAAAGACACAGAGCACGAAATCCCAGGCAGCAAATGGAGTGAAATCCCTTCACACTTATTTGGTGACTTTCCTTTAGGACAGAATACCATTCCCCTGAGTCCTGCCCTCTGAAAAGCACAGTTCCCTGCACTGTCCATGCACTTTGGCCATAAGAGGGTGCCAAGAGCCCTGAAAAACCCCATTGACCAGCTGCCAAAACCTGGCACTCTGTGCCCGAGGACAACTCTGGTCCAGGCAGCCACTGCTGTGACATTTGGCAATGCCAGGACAACTGGAGCCCAAGTCAAATAAACAGACTGCAAGCCTGTTAATCATACAAGGAGTGCTGCTCCAGCTGCACTGCACTTTGTCTCTATCAAGAGTTAATGTAAAAGCCAGGTTTGGAAGTTGCTGCAGAGATTATGGAGAGGCAAAAAACTATCTGGCACCATCTCCACAGCACATCCACATAAATCACTCCAGAATTAAGAGACACTGTTCTGTTCCTGCACTGCATCCCAGTTAAAATGAGCAGACAAACTGGGTGGCACAGAAAGGGCCCAGCAGGGCTGGGTTTGTCCAGGTTTGGCCCAGGGAAGTCCACGGTAGTGACCAGGACTGAGAAACTTTGTGTTCAAAGGTCAGCCCTTCAAAGCACACCCAAAGCTGCATATTATCTCCAGTTCCTGCCCCTGCACCAGGGAAAGGGCAGGGATTCCAGCTGGTTTGCCTCAAGCAGACCCAGGCATGCTCCAGGATTTCTGGCCCCAGCCTGCTGATCGACAGCACCTATCCCTGAATCCTCTTAAAAACCAGCACCCAAACCCCAAAAAAGTCCCCTTAGGCAGGGATGACCCTACACAAACCATTCTCCTTAAAGGTTTTCCCAGGCAGAGATTATTTGACCTTCCCAAGGCAACACTCCTTTCCTTAGCCTTAAGCTTCCAAAATGCCTCCCGACATTTGACCTTATAATTCTTGCCCTGTCCCCACCAGGCCAGAGAATGATGTCACTTTGTTCCCTGCAGCCTCTCTGTGCTTCCCCATCCTTTGGCTCAGGTCATTCCCTCCTCACTGGCCTCACCTGTCCCTCCTCATAGAATCCCAGAATAGTTTGGGTTGGAAGGGACATTAAAGCTCATCTCATTCCACCCCCTGCAATGGACAGGGACACTATCCCAAGTTGCATCCAACCTGGTCTTGGACACTTCCAGGGATGGGGTAGCCACAGCTTCTCTGGGCAACCTGTGCCAGGGCCTCACCACCCTCACAGGGAGAAACTGCTTCCCCCCAGAATGACCCCAGGCCATTCCTGCTGCTGTCTCCCCCAACCACACTGGATCCTCTCTGAGGGTGGTGCCCCAGGTCAGGACTTAAGCTCCTGGTGCGACTTTATTTCCTGGGCTTCATTTACGCAGCCTGACTTACTGATATTTATGTTATTTATGTGTATTCCTAAAATATGTTCCAGCTCATCATTTGAAACATTAATCCATATATTGGCTAACTCAGACCCATGACAGGGTGGGCAGGACCCCCCCACAGTGCATTCCTAGATCCCTATGAGCTTGGCCTTGGCATCACACACGGAGAGCAGCTCTCCAGCCCAATTCCTATCCTAAACTTTGCCTTGACCAAGAGAAGGCTTTAGGCTCCATCCTGCTGCCCTGCCAGCCCAGCCACAGCTGAGGTGTCTGGTTATACTGAGTCATTGTCCCAGAGATTACAGTTAAATCCCTGTAGGATGAATTTCAGCTCTGCCTGCTGGATTTGCAGAGATTAACTGCAAAGCACCTTAGCTCTGTCTCTGAGCTGGAGTTTCATTAGTGTAGAGTTTAAAATTCCAAAGAGGCACTGAAACTGGACAACCTGACACTGCCTTAATCACCTTCCACTGTAAACTGGCATAAGCCAATTAACTTTACAGGCAGAAAGAGGCTAAGCTGGTGTAACAGCAGCCTGCAACCTGTAAGAGCTGCTGCAGCATTGGCTGCCTCCTAAAATCCACCATCATCTGCAGCCAGGAAATATCTGCAGTTTGTATTTATTTCCTTACTTCACATATCACACCTCAGTTCCCCCTTCTGCCTCTGAGAAAAACAGGAACACTAGAAAGCCCAGAAATTGAGGCTTTTCTTACTGGCTTGTAGGATTCAGCATCACTGCATCTAGTTCTGGTACACAGGGATTGCTTTTTGGAATAACTTTCTGTATGATCACTTAATTTTGATATTTTTAACACCAGGAGCTCTAACTTGAAGGAAAGATCTCAATGGGAACTGACCTGGAGGCTATGGCAGAACAACACAAAGGGAGCTCCAAAAGTAGAGCAGTGGCAAGTAAAGAGCGTTTAAACACTTGGTTTCCCTGGATAACTGAGTGGGGAAAAAGGTAAAGAGCAGCCAAGCCAGGAAACCAAACTTCCTAGGGTAGAGAGCAGCATTTCTAATAAAATCCCTGTGTCCTGCAGCTGTAGAACAAAGCCAGGCAGTATTTAGCATGCAAAGCACTGCCTGGCATTCAAAACACCTTCCAGCTACTTTGCAGCACTTGGAAAACTGTTTAGTTAAGAAGGAACCAAGGGCACAGTAAATTTGTGGAATAGCAGGTGACAATGTCAGTGAATCAGCCTGGTGCTGGTTATATGATCAGATCTGGATTTACAGCTTCAGTTCTGTCATTTTTGGTTGTTTTTGAAATAAAGCTGTTGCACTGCCATCATTCTACTGACATGTAATGCTCCAACAGGAGTTTTCAAGCTTTTATTCATGTAATTAAGAGTCAGACTCACTATGTGGGAATCACATCCAGGGAACGTGGCACAGAGACCAAAACAAAGCAGGGAGGCAACGCTGGATGCCAAACCCAACAACCTCTGTTGCAGTTTACTTATATAAATGCAAACTTAAAAACAAGATAAACAGTCCTTAATTTTACAAATCCAAACTGAGTTGCCAGTAAAAAATAACTATTTAGTTACATATTAACCACTCCAGTTAGAGACAAAACCAAAACTCAGTTTAGCATCCTTTCTTTTTACTTGTAAAACTAACAATCATCAGCTGTGGCCCTCAGGTCTGTCCTGTGTTTCCAGAGGATCATTCAGTCAGGTCTTAACACCACATGGTTTTAAAGTATTCATTCAATCACCTCTTAATCCCTAGGACCAGAAATGCAGTTTTCCAGCACTCGTTTTCTCTGTATTTCTCAGCATTTCTCACACTGAGTCCTTCCCGGAGTCCTGGCTGCTGGAATCAGGAGATCTCCAAGAGCCCCAGCACTCAGACAAAACCAAAGGCTCCAGGAATGAGTATCCATGTGCTGTTCCCTGTTCCCAAAGTGTCTGTTGGACACTTTCTTACCAGTTAACAGCAGTTTTCCACCCTTCTCTTTGAAGGGCTGGCAACTTCCAGTTACTTCACATTTACTATGAAGAAACAGGATTTTCATAGATTCTTCCTTAACTACACTCTGGTAACCACTAGGAACTAATATTTGCAATTACAGGGAAAAACCACAAAGCAACCATCCCTTAACCATTCCAAAACAGGAAGGCAAGCACAAAAAAGATGTATTAAAATTTTATTAAAAACTACTGTTTTCAGTCACCTCGTTTCTTGAGGTTTTGCCCTTCTTAAATTTGGCAATACTTGCACTGCCTTATACCAAATGTAGCCAATAACTGTACATCAAGTTTTCAGTAGCTCTCTACTCTATAGATCACCCCTCTGTACCTCCTCTGGTTACTTATTCAGGCTTTACCTGCTGTCCCTTTATCAACCCACATATTCTTCCACATGTGTTCTTCCTCCACCTCCCATTTTCCCTGCCCTTTGAGCAAATTCTCTCCCAGCACTTTGAATTCATGTGGACAAAATGCTCCAAGGCAAACTGCTGTTGGCAAGGGCATCCCTTGGGACCCGCTGCAGCTCTGGCAGCGAGCTCAGCTCTGCACGTACGTGAGTGTCTGCACACCCTCCCAAAACACCTCCTCACAGCCCAGCATGGCTCTGCCTCCAGGCCTTTCCTTACTCCTGGGATGGAGCTGAGGTGCAGATGATGGAGAACTCGGTGCTTGGAAAGCTGCCACATCCCGCCAGGCCCCGGGTGCACATCCAGAAACCTGCACAAACACTTTATCCCAGGGAACAAGTTTCCCATTCTGCTTATTCACAGTGATCCATAGGGATCCTGTCTGTGTGTGCTGTCGGGCATGAAAGCTGCATGTTCCAACTCCAACCCCTTCCTAGAACAGATAAATACACCAGTGTCTGCTGCTTTTCCACCAGGGAAGGCTGCACTATCCATCACTTCCAGAGGTGCACAGAGCAAGGCTGGTGCTGCTCAGGGATGCTGGAATAGGGAATCACACATCACAAAAAAGCAGATTTCTACATAGCTTAAAAACCCCTCAAACAAACCAGTCATTTGCTTTTTTTGTGCCCTAAGAAGGCAGAGATCTCAAATTGCTAATTCTTTTCATAAGTAGTCAGATCTTTAAAGTCATTGAGGCACTGGGAAGCTGAAATAGGGAACTCTAAGGTTTTACCCTATGTCCAACCCAGAGCACCAAATATCCTTAGCTCACTCCCTCCTTCGTGGTCCATGAGGAAGAATGTTTGCTGCTGATGTTGGTGTCCCAAAAGAAAGGGATATTTTTCATTTGGAAAACACAAAATGTAGGAAAAAGCCTCCCTTTACAAACTCCAGTGCAGCTCTCCCTGCCAACATCCCGGTCTCCGCTGGGCTTCCCTCGGGCTGCCCAAGTGACAGGACCAAGATGAAGCAACAGGGATGAAACCCCAGCACGGAGACACATCCCAGTGTCGGGGAAGGGAACGCCGCTCCCCTCCCAAACCTCACCACCTGCACGCTGTGCACTGGTTTGCGTTTCAGCTGGAAAACCCCCCGACGGCCCGAAGGAAGAAGGAATATGAGGTAAGTGGTGTTTGCCTCCTCCCCGGCCGCAAGGTGGGGAAGGCTGCCGGGGGGTTTCTCCTGCCTGCACCGTGAGCTGTGCCCACGGCAGCCTCGTCAGCTCATCTGTCACTCACCGAGTTACTTCCATGCCGCGGACACGCAAAGCGCCAGCGATTTCCGGGATCCCGGCTCCCGGCTCCTTACCCCGTTGGCGGCGGCGATGCGGACGATGAGCTGGATGGCGTCCCTCATGTAGAAGCGGCCGTCGCCCCCCACCACGAGCGTGGCTTCCTGGCGCTCCGCGGGCGGCACCGTGGCCAGGATGCTCTGGATGAAGTTCTCGGTGTAGTGGGCATTGCTCTGGAACACCGTGACCCGCTTGCGCAGCCCGCTGGTGCCCGGCTTCTGGTCGCCGTAGGGCTTGGTCTTCACGGTCTCGATCCGCACCATGGCCGGCGCCGGGAGAGTTCCGGGAGCCGGGGGGGCACCGGGCCGGACCGGCCCCGCCGCCAGCACCGCCCCGAGACCGCCCCTTAAAGGCACCACCCGCGCGGCCGCCTGGGCACCCAGCGGAGAGAAGACACAGCATCCTGCCCTGCCCTGCCGTGTCCTGCCCTGCTCCCAGATGCCGCGCTGCCGAGCTCTGGGTGTGCAGAGAGAGCACTGAGCATCCCTGTCCTGCCACAGCACTGAGCACCTCCGTGGGTGGGTGCTCTGCTTGGGCCAGGTGTCATGAATCGTGGAATGCTTTAGGTTGGAAAAGATCTCTAAGGTGATGGAGTTCAACTGTTCCCCCAGCACTGCCAAGGCCACCACTAACCCATGTCCCCAAGTGCCACATCCACAGGGGTTTTAAATCCCTCCAGGGATGGGCATTCCACCACGGCCCCAAGGCAGCCCCTTCCAAAGCCTGATCACCCTTTCCGTGAAGAAATTCTTCCCGATGTCTCACCTAAACCACCACAACTTGAGATCATTTCCTCTTGTCCTGTCCCTTGTTCCCTTAGAGCAGAGCCCGACCCTCACCTGGCTCCACCCTCCTCTCAGGGAGTTGCAGAGACCCAGAAGGTCCCCCCTGAGCCTCCTTTTCTCCAGCCTGAGCCCCCCCCAGCTCCCTCAGCTGCTCCTGGTGCTCCAGAGCCTCCATGTCCCTACAGCCACCAGCAGGACGTCACCACCAGCCCTACAGGCAGGGCCTGGTCTCAAGTGACCACCCCACGCAACCAGGACCCCCCTAAATACCCCCAGAAGGTTGGTCAGGGAAGGTCAGTGCTAGCAAACCCACGAAGAAGCTGAACTTTGTTATTATAGCACCAGTTCTCAAAAGTAAGGTAATTCCAGAAATTAAAATTACAGGTGTTACAGACACTTTTTCTCTCAAATGTCTCCCCTTGAAGAAAATAAGCTGGTACCTATGTTCAGCCTTGAAAAGAGAAGCTGGAATGTTTTTCTGTCTTGGTGGCACCTGGACTTGAAGCAAACTGGAAAATAATCTGCAGATGCTGAGATCTCTATTCTCATCTCCTCCAGGGCGGGAAAGGTAGAGCCTGCCATGGAGAGCTTGCTCATGTTCTCCCTTTGAAATCTGGGTCATTAAACCCTTCCTAGCAGCAAGAGGATCAGAACATAAATAAGGTTCCCCTGTTGCTGTGCCATGTTTTTTACCTGCAGCAAAACCAAGTCTTTCCTGTGCAGTGATTTCTCCACTAAGCTCTTCCTTCAGCCTTAACCATTCCTTTCCTAAAATGCAGAGAGAGCTGCATATGAATTCCTACCACATCTAAAAAGACTGATTTGACAAACAAGAGAAATGCAAATAATGGGCTGCTCACTTTCTAGTGTCTGTTCTACAGAGAATGTATCATTATTTCCTAACTCCTCCTTAGACACGTAGCTGGGAACTTCTGATTTACCCACACTTCGCCTGAGGCAGCATTTCAAGAGCTCAGGCAGAGCTAGAAATCACCAAATATTTGTGTGGCCTCAACTTCTACTTCTTTTAGACAGTTCTGAAAATGAAACCCACATCTACTGTACTCGCTATGGGGAAAAAATGGAAAACTAAAGGATTACCAGGAAACCTGCCCTAGCACCAAGTGTGTAAATCAGAGCCCAGCTCTCCTTTTGGCACTGACATTTACTTGCCCAGTGTAAGATTACAGCAGAGGAACAGCAGAGTGCAGGAGTTATGGCAGATAAAAATAGCTTTGCAACACTCCTCGCCGCCCTTACACATGAGGTCACGTACATTTAGTGGCTATTTTAAACTCAGACACTTTTTAAGCATCCAGTGGGCAGGGTCATCCTTTTTTTTCCCCCACATTAACATTCATTTAGAGGAACCAGAAAAGTAAGATGAATATTTTTAGTACCTCAAAGCTGGTTTTCTTTCCTGTTGCAGCCTAAACTTGGTGCACTTCAGTCTCCTTATTTCAGCTACCCTGGAAATAATTAATTGTTGTTAACAGTCAAGAGCCCAAGACAAACCTTCATTTTCCTCAAATGATAATATTTCTTTACTACATACAAAAAGGCAGACTTTATTTTACATAAAAGAGTATAAAATTAGGCAGTCATTACAGAAAAAGCGCAAGATGAGTATTATCAATGAGGGGAAAAAAGGAGAAAAAAGGCAAAATAAAATCTTGAGCCTCATCCCTTTATCCTTCTCACACCAAAACCACATCAGTGTTTAATTAGGAACCCACCAGACTCATTCACCAAAGTAAGTTTTTCCTCACTGAAGCAGTTCCAGCCTGTGATGGAACTACAGTACATGTTATAGAAAACTAGAGCATATTTAGGGAAACTAGCCTTTATAAAACACTATTATATTACAGCTGTCAGTTGTACTTCTACTGAACAGCACTAATTTTTATTGTGCCTCAGTGTTTTCATACCAATAATTTATTCTGTCAAAGGATTTTACAACTTACACTTATTCCATCCTAATCTATCACTGCACGTGTTTCTTCACAGCCTTTAGCAGAAATAAGTGATATCAGAAATATGTGATTCATTGGCTTTAACAAATCAAACTCTGCAAAGCCCAAATGTATGGCAGCTTTTTGAGAAGGACAAGATTATAAATTGTCTGGAAGCTGCCAAAACCCACTCCTGGTTTGGTGTGAATGTTCCCAACTCTGTAACCAGAGGTTTAATGTACAAGGGAGTGCACACAGTTATAAATCCACTCCTCCTGCTCGTTGAGGGGCACCACGTGCTGACAGACCTGGACAGGAGAGAGAAAACAGAGGTGAAACAGCTGGGTTTGGAGAACTGTCACCTCACGTGCTGTGTAAGCAAAATGAACTGTTTCAGTACTTGCACCACTAAATGATGAGCATTCCTCATCCATATTGACGGCTGACAGGCAAAAATCACCACGGAATTTAATTACACGACAGCAAAACATTCACAGGGGCACTGAACCCAGTACTGAATGAAGCCTAAATTACAACTAAAAAACACCTTACAGGACCAACCTATGGATATCTAAAGTGTCAGCAGCAGTATTAGAATAGGCCCCAGCCCTGCCTGTGTCACGGGACTGTGCTGTTTACAATGGGTTTGAATCCACACGGGAAAGCTGGGAAATATAAAATAGCTTGGAAGCCTCTTCTTTTAAACAAAGGGACTGTACTTTTAGAATAATAAAACCAGGATTTTATTCATAAATAAATGAAGAAAAACACCATCTGCATTTGTAAAGCATTTTCACATTCTATCCCTTAGAACTCTCATTTAGAATTTTCACTACAGCCTGCCCAGCTCTGCAACAAGGATCAGGAGATCAAAATGCCTCGTGGCTAAACATCCTTAAGCCAAGTTTAACAGAAGCAGCTGTCTGCAAATCACATTGTTCAGAAGGACTGAGATGCATTTATTGCTCTTTCTGGTTAGTGCATGCTTGGTCTGTCCCTCACAGGTATCAGTGTATCTGATTAAAATTTGCTAAAGTGAAAAATAAAAAGAAAATACAGCCTTAGAAAAGGATTATTAAAACTATTAGTAAAAGGTACATGTATTGGATGGAAAACTGAGACAGGCCCAAGTATGAAAAACTGAACTGTTATGGACTTTTATAATAAAACATCAAGAACAACATCTGATCTGTACTGGTCACCAAGATGCCACTCTCCACACGCTCCTTCTCATGATAAAAGATCTACAAAAGGAAACTATAAAGATGCCATATGATTTTCTTATTGCTTAGATTTTAAGTTGGCTGAGCAATAAAAATTATAAAAACCCCTTACCATCATGGATTTTGGTGCCACCTCTACAGCAAAAACTGTAAGACCCCTGTTATTTAGGCAGTTCTTACTCTGCTCATTGTTGACATGAATAATCACTTTGTTTTCAGACTGTAAGTAAAAAAATATGAAGGAACCCATTAGTTTTCTGGATAACTGTCTGTTCTTCCTGCAAGGACTACACATCCCTCTGGCCTCCTCTGACTTTGCTATTTTACAGGACAGAAATGCTTTAAGGATACTTTTTGAAGAGTAACAGTTTCAAATGCACCTTTGCACCAACAGAGCCCAGATCTACTGTCAGAAATTGAAGACTCACTGAAATACCAGAGAGCATCCAGCTGTCTGAGTGCAGACCTCACCTCCTTCTCTGACATATTCCCAAACATATAAATAACTCTGGAACATCCACCCTAAAGGGCACATCTAAACCCAGAGTTCAAGGAGCCTAATATTAGTCCTCTAAGCCATTCCCTTTTGCATGTCTCTCTCCTTTTAAAAATATACTTCTTGCTGTGATCTTTTCAGATTTAAAGCATCTTAAGTTCAGCATCTTACTGAGCTGTGTTTATTTACTCACAGTTCCTGATACAAATGAGACTGAGAAGGAACAGCAGGTTCATTATGTTCTATGCAGAAAGGTTTAAAATCTCTGCTTCTCACCAACCACTTCTGCTTGCATTTACAATTCTTAGCTTGGATTAGTAATAATCCTGTCAGACTAACCAGTTAATAATTCATCCATAACACAATCAATGCAAATCACTGCTCTTTGACTTTCTTGTGGACACTGAAAATGCTAAATAGTGTAAATGCTGTATTCTTTGACCTTTCTGTAATTTTATTTCCTGCTCTTAGTGTTTGTTTTCTCATATTATGATGATATTGTGTATCCAATTATTATCAAAATACTGAAAAAACTGGAATGTGAACAACAAAAATATTCAGATTCTATATGATATTTAGAACTGGCTGCCTCATTATAATAAACTGTCCCTTCTGACACTGATGTTTAGAAGTCTGAGCCATATGTCAAAAGGAGCACATCAGGCACTGGGGTGTTTTTTTTATGAAACAGATACAAAAATGTGATATCAGAAAACTTAATTCTCAAATATGACAAACAGGAGGGAGGAAGAACTGTAATAATAGACATTCCCACAAAGTACCCCACAGAGGTCTCATGCCATACCTTATTTTCAATAACAGAAGTGATTCTCCTGCCTGATTTGTAGGTGTGGACCACGATGTTCTCGGAGCCATCCAGTACTTTGGGCTCTCCTTTATTCACCACAGCCCTGCAAACAGCCCTGCTGAGCTGGGAGCCCCCTGCCTCCAGACACATGGCTTTGATTCGGGGTTTGCATCTCTCTGCATAGACGTCAATGACAAAGGGACAGGCCTGCAATGGAAAATCTGGGGTTTATCATCACCTGAGCTGTAGTTTTTTCCCCTCAGATTTCCATCCACAGCTCCTCAGTATTTTCATATCTGCTCTGAAGTAGAATTACCCAAATACACATATGTCCCTGAATATCAAATATGCCAAACCTGAGAGCCGTGGCAATATTTTAGAGGACAAATGACCTTTTTCATGCCAGCCACAGCACACTCAATATCTGGTTTGGTGCGTTCAGCTCCAACACAGGAAACCCTTCCTCGGACAGAAAAATGCACGGGAATCAGGATGAAGTACAAATGTATTCCAGTGTCTGAAATAACCCTGACTCCTTTCCCTGTCACACTGTTGCTATTTGTGCCACTTCCCACAGATTTAACACACCTGCCCTGTTGCATCAAGCCATGTTACTCCTGGTGTAACAAGCAGGAGTTTGCATTTTTTCAGATACAGTAACAGCACCTCAGTTCCTTTCAAACGCCTGCTGGAATCCACCAGGATTTCTCAAGTTCTGCCTTTAATTTGTCAGAGGCTCAATGCTCCCAAAACACCACTCTTGAATTGTTTGAAATCAAGGAATTAAAGTGTTAAGTGATAGACACAAGTTAACAGATGGAGATATTTAGATTAATGTTGTCCTTTGGAAAGCAAAGGCTGGAGCCATAAACCACAGCTGCTGTAAGGCACAAAACACCTGCCTGAAATTCCCAACTGGATAAAAACCTCCCAAAATCCTCTTTCTTGGAGGATCGCTCCCTCTCGCGGCTGAAATGCAGAAAAACAGCTTTGCAGGGGCTCTGCCGACCCCAACTTGGAGGAAAAGGAGAAACTGCTCATCGTGAAATCACTCACCAAGATGCCAAGATTTTCACTGAGAGCTGGTATCTCTCATACTGACTGTTTTGGGGGTCTGCATATATTTGTTTCACACAGATATTTTATACAGTGACTACACTAACCTGTTTTACTTTAATAAAGTTAAAGGACATTATCAGACTAAGATCCTAGAAGTCTTTTCTTGGGAACGAAACTTAAATATTTAATTATCTGTATATTTAATTTTTTTTTTAAGTTTTCATAAATTTTTTCCTCTTCATTAAAAAGATCCTCTTTCTTGAGTGAGAACTATTAACACCAAAATTATTTCTGTACAAATAAATTTAAAAAACGAAATAAAATAATAAAATAAAATATCTAAGTGTATATATACATTAGAAAAAAATCCCTGGGCCTGTAAGTAAGCAGTGTGTCACCCAAAGCCTCTTCATTAAAATTTTATGTTGAACACATTCAGACACTGTTGTGAAAGACAACAATAACAGAAATAGTCATGTCTGAAAATTAGGAATTCTGAATCATGTGGGAAAAAATGATGCATTTTTGTTGTGGTTTGGGCCAGGAAAGTGGCTTTTTTAAGGAGAGCAAATGTTGCATTTTCTAAGTTTGCTGAGAGGTCACAGTTTACCATCACTGTCTTATCAGATCTCACCAGCAAGGGCAATGAACTCTTTCAATGGGTATAATCCAAAATTTCTTCCTCTACAACCCACAAAATCCTGTCTTTCTCTAAAGCAAAAAGAAAACTTCCTCTTTCAGCAATCCAAGTGCTATCCTAGGAAACAGGGTAATGGATGTGACAGTGTAAATCCTGAATTCACCGTGTCTGGAGTGGGTCCCTGAGCTGCTGGAATCAGTTCATGGCAGACACAAACAGTGCTGCAGTTAAACATGAGCAGTTGGGTTTGCTTTATGTCCCTCATACCTCTGTCATTTCTAAGGCCTTGTTGTAGCCCAGGGACAACAGAGTGACCCAGAGGTCACTGGGATCCCCTTCCCGGTCCGTGGCTTCCATGAGATTCAGATCCAGGAATCCTTGTCTCGTGAGTTCATTCTTCTTCATCTCAAAATTCTCTGTTTAAAGGAAATAGAAAGTAGCCCTCAAAAGTCTGTTCTCTCTGCAAACACCCTTTATCCTTCCAAAGCCCAAGTTTAAAAGATGGAGCCATTTTGCAACCTCGGGCTCTCCAATATTATTTGGGAAGGACTGTCCTTGACCAGGCATGTGCTCTTTGCAGAGCTTCCCTGTGGATTTTGGATAATGCCTAGAAACAGCTGGTCCCTTGGATAACCCGAAAGAGGGTGAGATTTCAAAACACAAACAGTTCATATTGATTTTTTTTCTTTATGCTAAAACTTTGTGGTTGAGTTTTGCAGAAAGGGGTATTGCAGGAACGGGAAATGAAAGTCAGCTGGAACCAGCACCCTTAGTGCTTGAGGTCCTTGATATAGAAATGATTTACTTAGTTCCTAAAAAGCAATAAAATTCCAGTAATCCTAACACCCCTCTCTAGAGAGAATATCATAGATATCACTCTAATGTCAGCAAACACATAATGGAAATGTCCTTGTGTCAGAGAGTTTTAAAAATGGTTTTCTTATCTTCATAACAATGCTAAATCTTTACTATATATTATTAAAAAGGGATTACCAATTTAATAAATCTATCCAAGGGTACAGCTGCTGTAATAAACGGCTTGAACTTTGGTATCAAGATTTATGATATTTGTCGGAACCCTTTCAACTGATTAATGACCTGGTAAAACATTCACCAGATTCTCCTCTTTCCTCCCTTATTTATTGACACATATTTACCCCTCCTACTTGTGTGGAGATAAGTGCAGAGGCATCACCTGACAGAGTCCAAGTGTGGAAAAGTACAGGGATGAAACAGAGGAGAAAGTTAGAGAAAAGGATTTTATATGAGTTTTCCATCAATTAGGAAAAAATCCAATACCTTGGAGTGTTTTGGGGAGAAATTATTAGAAGGATTTGCCAGATCTAAAGTATCTCAGCCAGCATGTCACAGCCTACAAAGGAATTATGTCAAACATGACGTGGGCTGATACACAGTGAGACACTGGCAATCCACAGCAACTCTGGATGCCATTTTATAGCACCACAGACACTACTGAAATGAACCTCTCAACCCTTTGTGAGATAGGAAAGCAGCCCCAGCCTAATCTGCACAAAGGACAGGGAGTAAACAAATACCTGTTACAGTTTCATTCAGCACAGGATCCAGGATTAGAAAACCTGTAGTTTTTGGCAGCTACAAAACAATTAGGAATGGGAAGAACTTTCTCAGCAGAAGGTCAGTGGCACACACACCAGAATGAAGCAAAACAAAGGACAGGAGACTGGAAAAGGAAAAAAAAGAAAACAAAAGGAGAAGAGAACAACATCCACATGTGTTCTTGGAATAGGCTACAAAATACTCAGTTCTTCTATACTATACACGTACAACTCAGAAGTAGATTGATGGCCTTAATTAGTTTAACTAAGTACAGCAATGAACTTACCTTTACACACAGCCCATGCTTCCTCATCACACTTCTCTCCACTAGTTCTCAGTTCAAAGAAGTTGTATTCCTCCAGACTCAGGAGGCCATTTCCATCCAAATCTATTGTTTCAAATATATCCAATAAAGCAGCTCTGAAAGATTAAAAAAGGCAAAACTATTTCCAAAGGCTTCTGTTTGCTTCACTGGCTCATAATATTGTCAGGAACTGTTCAGTCCATTTGAGAATATCCTGTATAAAGAGTACTTTAGGAAGCTAAAAAGCTTTCAAAAAGCTGCATTTTAGCTGGAGCACACCCTCTTACAAAGTTTGGGAATTCCTGTTTGGGAATATGACTCACCTGAAGTCTTTGGTGAGGGCCAGCTCTCCATCTTCATCCCTATACACCAATTTTGCTTCTCCAGTAACTTGTGTTTTCCCCTTCCTCAGCCTGCAGCCTGTTGTGAAGGGGAGCAGCCAGTAATTCCCAGATCCAAGCTCCCCTTTCCAGCCAAACATCTGCTTTTGGAGGAACACAGGCAAGTTTGTCACTCACTTCTCAAATGATGCCTTTCCTTATTACCAGTATTATCCATACAAAAGTGATTAATCACTTGAAAACACTGGTAATGCTGGGTGCTTTCCTTAGAGATGCCATTTTAAAGATAAAAACACTTAGTGACTCTCTTACAATAAAATTTAAAGAAAATATACAGGACCAGAGATGAGGGGAGAAGGGAGAACTAAGTTAATGTTGCCATTTCTCCTCCCTTATTTCTGTCAGAGGATAAGAATATCCTGTGCTCTGTGAAGTTCAAAATTATATGTGGAAGGAGAAAGAAAATTGGAGGAAATTTTAACACATTTTGCCTCTGAAATTTTGGGTTTGAAGGTGCAGGAATAAAGTGAGTTTCTGAGAGTATCTGGAAATGTAACCAGCAACTCAGCAATACTTGCCAACATATCACACAATAACATGGTTCTCACAAGAATTCCATTAAACTTCCATACATGTGGAATTGAGGTTCTGTTACATCTTCCTTTGCACAAGTGCTGTCAGTTTTGAAAGGGAACATGCATGGAAAATGTGCTGCTTCTCTCTAATCTGACTCGCACAGCTTGAATTCCTTCCAATCACATGGGACTCACCCATATAATAATAACATACACACTAAATAACAAACAATCAGAACTGGAACACAACAATATCTGACCTCTTTGTTCTGTACTTCAGTAAAGCTCACAAGCTGTAGATTCTCTTGGGTTTCATTCTCCTTCAGAATAAATAAAGCTGTATCCACTGACAACCAGTGACAAGATCTTCCTAAAAAGAAAAATATCCCATGCATAAATGCTTAATGATAGCACAAAAGTGGTTTTCCTTGGACCTCAAAATAGATATATTCATGGTATTTATAATATTGATCCCTGTTGGTGTAAAATGGAAATTAAGAATTCATTATATGATATTGGGATTTCCTTCCTATTTAGGCCAATCAGAGAAATTGTTCCAAGCCTTGTGACTGTCTCACAGATAATTATTCCTATTAATAGTTCTATCATTAGGAAGTATTGATAGAATAGCTCTATCATTAAGAGTCAAGAATACCAAAGAGTGGTTACACACCACACAAATTTGTTCAAAATGTGAAGACATTTTTCTCCTAAAAAGGTCACTGCTCTGCTAACATGGATCCTTTCCTTACACAGCAGCATTGTGCCTTCCTCTCCACAAGAAAACACAGAGATATTCCCATACACAGGACAATAATATTGGGCAAAAGTAGAATGTTTTTATACAAAAGATGAGGGTTTTTTTGGTTACAGACAATGTCTGGACAATCCTGCAGCAGAACCGTCTAAGGTACAGGTACAAAGGGTGCCATAAAAAACCCCAAAGTTCTGAGCAGAGCACTGAGACATCCTCAAATCTGTTAAATTACTCCAATCTGTCAGATTCAGATCCCTTTTTCTCACTGAAGTCTGTTGATCAGCTTCCCATTTCAGCCAGGCAGTAACTGGAAAACGACTATTTTCCATCAATTATTTGCAGTGAAGTTTTTATTACCAACTTCAGTCAGAATCAATCACCAACCTGTAGCACAACAGATGAGTCTACACCAACTTCGGAATCTCATGGCTCCTGTTTTACAGGATTAGAAAAGAAATAATCTACTTGGAGAGAAAATAATTCCAGTGCAGCAACAAGACAAAGCCCATTAGTAAAGCACAAAGTGTTTGGGAAGCACTGACTAATCCCAGGTGGATCTAATGGTGGGTTTCACTCTTTTGAAGAGGAAAATGAAATAAAAATACACTCACCCTCTAGCTGGGGAACATTTAAAGGCTTGATGGTGACACAAACTGAGGACCTCTGAGGGAAGTGCACCCTGTACTTGTGACTGATGATTTCACCATCTTCTTCCAAGTAGAAGCAGCCTTTGGATTGTGCACGTTGCCATTCCTGGGAACCGAGCGAGTAGCAGATTTTATCTCTGATCAAGATAAAAGCACCTTCTCTGAAATATTGATTTTATTATTTAATAAATCCTGCACAAAATACACAAGATACAGCACTGATACCCTATTTTAAAAACAAGAATTATCTCAAATAGTCCTTTCTGTAGTCAATTTTTATTGCTTCACTTGTGGAAATGCCTCAAAAACAGATTCCCCCCATTCTCAAACAGATAAAATCAAATTTGAATTGCCAGTGAATTCACGAAATTCTCTGAACTGTGTGATTTACCACCAAAAGGCTGGAATTTTGCTACATCCCTCAGGCCAGCCAAGCAAGGAACACAACTGATCAGCTGAGCAAGGAGGGATTATTTGCTCAGACAAATCACAAACACAAGTACTGGTCAAATAATGTGAATTTTCTTGACTTCTGTCAAAGCTGTTGGAAAGGCAAACTGAAAAGTGCTGTGTTTGTGAATATTAATAATGTTTCTAGGGATACCATGATTTTGCTGAAACAGCCCTGTGCTTCAATTATTTACTTTTTCTGAACAGCAGCTCCCAATTTTCAATTTCAAATATCATTAGAATGATACTTCTTTGGCAAAAAAAAAAAAAAAAAAAAAAAAGATAAAATAAATACAGACACACTGTATGCCTTGAGGAATGGGAGACATCCTTGATTTGCCTTCCCTGGTTTGGATTAATGGGTGCTCAGGGACTCATGGATCTAAGAGCCTTAAGTTTTGCCCCTGAATATTGTGGAACAGGATGAGCTCCTCTATTCTAAACACTTGTCATTCAAACATTCATTTTACATAGCTGGAAACTATCTTAATCTCAAATTATTTATTGTTGTGTTCCTCCAAGATGTTGACCTAAAGGCAACAATTATTTCATCCTTAAAACATGACACAGCTGAGATAAGTGGGTGTTTGCTCATTTAGTCTCCCAGTTTAATATCTGACAGAACTGCTGGACAAAAAGTTGATCAAAGCTTTAGGAAATCAAATCTGAACTGTTATTCTTGCAGAGAGCATAAGGTGGTGCTAGGTCCCCTAAATTATCCATGTCAAATAACAAATAGGCAAATTTGGGAAGATAAAAGATGATTATCTGGTTTGATTTTACTATGTCACTTCAAAGCATAGCAGAAGTTGTCAAATAACAGCCAAAGTGGGAAATGTTTGTGTTAGAAATGTTGATTGTACAGAAATTTAGGCACCATCTGCTGCTGGTCACTGCTACTGCAATTTAAGTTACTACTGAAAATGTCCACACACCAGTGCAGAATTCCAAATAAAAACAGTGTTTGTGACAGGAATTGTTCCCGTGATTAAAGCAAAGAGCTCCATTTTTAGGACATGATCCCACTTTCTTTTTTTCCTGATGTCTTTCAATCTTGACTAAAACCAACCCCAAGAACACTCTGCAGAAATTTAACATCTCCCTCAGCCTTTTCAAGAATTGGGATTCAGCTGCAGTTGAAGCCCAACAGGACAACACGATGTCTGTGCACATCTGTAACTGGCTGGTTTTTTCTCCCAATATTTATTGATATGGCTTTGAACACACCCCAAAACTCCACTGAGAAAAAGAAAACACATGGAAGAATGCACTAGGAACACATTCCATGGTTTTTTAATTCAGACATTTACCGTATTTTGACTTCCAATGTTCTCCTCTATCAGAAATGTTACACTGGCTTTGGTCCAACTTCCTCATGGCAATATTTTCTTACTGCCCCAAAACCACAAGTGAACAGCAGAGAAAAATAAATACATATTTCTGAATAGAAGATGACTAAGAAGAATTTTTGGGTGCTACATTCTGATCCACACCACAAATGAATCCCTGGGTATTTATTCACTGATTCTGACAGAGTTTGCATTGTGCAAAACAGAGTTTATAAAAATTAACAGTTCTAGTTCTACCTTTTCATGTTTATTGATTGATTGCAGGGTTTGTATGATGCTAATCAATACTAACTGATATCTGCAGCTGCTTTGGTTTTTTCAGTCAGCTCTTACTGGCTTGGGCAAAGAAAGAAGAATCCAATCTCAGCTAAGTGTGTGCTGCTTTTATCCACCACATATCAGGTTTGAACAAGGTGAAATTGCAGGTTAAATTGCATGGAGGTCCAGATACCAAAACAGACTGCAAAAAATTCCTCTGAGATGATGTTTTTAAATTTTCATATAGAACAAATGTCACTGTATAGCAATGTGGAAGATATAAAGGACTTCAGAGTTCAATAACAAATCCAGAGTTGTTATTTGAAACAAAAATGTAGCTCCTGAGAACAATCAGTTCACTTTTCCAGCAGCAGTTACACTATGTGGTCATAACCATTTTTTCCCTTTTACACAGGAGTCTCAAGGTGCACATTTTTAATGTATCTGAGCAGTTTCCAGTTAATGCTTTATATTTCTGCAGCTATTATTTTCTGGTGAAAGAAAACTAGTAAAGGTTCAGTCAGGAAAGGGAAAACAAAGGAAAAAGATCAATATTAACACTCTACAAATATTGACTTAGCAAAGTGACTTTGTTGTCTCTCTCCCCCAGGAATTTATATTGAATGAGTGATTTATTCAAAAGAAAATACTGATAGAACATATTAGTTTAACTAAAAATCAATATTTTCAGGCTATAGCATATATTTAGAAAGTAATGCCCAACAAACTGAACATGCTCTCAGATCTGTTATTTATTTCCAATTACCTTTCATGTAAAGGTTTATGATACACAATCTTTCAGACTACTTAAGCATTTAAAGTTCTCACCAACCTAATACATTATTAAACTTTAAATTTCTCAAGAAGTCATTAAAACGTTTTCTCCAACAGTGGTTTCATTTATAAAAAAACACACTTGGTTCTATTAAACCTTCACACCTGAAAAATTATTTTCAATAACTAGATGTCAGCAAAACCAACAGTATATAAAAATGTTAATAATAACACATATCAAACTCTCAGTAGTTTATAGCTGCCCTTGACAAACTATTAATAAAACATAAAGAAGCCATTTTTCTCTGATTTTTAGCTTATTTAAAACGCAATAACATGTGTGCCTAGAGGAAAACAGCATAATTTCAGTGTGATACCTTCATTGTGTCGGGCTCAATTAGCTTTGTGCTCCTGTTGCAGCTGGAACCCACACTGACAGCGGGACAAGTGGAAGCTTTGCCACTTTGGGCTGATGAGGGCCTTGAAGGAGCTCTGCTGTCACCTACAAACACAGATATTTAGTTACAATTACATTATTTCAACCCCCTCCTAGTGCTATTTATCATGAACCTTGTGTTTGTAAGCACACGGACAAACCGGGTCCCTTCATCGCCGGTTGGTCAGAATGGGGTTTTGCCCAGAACAGAAGCAACTGCAACCAGCACAAATTCCATGCAACATTCCATACATTGCACCTCTGCAGTCTGTGGTCTTTTTCCAGTTTGGGAAGGTTTTAAAGTATCTTTGTAACTCCAGGAAGAAGATTAAACTCCCCTACTGATTGTGCTGGAAGAGTGGCCTCAATAATTGAAACAAACACACATTTTATTGATAAATGTTTAAGGTTTCATCTCCGATCTGGGAAGGAAATAAATAACTTGTCTATGTTGCAACATCTGAGCATTGTTTTCTCTCTTCCCTCTGGACTGTGTCACATGACAGCCAACAGAATTCACCCTTAGGAATCTGAGAGCTTATTCTTAGCAATTTGAGAACATATTCTGCTGAGATATTTATGTGATTGTCACTGTAGAAATTACACTAATCAAAAACATCCTCACTAATCTGAGAAAAATTCAACAAAAACTCAACTGCTCATTGACCCAGAGCTTCACCTCCAACAGAAGAAAACTCCCAATGTGAAATACAAACACCTTTTGGCAGTCTGGGATCAGTTTTCTTGGAGATTCTGGGCGATGGTTTTGGCACTGGCAGTGGGATCCCTTCAGAGGAAGTTTCAGCTTGATTCCCAAACTGCTGCTGCCTCAACCTACTGTCAACTTCCAGCCTCTCCCGGGCAGTCCTGCAGCTCTGCTCCCTGGTGGTCAGGTACAACTCACAAAACTGCAAGGAAAGAAAGGGAATCTGGTAAGTGAAACATTCTTTCTCATGGTTTTAAGGAGTAAAATTAACATCAATAAGGAAAGGACAGGTCAGTAGATGTGATGCATTTCAAGCACAATTTGAATTTTCCTGAATCAGAACAACCCCTCAAGTAACACAGTAAAGGGGAGCCACACAACAAGGAGGGCCAAATATTGAATAAAAATTAAGTTTGACTTTCAACCCAACAGATGATCTATATTTCTTTCTAGAAATTTGAAGACAGAATCCTTTGTTAAAAATCATATTAGTTTTCCTCCTATGAAACTATACTTATGTACAAATCTTTGTGAGCTGTTTATCCAGTTCACAATTTAGCCACAGGCAATTTGGGATCCTGGGTAAGATCATCACTAGACACATGGAGGTGGTAACATTGTGCTTGATGGAGTCAATAACACCAAGTCAGTACCACAAACCCAAGTATCTCTGTTTGCCATACCTTGCTGTAATCAAGTTTGCCACTGCAGTTAAAATCAGCCTGTTTAGTAATTGCATTCACTTCATCCCAAGTCATTTTATCACCTCTCTGCAATAAAAAAATCAAACCAATCATTCTTATACTGTAGCAAAGTTTTACCATCTCATTTCCAAAATCTCTACTAATGGTTAAAGATGGATAATTGAGTTTCCACTGCTACTTACTGTTGTAAGGATTTTATAGAGTTCATCATGTAAAATATATCCAGTTTTATCTGTGTCTATTTTTCCAAATGCTTCGAGCAGCTCAGTTTTTGTAACTGGCTTTTCTTGTTTTAAAATAGCACAAAAATCATCAAAATTCAGTGCAGTTGTCTGTGAAGTCCAATATTTATTAAGGGTCTTCTGAGATGGATTTCTTCCAGCCTGTTGAAGTACTGAACAATATAACACAATATTAGCTATATATTCCAGCTGTCAGTAAAGGAGTTTTCTCAAAACATTCTTGAATCGTTTTCCATGTTCAGACTTTTTTTTTTAAGCCAAATCACTCCAAGGGAAAAGTGGGTCTAAAGGACAGTCTGGGGTATAGTCTCAATCAAAATATCCACAAATTCAAAGACAAGTCTTCCCAAGTGACAAGTGTAAAATTCAGTCTATATCCTGTGCCTTAATATCAATAGCACATTATTTCTAAACCTGCACATTATCAGATCCTGTTTCTACTAAAATCTCTGTCTTTCCACTTAGTTTGCCAAAAACTGAGATCTAGTGTAGAATTCATGTTAAACAATATTTTATGTCACATCTACACAATCGAGCTTATCAATTCAAATTGCACAACATGAAAGGCAAAATGATCCCAATGATACACATTAAAGCCAACAGCCAATCCCACACATGCAACCAGGGCCTTGGATCTCACACCTGGCATTCTTCAGCATTAATTTCCTGGATCTAGTTTGCCTCTTCCAAGTCTTCACTGCAAACATCCTTTCATCAGTTCTCAGTGTGATGAAGGTGTGATGTTAAATTGAAATTAAACTCAAATGAACAGTCTGTGTGAATCCAGAGGGATGCCTCTATATCTTGCCATATAATCAAGTCTTTTAGGGAAGCACAAGAGATCCTTCATCTCCACCTGGGCTGACATTTGATTTTGAGCCAGCTGAGCACTGCCCAGGACCATCTGTGAAATGAGGTGGTGGCATCGTTACAATGCTCGGTGGGCAACTGTGTCACCATCAAAACAAACAAACAAACCCAGACACCTTTGTTGCTAATCTGCAGCTGAATGCCAAGGACTAAATAAAGATTTCTGCCCTGTCACCTCTGCAGGCAGTGCCAGGAGGACACAGCACAGTTTATATCTTCACCTGTGCCACGCTTGGGCACAAAGCAATTGTTTGGAGACTGCAGTGTCAAGGTCAGCCAAGGAAGGGCAGTTACTCTGTGTGGCTGTTGCTGTGGATAGCAGAGTTCCCTGGAATGTCAGCACAGCACAGTATTTACTTACATTTAACAGATTATCCTTCTAATGTACAACTCTGTGTTTTCATATATCCAGGGAGATCAGCACTTGCCATACCCTACCTGCCTCCCAAGTCTGCATTTGTGAAAATTCAATTAGCCTGCACCTTTTATTTATATTTCTTTATGGACTGATTCTGCTAAATAACTTCAGTATTATTACAATGCACAGGAAATGAAGCTACTATCTGTGAATAAGCAAAACTCCTAGCAATAAAATGTCACAGGGCCAATCTCTAAGTTGAATACTTTACAGTTTAGAATGTCAGCCAAACATCATGTAGCAAGAGATGTCTAAACATTAGCACATTTCAGAAATGCCAGAATTAAGATGCAATATAATTCTATAATTCTCAATGCTTACAAATTCTAACACAAGTTCTTAAATATTTCTGAAAAGACTGGGAGCCTGAGCAACTAACTGCCCTCTCAAAGTTAACCTTGAAACCAAAATGCCCAAACACTTGCTATGGAGCCAAGTGGCACGTGGATAGAGATGAAAGCCAAAGCATATATTAAAGAGATGACACTTGTTCACACCACCCCTATCTTAAAATCCAGATTATCCTAAACTATCATTAGGATGTTATAAAGGTACTTTTATTACAGCTGAGGAAGCCTGGAGAGCACTAAGTCACATGCTGTAAGAATGTGCCTGCTGATGGGTAGGATTTCATGTACTGCTCTAGGGAAAGAAGCTCCAACCAGTGTAACACAGAAGAACAGTCAGATTCTACCAACAGCTTTATTTAGTGCAGCTGAAGCAGCCAGAGAGATTTCTTTCCTGTTGTACTGCTGACAGGAACTACTTTGACACAAATACAGTCTGGATTAAAAAATGAAAACTTCTTATTTCATTCTATGGAAGCATCCTAACTCAGTAGGAGTGGAAATACAGAGTAAGAATTCCTATGGAATACCAGTTATGGTGATTTTTTGTGCCAGGGCAATTGCCCAACCTAAACTGAACTGAGAGCACTCACACTGGTGATTTACAGAGAAAAAGCTCTGTCTGATATTCCCACTTCCAGGAGTCATCCAACACCCAGCAACAAAGATTAAGGATTTGAGGAAAATGAAAGACTTTGAGGAACGGCACTTCCTATAAACTTTGAAAAATCACTATGGGATATTTTATAATAGGAAAATGTCTTCAAAGATATTAAAATCTGAACCTTATCCAAAACTACTGTGAATTCCTTAAAACTATTACTGAGCCTGTGCACTGGGATACTCTCAGTGCTGAACTGCTTGTACACCACCCACTGCCCCCATCCCACACCACAGGTACAGGGAAAAGGATCAAATCATTACCTAGGCTGAGCTGTTCTCTGCATTTGATATTTTCCAAGCTGCTTTTCAGAACAGTCAGATAAGCTGCTCTGCAGTTCATGTAGAAGTTTGCTTCTTCTGTATGCTGGGACTTCTTCCCTTGGGAATATTCCACCTGTGTGGCTTTCTGAACGGAGAGGGAAGTGTTATTCCTGGGACTGCTGGCCATCCTGGGAAGGGTACAACTACAGTTAGAGTTTGTCACCATTTCCCTGCTTAATAATTGCTCTGTTTGTCCTGTGAAACACAGACTGGCATCAGTGATCCTAACATTTAGGTGATATCCTTCCCATTGCCTAAATCTGGGATGGGAATAACTGTCTACACTTGTAGGTAGCACCATGAGATCCACAAAAAAAAAAAACTTGAGCTCTACTTATTACTCACAATTTATTCTTCATTGGCAGTAAAGTTTAATTTTATGGTATTTTATTTTAATTTCAGACATTTGACACTACAATTATTATATAATATATATTATATAATACAGATATTATATAATCACGTTTTTTGAAAGCATAAAAACACCTTTTATCTGTGAAACAAGCCATTGCTGTCCATGCTTTCTCTTTTTTGCAGTTGTAACTCAATAAAACGTATAGATAAAAGCAAAACTGTTCAAAACCATCACCCTTAGTCTTTCAAATATGCCAAGTCAAGCACACAGTTCTACTTCTAAGAGTTATCTAAATACAAATAATAAAAACAGATGTGCATAAAACTTTAAGAATATGCATAAAAATTTGAGCAACTTAGACTATATAATTGTTAATGAATTGAAAAAAAACATGAAACTCACTTTTTTCCTCAATTATTCAAACAGTTCCAAGCAGTAACTGATGCTGTTTGCTCACCAATGGCCAGTAAATGGTAACAGCAGCTTTCTGCTTTTTCCAAGGGTGATTAAGGTTTTTAGAAGGCCACCACAGAGGGCCACTAAATCCTGGTTTGCTGTTGCTCTAACAGCCTCTCGTATTATTTTACCCAATGTTGACTTCAGAAAATATATTCCAGTATAACAAATGGAATATCTCAAGTTCAGCAACAAGACAACGACATCAGAGGGTCCCCTTCAGGACTCATTGGATTTTGACTCAGGAGGCCTAAATCACTTGCACCTTGGTGAGTTATACAGGTCTTTTACACTTGGGAAAGGAAGATAATAATCTCTTCTCATGGATGAAGTACCCTATTTGTAATACCCAGCCTGCCTGCCTGACACTTTAATATTACACAGGCACTAGAAAGACCCCACAGGGACCCCCTGCCACAGTCTGGCTCCTGCAAACGGGTATCACTATAATAAAGCACCAGTGTTACACACACAAAATGGAACTGGGGGGAAAGTCAAGGAGGAAAAGAAGAATAAATGTTAATTTTCCAGTAACTAGTTTGTAAAATGTGAACTCTCGTTTGTGGTCCTTGGACTTCCCATTGCTGAGATATTTCCTGTGTGGGCCACAGTTCTGCCAAGAAATGCTACCAGTCCATTGAGGGAAATCCAGGGAGCAATGGCTCAGTGACAGCACTGCCAGCAGCCCCATGGCTTGGGCTGGGACATTTTTACTGGATAAATGACACTTTAGACAAAATAGGTGGTGGGGAGCTTTCTGGGCTGGGCTTTTAAACTGGGAGAGAGTAAGTTTAGACGGGATATTGGGATGAAATTGTTCCCTGTGAGGGTGTAGAGACCCTGGCACAGGTTTCCCAGAGAAGCTGTGGCTGTCCCATTCCTGGAAGTGTCCAGGCCAGGCTGGATGGGGCTTGGAGCAATCTGATATAGTGGAAGGTGTCCCTGCCCATGGCAGGAGGTGGAACGGGATGGGTTTTAAGGTCCCTCCCAACCCAAACCAGTCTGTGATTCTATAGAGCATGAAGATGACACAAGAACTACTACCTTTGATTTTTTTGTCGTATGATTCTAAGAGATAAAAAACAACTTCTAAACAGGAATTTAGTCACAGAATCCCAGAATCACTGAGATTAGAAAAGCTCTCCCAGCCCATCGAGTTCAGCCTGTACCCAATGCCCACCTTGTCACCCAGCCCAGAGCACTGAGTGCCACTCCAGTCGTTCCTTGGACACCTCCAGGGATGGGGACTCCACCACCTCCCGGGGTAGCCCCTTCCAATGCCTGACCACCCTTTATGTGAAGAAATTATTCCAAATATACAAAGTCAGACCCCTCACGACAACACTGACCTTCAGGACCGAGGCTCATCCACAGAGCACGCACACCTGCACAGGGAAGCTTCGCCCTGCTCCGGCCTCGCCCACCTGAAACGAGGAAACTTTTACCTCATGGATCTCGTCACCTCCCTCACCTCCCTTTCAAGGACTAAATTTACACCCCACCGTAGAAAACATTACAATCCCCTTCCCCCAGCGCATCTGAGGGGAACCAAGAACCCTCCCTCCCTCCGCCCCACCCCCAAGCGGCCTCTGAGGGGACCCTTGAGGTGCCTTTGGCCGCCCCGAACCTCCCGCCCGAAGCTCCCCGGCCCGGCTCGTACCGCGCACAGCGGGGCCCGACGAGCCCAACTCGGCCCCGGTCTGGGCCCCGCAGCCCCGAGGGGCTCCCCCGCCCTGCTCCGGCCCGGCCCGGCCCGCCCTCGGCGCCGTTTCCAGCCGGCGGCGTTTGGCGGGAGCACGGCGGGAGCTGCGAGGAGGCGGTGGGGGAGGCGGTGGGAGCGGCGGCGGGATGTCGTGGGTATCGAGGGGCGAGCGGAGCCTTTCTGCTCCCCTTTCCGCTCCGCTTTCCTCCCTTTTCCCTCTGCTCCCTTTTCCTCCCCTCTTCCTCTTCTTCCTTCTTCCCTCTCCCCTTTCCCTCCGCTCCCCTCCCCTCACGGCGGCGGGGCGGCCCCCGAGGGCGGGAAGCGGTGAGGGGAGCGCGGCTCCCGCCGAGCGGGAGCTCCCGAGCCCCTTCCCTGAGGGAAAGAGTGCGCCGAGGGTCGTCCGGGAGAGGGGAGGAGCGGCGGGGAGAGGGCGGGATTTGTTTCCAGAGGGAAACAAGGACCAGGGAATGCTTTCGATGGCGGTTCCCCTGGCGGCGTTGGGTGGGTGATGTTGCTGTGGGTGATGCTCTCTGTGTTCTGTGTTTCCGAAAGGGGGTCGGGGTGACTCCTTTCAGTGGTGCCCAGCGACAGGACAATGAGCAATGGTCTTAGACGAAAACACAGAGAGTTTCACCGCAACACGAGGAAGAACAACTTCACACTGAGGGTGGCAGAGCACAGGAACAGCTGCCCGGGCAGGGCATTGGAATCTCCCTCTCTGGAGACATTCCAAACCCACCTGGACTCGTTCCTGTGTCACCTGCTCCAGTTCTGGAATATCCCCAGTGAGGGAGACTCCACACCTTCTCTGGGCAATCCCAGTGCTCGGTCGCTGCACAAGAAAGAGTTTCTTCCACATGTTCACGTGGAATTTCCTGGGCATCAATTTCTGCCCATTGCCTCTTGTCCCATTGCTGGGCACCCCCGAACAGAGCCTGGTCCATCCTCTGACCCCTCCCTTGAAGGCATTGGCAGAAAGTAGGTTTTAATATGGATTTATGAAAGTGTGACTTTAACAGAGTTCAGTGGCAAGGTTCAGTCTATTAATACATAGATGAAACATCCACAAGAAAATAGGATCAGAATCCCTTTAGGATGATTTACATGGAGACAGGATGCAGAAGGGTCAGGTGTGCAAAGGATTTGGATACAAAAGATATGGGTGCAAAAGGTGTTACCAACTTCAACAGCAGGAAGGTGAGGCCATAAGATCCGTGATGCCTCTATATAGGCTTGGGATATTATCCCAGTTTATAACTCCTTATGGATTTCAAAGGTAAATGTTAGAGCAGTTAGGTTCCAACCTCTGCCAGTCCTGACCATGGAATTTGTAGTGGTCATGGCAGGATACAAAGGAAACTTAACAATACACAAATTTTGATTTTTTTTGTTTGTTTGTTTATTGAAGTCAGCTTCTCTCACACTGAGTTTCACCACCATTTAAGCTGAACACAGGAAATTATAGGATTGTTTTCTGGTTTTCCAATTGAAAAGACATTTTCACTGGCACATTTGAAGATGGAGCAATATGTAAATAGCAGAGAGGTGCTTTGTTTTTTTCTCCAGTAAAAGTAGAACCTAAAGAGGAAGCAAACTGAAGTGGCCTCAAAATGTGCTACAATAACCTCTAGGGCATTTTTAATGAAATAATATGATCAAATCCCTGATTCTCTATGGGTTTTTTGTACATTAACCTTGGACATGGCTGTTGCTGTTGCATTCATTCCTAAATTATAAAGGAGAGGAAGTGAAGTTCTTTAACCTGATAAATATTATGGGCAAAATAACTATTTCAGGTTGGACAGCTGGCTGGAAACATGTGCTAGCATACTCTGCATGGTCAAGAAAAGAAATTAAGTCTAGTCAGGCTACAATTCAAGGGTAGAAAACTCAGACTGAGTTGTTAAATACTGTCACCTCATGTACCTCATCCTTCCGTCTCCTTTTCTTGTTCACAGTCTGACATTTGGTTCTACACTGGAGCCAAAGTGAGGCTTTTCCAGCCATATAAAAAAGATAACCCAAACTAGAACTGCTGCTCTTCGTGTTGTTCCCTAAAATACTTCAGGAATTTTGTTTGCATGTATTGATTTCTCACCTTTGGGAAGATCAGAGGGAAGACAGTTTGGCCAACAGGGTTCTTGTGTTGGGTGTGGGGATGAATTTTGTTTCGGAGTCCAAGGCAGGGAGCACAATTTTTAAATGATTTTGATGTAGCTTCTCACATTATGGCATTGAAAAGACAAACATTAAAAACACAGCCACAAGCAAACGAGGCTGCTGTGCAGGCTGGACTGGGAAACACAAGGAAAGGTTGTGTAAAGCTAAAATTGTGTGTTAAAATGTAATATTCCAGCCCTTTCCAATGTTTAAGTGCTTAGAATGAGGCTCCAGCTTTGCCCCCATAATCTGGGGAGTTTGCAGGGGTTTTGGAGGCCAGCAGAGAGAAATTTGGGCTTCTCTGTTCCTGTCCACAATATTTGACAGACTCCAAAGAACATACCATTGATCAGTCCACAACTTTCCCCCTAAGAAATTTTTCTCAATGTTTATAACTTAATGGGATTTTCATTTAGTTTCTCATTTCTCTTCATCCTGCAGCTGTGCTGAGTCCAGATCCTGCTTTTTACTTTGCCTTTCAGTCATAAAATCTTCCATCATCACATGCCTTGGTACAACATGCAAATGCACTGGCCCCCAGAGCATCCTCTCTATTAATAAATAGGATATTTCCCTGCTGCCATGGGCTGGAAGGTGGAATGGAGTCAGGATTCCTTCAATATGGGTTTCTCTTTAAAAAAGAAATACATTGTAAAGAATTCCATCAAACTGTTACAGCTTTCACTGCCCCTTGGCCAGAATTTCATAGGCTTTTTTAATTTTAATGTTACCTGTTCCTTTGGCATTTTTAAGACAGAACGTTCTCTTCCCCTTTTTGAAATGGAGATGGTTGTAAAACAGTTTTCATATAAGACCCTTACCTGAGTTACATATCAAAGATGTGCTTCCATTCCTGTTGTCTTTAATTTACAGCAGCATAAATTTAAAAAGGGTATGTTTGGAATTAGGTCATCTTAATTCCTTACAAGGCAAAACGTTCTTTTCCAAGATGAAAACTGAACCAAGTTCTTGAAATATGATGTGTATTGCAAATCCTGTTTAATTCAATATAATATATACATTTCTTGGGGACTGTTCTTACACAGATTTTTTTGTTCCTTGTTGTTTTTTATCGTGGTTTAGACCAAGATTTAGGAACGTGCTTAAAAACTTTCAGTTGTCTGTGGGAAAAATAGTCTTAATTTATGTTGACCTTTCTTTCCTTGGAGCATTTAGCCTGCATTCAATAAAATTTTGATGACTGCTCTTTAGCAGACAGCTGTACCATATAAAGTATTATAAATATTCAGCTTTCCCCTTCCAGTGTTGCCATTAACAGCTGGGCATCCAGTTCAGCAGAGCAGATTTTGCAGAGAGAGCTTGGCATGTTCCTGAATCAGGAGAAGGAAGAAGGGAAGCAAATAGTTTCTTATGGTTTGGGGACCTGTAAAGACATAGAGCATCTGTTCCCCTGTTAAGTCATAGTCTGGCAGCACTGAATCATGTTAAGAGCTAAAATGATGGGAAAAACTACTTTTTTCTCCTTGGCTTTACCTGTGCTTTAAATGGCTTTATGCATTATTTCAACTAATGGCAAAATCCTTTCAACCCTTGCTCACAAGGTATGTAAAAGAAAAGGCTTTTGTGGGGTTTTTGGTGTTTATATCTTGGGGGAAAAGCAAATATTCAGTGTGATTTCGCTTCAGTGTCTTGATTTTTATCTCTGTTATAAAATGGAGAATCAGGTTTTCTTATGCAAACACTTTATCCTTCTAAACAAACAATGTTCTCGGTACACAGTATTTTAATCAGTTAATAGATTTGCTTTGGATGACATTTGTTTTCTTGTGTAAATGTGAAACACAACAAAGGAAACTGTTTTTAAAAATATCAATTATAGGTGTTTCTAAAAGAAATCTTTGTGTCTAGATACTGTAAAACTTGTCCATATTTTTCTCTTGCAGAGTTAAGAGAGCATTGAAGTTGGACACTGTCAAAAAAGATAATGTAAGTATTTTTTGGTGTATGGAACCATCTGTTTATATGTATAGATATATATATATCTATTTATATTTATATGTGTGTTTCTATAGATGTATATATATATATGTGTATGTATCTGTGTGCAAAAATTATGTGTGTATGAATGTGCTATTTCATTAGAGCTGCATTTATATTGTTACAGATTGGCTGTTGTCTGGGAGAATCCTAAGGCACAAAATTACTGCTGACAAATATTATAGTATAAAATTGATAGTATTTCATTTGTCACAGAACTGCCTGGTGTTAAGTAATGTACATCTGCATGAATCACTTGAAGAATATGCACATTGTTATTGCCATCACTATTTACCCAAGAGCTGAATGAGTTAAGATCCTTGGTGAAATAATTTATTAAAAATTAGCTCCATTATCCTGGGGAGCAAATGCTCTGCCCTGTAATTGTACATGGAACAATATGGAATTATGGCAATGCTGGAATCTGCATATTACAAACTGCAAAATTGAAATGAAAACATTAAAGGCATTTTCATGTCAGAGCTGTAATTACCTCCCTCAGCTAATCTGGCAGAATGAAACAATAAAGTACAAACACTGCCATAAATTTCACCACAGTTATCACAATGAAAATAAAATTGTACTGGTGCTATTATTTTTTGTAAATGCAGCTCCAGCATCCTCCCAGTCCCAGCATGGTGGGACATATGTCGGTTTATTATCTCTCCTACCACGGTGGGTGTTGCTGGAGAGGATTTTGGGAGGATGGCAGGCTTTAAAGGAAGGAAAATTTGGGAGAAGTACAGGGAGAAATAACCGATCAGCAAACCAGCTCCCAGGAAATCTCCATCTCTGTGTCATTGTGAAGAGATTTGCTCCTATGCAGCACATCTTTGGAGGCCTCACTGGTGTTTAGCAAGGTAGAAATTCACAATTTTAAAAATTTTTCTAGACATTTTTTTTATAAATTTAAACAAAGGTGGCGAAATACCGCAGTGGCACTAAAAAAAATCATTAGCAATTTAATTAGCAGCTTAGTGTACCATTACCCAACTTGTTCTGCTCACAGTGCAGCTGTGAGTGTCATTTTGCATCTGTTTCTTAGGCTGTGGTAACATTTTTGTAGGTGAGTGGTCCAGCTGAAATTCCATGGAATTCTTTTTCTGCCTTAAAGCAGATGAGCTAAAAGGAGTTGTTTGATGGTTACCTGCGTTCGGGTTCTTGTGTAGCAAAAAGCTTCACAAAAGCCCATCTGAGTGATCAAAACTTTCAGTGGGAGCTCAGTGATGTGGGTTTACACTGATTTTTTAGTTCATGCAGTGCCTCTAATGACATGTCAGAGATTTAAAGTGTGCCATAATTAAATAACTTTTTAGAAGGTAGGAAGGAACATAAAGTAGTAAACACACATTATTTGATTGAAGTATCTGTTTCATCTTTGCTGTTTCTACAGTTCATTCCCTATTTTTCAGGAGTCCGTCATTCCACCTCCTGGTCAAAATACCTATGAACTAAAGATCAAAAATCAGTGGTTTTAGATTTTGGAATGTTTGCATGATATCATTAAAAACTTGCATCACTGGAGGAGAAAGTCTTACTGCCAAATAAATACTGTCCTTGTGAGTACAACAGTAGCTTTCTCCAGGTAGTTGCTCAGATGTGGATATGCTTATCCATATCCAGAGGTGGCTGCTGTTCAAGCAGGAAAAATATCCTGAAACTGTGAGCAGGTTGGAGATTTGCTGACCTGTAGGTGCCTAAACTGGCATTGATATTTAAATTAATATTTCATTTAAAGATCATTTGAAACATTTCTTTAACCTGCTTGGACGTGGCAGAACGGTGGCAACAGACTGAGCGTTTCCATCAGGTGTTGTGTCAGCTCTGATAGACAAGAGCATAGATGGCTAATGTGAAATTATTTAGAGTATTTGAGACTAAAACAAGACAGAGGTGAGTGGGCAGCAAACTAAACATTTCAAAATATGGTGTAAGTCATATTACTAATGACCAATAGCAGCACTGCCATTAGACATATTGAAATCCTAAACCAGACACAAAATTTGGGGCTTAAGGAACTTACTTGGGATTTTTTAAATTAACATTTGTGTAGATAATCATTAGAAATAACTATCTTTTGATGCAATTAAAATCTAAAAATAGTTGCTTATAGTTCTTATGTGTCTTAAATTCTTAATACTGTAGGAAAAATAATATCAGGTTTAGGCTGCTTTAAAAAACCCAAACCAAGCAACCAGGTGATACCTAAATCTCTGGAAAACACAGACTTTTTCTTTATGGGAAAAGGAGCTTTTATTTTTTTTAGAGTAAAACTAATATTAGTGAAGAGGGGGAGTAATAGGGCAGCTTGGTGGGCACAAGGTCAACCCACCACAACATACAACATGGGCTTCCAATTGATGGGAGTACATAAAGTTAGGAATTACTGAGGAGAACCTCTTACCAGATGGTAAATGTTCAGAGAGATTTTATCAATGCTAATCCAGATATTTTTGTATTTTGCTACGTTTCAGCCATCTGATGCAACACCTCAGAAGGTCAAAAAGAAAAATCTGAATTCTTACTCCCCAACAACAGGGACACGCCAGATGAGTCCCTTTTCATCCCCTGTGAGGCACAATGAACAAAACCCCAGGAACCCCTCAGCAAAGGGTTAGTTGAACATTCCCTCTTTCTTAATACAATATTTTCCTGATTATTGGCTTGATCTAGTAACTTGTCTCTCGTGTTCTATGTTTGTTTCCTTTTCCACTTTAAAAATTTTTAATGTCTTTTGGAAAAGCTGATGTTGACTTTTAAAGCTTGAATCTTTTCAGTCTAAATCTTGGGAGTGTTTATGAAACAACTTGTTTATGAGGCAAGTTTTGCTTTCTGTTGCTCAGTGTTAAAAATGTTTGGCTTTGACTCAGTAAAAAACTTCCACACTGGCATTTTTGTCACTAATTCCATTAATTCCCCTGGTTTGGCATGTTAGCAAAGTCCTTTTTTATTTTGTGTATTTTTTGACAATTATTTTTCGTGGTGAGGCACTTCAAGGCAATTTTTAATGAACATAATACCGAATGTCATTAGCTTGCAGAAAATATATAATTATTTTTATAATTATATTATTTCCAGTTCCCTTTGGGACTTACACCCCCTTAGTTCAGCAGTCACAGTTTCTGGTGCAAGCTCCGAGTGCTCAAGAAGTGGATTTTCGGTGGCCTGACGTCCTTTTATGGCTCTGTAGGTTGTGGGGGTGATCTCTTTAAGTATCAGGGAGCCCCAGGGAAGAAGTGATTGTGTGTCTCAACCAGTCATGGAAACCTCATTTATTGAAAGGTCTTGGATTTTAGAACAGTCTTGCTTCCACAAAACTGAAGATTTATCAGCTGATATGTGTTTTATTTTTGTGGCCTTTTAGGAGCTGTGTTGGGATTTGCAATGCAAGGCCTGGATTATGTACTTCCAGGTCTGGGATGGAGGCACCAATCCTCTGTCACAGGGCCTGCCCTGTCTTGTGAGCAATTCCTCCTCTCAAACTGAGTGGCTTCTTCTCGATTCCTGAAAAGGTGGTTATTTGGCATGGTGGGCATATCCATGCTCCCACTTCCTTCACATCCCAAAATCTTCAGAGACGTTTAATCAGCCCTTTAGGTACTGACAGGAGTCATCTTAAAAGACTCTGAACAGTTTCTCTTTGGGGTTATTTTCCTCTTCAACAAAGTTGCATTAAAGCTGTGTCTTAAATGTTTCCACAAATACTCCTGGTTATGTGTTGCATTTTTTTCTTGGAATCCAAACCCACTGGTTTCCAACTTTCTTCTTGCTGTGAAAAGTAACTGTTCCAGTGAGCAGCTTCCTGACTCTGTTTAGTAGGGAACTTATGTCCTTGGCATCTAAATTTATCTACTCTGTTTTCCTACAGAAAGAAAGGTATTTTCAAATATTTCCCAGGTCAGATTTCTCTGTCAGTCTCTGCTTTTATCAGCAGAAAGGAAATTTTGTGTTTGAATGCTTTAACTTCTATATCAAGATTTGGTAGTTCTTGGTGGTAAATACGAATCTCTTCACCCTGTCCAAAGAAACCTTTCCACGAGAAGAGTTGCCAGTAGTTGTTCTCCTTACCTTTGCAAAAGCTTTTAAAATTGTATATAATGATAGCAGTTAAAATTAAAAATCTGTAGCTCTCTAGATATGTTCTCTTGACTATCCTTACGTTGGTAATTACCTGCTTTAATGAACTGTTAATTTTCATGACGACACACAAATGTTTAAATTACTACAACTTTTCAAACTTTCCCAGCCTCTCTGCACTTGAATTAGATAATGCCTTATCTCTCAGGTGAAAGTAGAGCAGGGGCAAAATGTCTTGAATTAAAATGTATATTAGGATGTCAGTGGGAAAGGTGAACGTGTACTTCCAGCCTGATATTAAGGATGGACATGGGGGAACATTCCTTTTGCCTATAAAAAGCCTGATCACGTGAGCAGAGCTGACATTTAGATGGATAATTACTCAGTAATGTAGCACTAACCAGCTCTTTTTTTCCTGTGTTCATATAGGTACAAAATGGTGTTATACAATTATTAAATCACAGGTTTCAGGGTGTCCTTTTAAATCCACAATCTCTGTTCTCCTTCTGAAAAAACACTTTTATTTTAAGAGCTGTGGTGCTTTAATAGGTTCTGGATATCACCTTTCAGGTGTTACACTTCCATCAATATTCTGTTTTTCTGTGACCAGTATGTAAGAAAACAACAGAACAAAAATTACTACAAAATTAAGTTCAAGTTCTATTGACTACTTAGATTTAAAATTGAATCTTTGAGGGTCTTCAGCTGCTGTATTGGAACAGCTTAAACTTGTATAGCACTTTGTCATTCTGAGATATTTCTAAGTGTTTTACAAAATAAAAATTAAAAGTTGATTCATCCTTGAGTGCTGATACTTGTGTGTAATAATTCAAATTTAACAAGAAATCGAAGTGTTTAATGCTTAGCGTGGCCTCCCTTTTTTAGTGTGATGTCAGGAAGATTTATTACAGAGAGATGTGAAAAGCACCTCAGTCCACAGGGTGGGATCTGGGATTGCCAGAATTATCCCAACTTCCAGTTATTAATACTCTAATCCCAAGGTTTCCAGGAATATAAATGTAAAGGGAGTTGATGAGAGCTCAAATTACAACAGTGTAAATTGTAGTGAATTCAGTGTGGTTCATTCCAGGGGATCTGTCCTGCTTTCCAAGTGAGTTTGGGGTTTTTTTTCCTCTTCCTAAAAGATCATTCTAAAATCAAGATTCATAGTAACACCAACTTCACGTCCTTCAAATAGAAAATATCTTATTTTTATCTTTATTGTTTCTTTTCTTCCTTGTGAACTCCGAGGAGGTGGGAGAGAGCAGAGCAATTCCAACACTGGATTATCCAGGAGAGGGCAGCCTCCAACAGAGCAGGATGGGTGAGTGCATCAAATGTGTTCACTTTGTCATGGGGGCAGTGATTTTTATTTCATATTTCACACAGAATTCAGTTAACAGCCATTATTTTTAGTGCTTCTGATTGCACAGGATTAGATATTCAAAGGCACTGAATGGTTATAGGTGTAAATTAATGCAAAATCTTTTACAGTTCTCACCTTTTCTGCCACAATCCAATTTTAAGGTATACATTTCCTGACATTAATGAACTTGGGGCAATCCCCAGTTAGTAAAGCACTTAAATAAATGTTTCAGGTGAGGTGTCTGATGGGCTGTTTGCCTAGATAGGCGTTATTGAACTAAATGTCGTGTTTGAAGTTGTAGCTCTTCCTTTTGAGCTCTCAGTTTGTCTGCTGGGCTTTTCCCTTGTCATGGATGTTTCCCCCACCATGAGCTTGAAATTCCTTCATTGTAGGACGGTGTTTTCTGAGTGGTGGAGTTTGACAGAATTGTTTGGGTGACATGTTACGTAGTGAAAAATAAAATATTAAAATTATACCGGTGGTAAACTAAACTGACTAAAGGGCTTTTTTGGTGGTTCAGTAATTCCCTCGGTCAACTCATTTCTTGGTGACAGAACCCTGAACTACAGAACAATTGGAGTAATCAGAGCCTTCATTAACATGTCAATGTTTGCCTTCAGTGATTCAGTATATTTTTAAAAGCTTTGCAGAAGACCAGCAGTTACTGACCTGCCACTAAAAACATTTATAAACCAACACCTACACTTGATATTTATGTGAACTTCCAGACACTTGATTTTTATGGGTGGAAAATATATAGTCCAATACGCTGCTATTATTGTTTTCTTTTCCCATATGGAAACGTAGTTTTCTACATTTCCATACTGTAGCTCCGTTCCTAAATTTGAGGGTTTTATGAGGATAATTCTCCCTTCTCTGAGAGGAAACAGTAAATAGATTATTTGATTTGCATCTTTAAATGGTTCAAAGAGAAAATACCCTAAACTATCATGGCAGGAATTTTTTTAATGTGCAAATCCTGAAGAAAATCCTCTGATACTGCTGAACCTGAGTTCCTGTCCTTAAAATTAGGATACAGGGATTTTTGGCGGTTGGGATTTGAATCCCAACCAAAGGCAGGTTGGTTTTGGTGTTACAGGTCACTGAGCTGGATCCAACCTGATTACATTGGGAAGAAACTCTGGGAAACGTTGCAAACATGGGATTTCAGTGAGTGGTGATTAGAGTAATTGGAATTGTTTTACTTTTTCTGGACCCAGGTTCCTGAAACTGCAGTCCCAAGTGAGAAGTTCATTGGCCAGAATTCTGAAAATAAGAGCAAATCTCACAAGCCTCCAGGTCTGCTTTACACTGATTTATTTTTTTGTCTGCTTTTAATACAGGATTTGAAATCAAAATTAAAATTTTGTATGCAGCATTTAAATTTTAGGGAAGCAAATAAAAGACTTGAAGCCAGGCAGGTTTGACTTGGAAATCCAGAAAATGCAAAAAACCTCAGAACTTAGAAAAATTTTTTAAACTAGAAGAATTGCTTTTCCAAGTCCACCATTTTTAATTTGTATCACTCCTCCTTTTGTTCACAAATAAAAACATAGGTAGTTCTCAACTGTTATTTATAACTTGAAATATGAATTATTACTACATAGATTTTTGTGTCCTTAAAAATGAAATATCCCTTTTTGATGAAGTGATGGTACTATTTAATTTACCACTAATGTGTCATCATTTCATAGTTTGTTTAATGCATGTGAAAATGCAAATCACTCTTCTATATCATTCCCATTTTGTTTCATTTTTAATAAATGTAGCAGAAGGTTCATTGCTCTGTATCAATAGCTGGGAAATAATTCAGTGTACTCAGAGTACTGTAGTGATTTATTTTATATGATCTGACAAGGTTTTATTTGCTAAAAAAAAGACATACTAATTTAAAATATTTATTTACTCGTTAGAATTTATTTGAAATATTTTAATTGAAATGTTTATTTATTAGCAATTTCCAAAAGTTCGTTCTTTCAGGTGTTTTTGATAAGTTGTAGACAACCAGTAGATAGTTTGGGAATGGGATTTCCCAGTGTCTTTAATTGTTGTTTTCCAGGCTTTGGAGGGCAGCAGAGAGCTGGAAAATATCCTCGGTGTCTCGGACTCCTCTCGTACCCTGAGTGCTGAAGTGCAGAAAACCCAAACACTGCGTAAGGAGGGTTTCCAATCTGTTTATCCCCTTTCTAACCACTGAACAAGGATCGCTCCAGATGGTTCCCGGTGTTATAATGGAGTGTCACAGCCCAGGATTCTGTTTTGGTCAAGAAAAATGCACTTTAAATCTCCTCGTGCATCTAACGGGGACATAAAAGACAGGCAGCCCCTGTCCTGCTTTTCCAACTCAATGGGGAGGGAAAACTTGGAAAAGCAACACCTTTTCTCATGTAAATAGTTAGATACTTAGTGGGTACTTAGCTGGGAATTAGGATAAACGTTTGCACTTGGATTGCTTTGCTTGTCTTCTCTTCTTCCGAGGAAATTGGTTTGTTTGTTTGCCTGGCAGGAGGATTAGGCTGATTGTAGATTTCCAGGCTTTAAAAATCGCTATTCATGTGTCTTTAAATAATGGACATTCCAAATGCTTATTGTGTTGGGAATAACGGGGCTTCCCAGATGGCACATCTGTAATACTTTGCCAAAGGAACCCAAAAAGCTGAAGTTTTTTCACTTGTATGTGTCCATTTTTAGGAAACTCTTTATCCTTCCTCCAAGTCAGAGGTTCTGAAGTTCATTCCTCCTGCTCTTCCCAACCAGAAGGGGAGGATGTGATGGGGAAATAGTCTAATAAAAAAAAACCAGTGTGGATTTTTACAGGAGAAGACCAGAGATATTGGCTTCCAGGGATAAGAAATCAAGGTCACCTTTTCCAGGTCATTTACGTTGTTCTTGGAGACTTTTCATGCCAGCCTCCAGCTGAGCAGGGAATATGAGCAATACCTGGATACAGCCAGTCCCTGTGTCCACTCTCCAGACAAACGTGCAAAGGTGATAAAATAGTTTCTTAACCTGCACCAGAAGTGCCAACAGACATCATTCTATAACCTGCCTCGTTGCTCTGTTTTCTGCCAAGTGTAAAAACACTGGAACCAGCTATAGGGAAGCAAAACCTGGAACTGCTCTGTTTGCAGTTGGAAGCAGGTGGACAGTAAAGCCAACAGGTGCTAGTGAATTCTTCTTCCCAGAGCATTGGAATTTATGCACACAATTCCAGCAGCTGCTGTTGTTTAAATTACCATTTCTTTCCTGAGGTGTATTCCAAACCTTTTCCTTTTGCATGTGTATACACTGCACTGTTCCCTCTGTAATGGCAGAGCCTTTCTTATACAGAGGGAAATTCCCTGGAAACAGTGTGTGTTCCCTTCCCTGCTCTGGATAGGACAGTCCAACAGCCCAGAGGAGAGCTCAGACCTACTGCTGACATTCTCTGTCATGTCCACTCTTTCTGTCAGCTTCTTGGGAAGGAATCCTCTTTTCCCCATGTCTGAATTAGGAACAAAGCACAGAAAAAAATGGCAGCAAAATGTGGTATGAGGCTGAAAGCACCACTTGTCAAAATTATCTGAATTTTGAAAGCTTTTTGTTAATTTTTTAAAGCACAATTACATAGGTAAGGGCTTTTTTCCTTGAAATGCATTGAAAGTGAAGAAGGCAGCAGAGGGATCATTTCCTTTGAAATCTCTGATTTGGTATTTATTTCTTCACTAGTGAGTCAAGCAGAAGAGCTGCAGCTGTTGAAAGCAAACCATGGAAAACTCCCTGCCCCAGGTGAGAAACTCCGTGTAACTCCCGTGTAACTCGTGTTTTGATTCCTTTTGGTTGATTCCTTCTTAGTTCTTTCCACTTGCAGTAAGTTGGGTAACATGGAGTTATAAAAAATTATGAGAATCAAATGTGTTTCCTCTGAAAACTTCCACTACACAAATTTAGTATTATCTGCTCTTTTCATTGTATCGGGTGTTTCTCCATGGAGTTGGTGGCATTTAATACCAGGTGGCCACTTTGGAGCCTTGGCAGGAAGGAGGGGACACACACAGGGTTGAGGTTTTCTTTCACATGTGGTAAAATCAACAGCTTCCCCACTGATATTCTGATATTTCTGTTCTCTTCACACATTCTGTCTGAAAATACAGCAAAACCAGAATTAAAAGCAGTGATGGCATCTCTGCTGCTTCTTTTGTTTGGATCTGCTCAGGCCTAAATTCCCTCTGCTGTGGGGAATTCTCTTAAAGGAAAGAAAACTGCTTAAACTTAGGTTTCCTGGGCTCCAGCAGATTATCTCCAAATGTAAAGGAGTGACAACCCTTTGGAAGGAATGTGGCTCATTTGTGCAGTCTGCTCTGTCTGATTTACAGCTCCCTGTGTCCTCCTGTTCCAATGATCCCAGTGATGGGAATGTCATGGCCAGTGCAGATTTAAACACTCACTGCCTCCTTTGTGCCCTGCTCTTTAATACACATTTTTAGTTCCATCTTTGCTCTAAAAACCAGCCCCTAACACCAAACACGTACCCAGTCTTGTTAGAGGAGAAATACTTTATGAAAGTGGGGTGGAAAATAGAATTCTGAGTGTAAGTTGACCAATTTTTATGTAGTTTCAGTGTCAGTTTTGTTTTAACAAAGAATAAATTCAATTTTGCAATCTTGAAAATGCAGTTGTAGGAGAGGCAGAGAAGTGTGTGATCAAAGAGAAAGAGATCAAAGAAGTGTGTGCATTTGGAGATGTTTTCCTTTGCTTTTTAGTTTTGGATGTGTTTTTTTCAGAATTATTTTTAATTAGTTATGGCAAGGCTGAGAACTTATGACTGTTCAGTGGGTTGGTACCCAGGGAATGTCACATTATCATCACATGGTGAGGCATGAAATTTATTTACTTTACATAAACAACCTCCTCTTAAAACAACTCCATCCAGAACATTCCTGGCTCAATGGGCAGCCTTGTGTGGAGCTCAGTTTATCATTTTGGGTGACCAGCAGGAAAAAAGGGCAGCATTGTCTGGCCATGACTGGAATTTACAGTAAACAAAATGTTTTGGAATAGAAAGTAAGCAAATGGTAAAACAACTGCCAAGAGATGAAATGGAGTTGGTGTGTCCCAGTCCCACCCAAGCCCTGTGTATGCTGGGAATGGCTGTGTAGGTTGGGCTGTGCATATTTTAAAGGAAAGTTTAATAAATTGGGAGATTCCAAGAGTGAAGATAAGATTCCAAACAGGAAAGCTCTTTGGTTGGTTGTTACAAACTACACTAATACTTTGCTTCCCAAAACCAGTGACATAAATCATATCTGTGACTCCATCTGCTGTCCACGTGGGAAACAAGGGAGTGTTAGAGCAGATCAGATCTTGCAGTGTTGGGGAAAACTGTTTTCAGGCCACAATGAAATCCAAAATACTTTCTTTCCGTGGTGTTGTTCATCCTGCCCAGCTCAGGGGGAAATACAGTCACCCCCCGAGTTTAATTCTAAACATTCCCAACTTCCATCTTGGTTTTAGTCCAAGGGACTGACTTTTGCACTCTTGGATCAGTAGTGGTGGCTTTCCAAGACACTGGATCAGGATCAACTGGGCGGGTTTTCATTTAATGCCACTTGGAGTCACTGATGAAAGCAAAGCTGGAGAGATCAGGGATGAAGTAAAGCTGAGTTCCTGTTCACCAATCCAGTTTTTTGAAGACTGGATAGATGGCAAAACATAAATTCCATGGCAGAACTGCAATATACAGAAGCCTCCTTAATAAGCAGAGTTCCTTCTTCAACCAGATAAAAAGGTAAAAATACAATATTCCACTATTTATCCCAATTCATGTCAGTTTGAGTTTGGACTTCGGGTATTCTAGGACTAAACCCCTTGAGTCTGCTCTGCTGGTGGGTTGAAGGCAGTGAGGGTAAGTCACATTTACAATTTATTTTTTACATCATTCTCACATAAAGTAAAACAAATTTGTTGCTCTTCAGACATACTTGGAGTCTGTCTCACCTATCCTTCCTCCTCCTCCTCCTCCTTTGGGATCTCCTGGGGAAAAGGGGAATACATCAGACTGCAGAGGTGAATTTTTCTGACTGTAAAAACTTAAAAAACATGGTTATTTTTCTCAGCCCAACTTTGGACTCACTTGCAGGGAAGAAATGTCATTATCCCTTTGCTGGGAAAAGTAAGTCTTGGGAACTTAAGTGGACTGAGTAGGTTCACAACTAAATTGATTCAGAAACTTGAGCTGCTTTCTAGTGTTCAGATTGTGATTCAGATGCACAACAGCCCTAAAAGGAACAAAAATGATGCTGAAGGACTTGTTTTCAAACAGATTATTAGATGGAGACTTAGAGTTGTGTTTGCCAACATTGTTACTCAATGCTTAGGCCAGCTTTGGTGTTTTGCCTCTCATCCCAAATGTCTGCCCTGAGTTCCCATCCCTGATGGTGCCATCGGTTCTCCTGACTTGTAATCCAACCAGGAGATGAGCTGTCCTCTTGGCCTGGTCAGAAAGGTTCTGAAACTAAAATAGGAATTGAATTAAAAAGTAATATTTTCTGAAAAAACACACTCTAAAACTTGATGTTCAACTGTGTTCAGCCCAGCCCCAGCCAGGCTGTGTAGGCAGAGATTAGGGAGAGGCTCAGCACACATTCCAACTGGGAGATGATTCCTTGGAGCTGAAACCCTGTGAGTGTTGTGTCCTGTGTCTCCGGGACTCAGCTCCAAGAAATCAGAGCTTTGTGGTGCTGGAGGGACGTGGCCTCGTTCAGCTGCTCTTCCCTGGGGAAGGATATCCGAGTTTGTGCTCCTGAGGCTTTTCCACCATCAACACAGGGCAAAGTTCTCTCGGTTCCTCACGAGTGTGGGGTTGCCCCCAGAGGAGTGGGCTGCTTTGTATCCTGGGGATGAGAAGCTGTTGTTGCTCAGGCTGAATTTGGCTGCACCTATGCCTTGGTCTGTGCAGGTGGGTCTGGTTTAGTCTGGGACCAAGCAAGTCCCTCCCAGTCTAGAAAGGTAACAAAACCCACTCACCCAGTACCCAAAATCTGCAGTGGCAGTGCTTTTCCTAAGACAAGGAGGAGTCTTGTCCTGACAGAGGAGCTGGGGTGAGGTTTCCACTGCTCCTTCCCAGCAGGATTGGGAGCTGTTGGGTGCCCCCACTCCGTAACAGTCCATATTTTAGAGTTCAGCCTGAGGTTTGAGGAGTCTCTCTGGGTGTGAGGAGGAGCTTTGGGCTGGAAGGAAGGAGCAGGTTCCAAAGCTGCAGTGATGGAACACCCTGTACTATGCAGATAAAATATTAAGCCATTACCTGCTGTGGCAGATCCAGAAATGCACGTGAGACACATGAGTGTGGGCACATCCAGAACTGTCGCCCTGCGTTTCAGATTTGGGTGGCAGCCCCATTTATTCAGAAATTTGCACTCGTATTTACTCTCTATTTTCCTATTTACCTTCTTAGAGACACAACAGCTATTAATTTTTAATTCTAGTGGATCTAGTTGAGAGTACTAAGCTTAATGAAAAATTCAGAAGAATTGTAGTTCTTCCAACAGCTACATGTAGCAACTCCTGCACGACAATAAATACTGCTTTGTCCCATGAATATAATTATTTTAAATAAAAAAGAAAAGAAACATTAGTTTGGACTCACTTAGTAGCAATTATATGTTTAAGAGGTGTAAATAACTTGCCATCCAGACATTACAAATATCCAGGTGCTCTGTATGTGCTGATGACAACAAAATTGAAAAGAAAGACTGTAATAATTCTGACTGGTTTTCTCTGCAGAAGATATTGATTATTTGTGTGTGGTGAGAGATTTGGAAAATTCAATTAAAGGAGTTGTGCAAAGGTTTCATAAATTTCCCGGGTACAGCGTGTACACAGACATTGCTGCCTATTAAATCAATGCAGCACTTCACAATATATTTTCTTTGAAACATAAAAATAAATAACATTTAAACAGTTCTGCTTACTACAGAAACAAATTTTATTTTCTGTGAAGCATTTAGTCATGTGCTATCACTGACTCATACACATTTGCCAGCTGTAACAAATTTTATAGACGTTTTCTCCAGAGACAGAGCTCATATACTATGAATTTTTAAATGAGCAAATGGTGAAGAAGGGATGTCAGCAATATAAAAATTGATCAGTTAAAAGATAAAAGCATAAGTAAAGAGATTTGTATGGTAGTCTTAATAGGTTTTATTAAATAAAAATACTATAAAAAGACAGTAATGAATAGACTGAAGGTTTTAACTGTGGTTGAGGTGGAGAAAAATTATTCTGGCACATTTAGTAGAAGATTGGTTTTATATCACCCGACAGGTGAACATTTTTTTTCTCTCTGCTTTTTAGATCTGTAAATGTTTTAGAGCAGTCAAACTTGGGGAAGAGTGGCAGGGGAACTAGGAGGGGGAAGGAAACTTGGGAAGATCCAGCCCTTTTAATGCTCTTGTGGGCCAGGAGGTGCCGTGTCCAAGGGCAGTGAGGGCTCTGCCAACCCTCCAGGAGCAGGGGTGGGGTGATTCCAGCTCCTACCTTACCCTGGGAACCCTAAAATTGGAGCTGAGGAGAGGAACAAGCTGGGCCTGCATCAGCCACCTCTTCTGCTGCAGCCCAAGTGCCTTCTGGCCCCTTCCACACGTCCCTTTTCCAGCTGCTCTGCTCACATCCATCCTCATCCAGGAGTTTTGTGAGTGTTCTCTTTGGTTTTATGTAGTCTGACTTACTCGGAAGCTCTGCATAGAAAGATATCAAGAGAGAGGAGGGGTTGGGGGGGTATCTGTGTTGTTGGGGTTTTTAAGAACAGCTCACTCTGAGGTGAGGCAGAGTTAGATGGGATTTTGGGAAGGAATTATTCCCTGTGAGGGTGGTGAGGCCCTGGCAGAGGTTGCCCAGAGAAGCTGTGGCTGCCCCATCCCTGGAAGTGTCCAAGGCCAGGTTGGACAGGGCTTGGAGCAACCTGGAATAGTGGAAGGTGTCCCTGCCCATGGCAGGGGGTGGAACTGGATGGCCTTTGAGGTCCCTTCCAACCCAACCCATTCTGGGATTCTGTGTTTGAAAAAGAAGCTGAGTTCATGATGTTTTATGTGAATCTGGGCAGCTTATATTTTTTAGGACAGCTCAGTGTGGTGGCTGTGGCGTGTTTGGGTTCTCCACATGCTGCACAGTCCAAATGCTGCAGTCCATGATTGAAGGAAAATCAGTTCCATAAAGACTGAGTTAGGAATTGCATTTAGTACAAGTAAACCAGCTCATAATTCAATCTGTTATTTTTTTCTGTTTCTTGTCATACAAGACTGGACAGTTTCCTGCTGGAAGCAATTGTGGTGTGGTTTTGTTGATAATTTGTGTGAACAAGTGGTGGTTGTCAGGAATAATGCTGGAAGTGGGACCTGAGGCTGAGTTAGATTGGATGCCTTTTTATGGAGTGTGAGACCTGGCTTAGGACAGAGCCTGGGCTTGGTCTGGGTCAGTTCCTGGTGACGTTGCCAGCACCTCAAATCTGATCCATGGGCAGGTTTTGGTGTTACATCATGTCCTGGAATTGTGTGGGGAGAACTGAGGAGAACCTTCCCCAGCACCCCGTGGCTGGGGGGGTTTGGTGCCCCTCCCCAGCTGGGTTTCTGTTCACTGTAAGCTGCTCTGAACACCTGTCTGTTCTTCTTGGTGTGTTTATTACAGTTCTGAATTCTCTCCTTACCCTCGGTGGTGGTGGAATCAAAGCTCCTCGTGACACTTGGGGTCCTGGGGGCAGAGCTGCTCATCTGCTGCAGGACCATTTGGCAGCCTTGGCACTCAGATGCACCTGCTTCCAGACCCTTTCCACGCATGTTCTCATTCCCTGAGTTCCTTTCTGCCCTTGCACTCTTCTCCTCTCCTTCTCCCAGCCACCTGCTCTGCCCTCATCCTGCCCTGCCCTCCTCGGCTGGGGGCTCAGGTGCAGGGGCCTCCAGGGATGGTTGTTCCTCTCATGCAGTCCTTGGTTGGGTTCTGCTGAATATGGTCCTGATACATTTTTATTTATTCTTTTATTATTAATAGCAAAAAAGAAGCACCAGCTTCTAACACTTGTAGCACATTCTGTTCTGCTGTGGTTGTGTAACACTTGCACATCCACTCACAAGGGCAAGCTCTGAAATTACTGCTGAGACTCCAAGGAAAAGGGCTCCTGGGTTTTAACCACTGCAGCAACTTATTCAACTTGTACTGGGGAGGGATTGTCACACATTCTGCCATAACACCCCTGTTTATCACACATCATGTTTATATTTGTTTCCCCTCCTCAGGGTACATCCAGACTGTTGGGAGCACTGAGTTTCTGAACTCACTCCTGGAACAAAGCAAGGAGCCCCTGGACCTGCTCCCTGCCCTCCCCAGCACCCAGGCACTGGCACAGAGACCAGGAATGTGACCAGGATACAGGTACTTGTTGTAAAGCATTTCCAGAGGGCTCTGGGATGTCCTGCAGGCACAGCTCAAGAGCCCAAGGGGATCAGTTTGTTCCTCCTTTGGCTCCTTGTCCTTGTGAGAGAAAAGCCCAGGTAGTGACAGACCTTGTCTGTCATCGTGTGTTACCTGAGCAGGAGAAAACTGGTTTCATGAAGTCTGAAGATGAGAATACCCACAGATGATCTCAATTCCTGAACAGTGTGAGAACATTTCTCTTTGGGAAGCTGAAGTCTAATTCCCGTAACCGAGGAGCAGGGAAGCGCTGTATGGCCATAGGGCAGGGCTGAGCTCACACACCTGCATTTGGCTCCTCAGTGAAGGTTCCATTTTACTTTGTAATCAGCCATAAGTAACTGAGTAGCAAAAAGCCTTCTAAACCCTGCTCGGCCACAATCGAACATTACCCTACTGCTTCCTGGCTGCTTATGCCAGACTTTTCTACTCCTTCCGAGCCAGTTCCCACTCCCGAGGCAGAGTCCTCGAGGGATGGCATCCCCAGCCCAGGAGAGCAGAGCCAGCATCCTCCTTTTTTCCATTCAGCATAATCCCTGAGTCCTGCAGATACAGAGTGGCCTTTCCATGGTGCAGTAACACGTTAAGTCTTACACTGGGTTATCAGCTTGTAGTAAAGTCGTGCTGGCAACTCCAAGGTTTCAGTTCACAGCTGGCTCAAAGTACTCAGGTCTACTGTGAGTTTATGTCCATGGACAGCAGAGTGTAATCAGTGAGTATTTGCATAAGGCTTTGCACCTCATGCCCAAAAAATGACAATTTCCTGGTACTTTTTATCCCTTCCATGAGTGACCAGCACTGTAAGGCCATTTCTTATTGCTTAAAAAAACACAATTGTGGTGGCTAAATGATCTTTTAGCAATTATTCCTCAACTTTTTCTACAGAATGTCCCTAAACCATCCTAAAATGTTCCTGCAGTCCAGGGCAGACCAGCTGCTGCTCTGCACTGTGTGTTAGTGTTTCTCACACAGTGAGGTTTGTCCTGGACATCAGACAGCCCTGAGCTTCCAAACACATCCCCTGAGTGATGATGCTGTTGTCTAATTGCTATTTATTTTAGCCATTCCTCATCTCCCCACAGGCATTATGTGAAAAATGCATTCCATATCACCCCAAACTTCTACATCTGCTGGACTGGACTTAAAAGGAGCGAAGAACTGAGTGTAAATCAATCTCCCCCCAATCCCGGTGCGGGAGCGTCGCTGGCCAGGCAGGTGCAGTCACATAACATTCCTGGCGTCCATTTAAACTGAACAATGTGCACAATCACATCATCCCAGTGGAAATAATCCACCATGCTGGGAGCTGGGGCTGCTGCTGCTGCCTGGGAAATAAACTGTAGGTTCTGCAGGTTCTTTTCTAACACGGGGTTGGGCTCTGAAGCCGGAGGAAGCTTTGCAGTGCAAGGAATTATTCCGTGTTTCAGCTGTTGAGAAACACTTTCCCTGTTGGTGCTGCCACACTTGGGGATGTTTGTCATCCACAGCCAGGTTTCCTCTAAACTCAACCCAAGCCAAGGTCGCAGCTTCAAACCCAGCATTAACGCACATGCTCTGGGAACGTTTGCTTTTTAGGTCAACATTTTTAGTTTAGTTTTGGTATTTAATGATGTAAGGGCAGAGTTGTTTTATATAAACCAGCTGCTTCTCTTTTTTCCACCCCTCCAGCCTAGGGAATCCCCAGCATCCCAAATCCTTTCATTAGGTTGGAAGAGTGCAGTACAATGATCTATACCTTCTTAAGTTCAACATAAACACCCACTTGAATGTCCTTTTTACTCCTGCAAAGTCCAGCTCCTCAAATAAACTGATTTTTGTGACTAAAACTCTGAGCACTAAAATGATGAACATGTTCTACACGCTCAAGCTTTGGGAGTTTTTAGTTAATAAAACAGTTTTTGCACCTCACTACCTGTGCAGTCCAACTGGGAAAAACATTAGTAACTGGTGGAAGGGAATTGGGACAGTTTTTCTCCCTTCCACACCAGTCTCTGTCAGGCTCTCAGAGCTGTGGGTTGTTGTTCTGTGTGTAAGGGGCACCAGCCCGTTGCTCTGTAGCAGGAGGGGAGGATACTGAACCAGCGAGAGTTTATGTAACCTGACTGTAACCTCTGGAGCTGGAAATTAAATAATTATTGATCTGAGAAGAGCCTGGAACTGACTGTGCTGGTCTAAATCAAGCTGTTATGGGCAGTCTTGGGAGAACATAAAACTTGTACAGGAAATACCAGTGAAGGTGGTGATGGGCAGTGAGTTACAGCACAACTTACACCATGGCAATTACTAAATCTGGTATTTAGTCATTTTTTAGGGAAATAAAGCTGTACATGAAGACTGTGCTGCACATGCCCCCCTCACATGCCTCAGCTATTTAGGCAGTTACTGTGGCTCTGACCTCCTGCTGTACCAGCTCTTGCCTCTGAAACAGCTGGGGCTGTTAAGAACCATTTCCAGTTCCACACAAGGTGGATCGGGTGACTCTCACTTTATCACCCCCCGAGGCCACCTCAAGGACAAAGAAAAGGGATACACTCAAAACTAATGTTTGGCTATGGGGGGAAGGACAGGCTTGGGCTCCTGCTGGACACACGGACCAGGCTCATTAAACCCTGAACTGCTTCTGCTTCCCTCCACCTTCATTTTCCTTGTCACCTTAGAGACCTTCTCCAAGGCTGACAAACTTCAGGCAGCCTTTCCCCCAGCCCTGCTGGGGGGGAGCATGGTGGGTTTGGGATTTCACAGCCTCTGGAGACAAAGATTCCTGTTTTTGTGTCCTGATACACATCAGTGCCACCCGGCCTACACTTCCAAAAAGAAAGGCTGTGCTGTGAGTTACAGTCACCCCCACAGAAAATTCTGAATACTTGTGAAAATATTGAAGTTTGTTGGTTTGTAAGAATTTGCTGAACTGTGCTCACCCCCCATATCCTCAGAGTTACTACTCCAGAGCACCGTTTCCACTCTGTTGGAGCTGCCAGGAGCACAGTGTTGGCTCTGGGTACTTTTTCCACAACAAATAAGGCTGGAAAAACTGCATAAATACACTCAGCTCGGAGCCACTCCATTGACAGGGCTCATAACTGACACAGTTGGAAGTTCCCAGAACAGCTGATTCACACACTGACACTAATGGCAGTGACAGGCTGGAATGTGACAGCACAGCCAGGGCAGGGGGAAGCCTCTCAACAAGGATGGGGGGCTTATTTTTAATATATATACATACACAGATACAGAAGAAAAACATAGACTGATTTCTAATTAAACCATACAACCCTAAATTGCTTTATGATTTATTTTCTTCCTCCATGCTTTGTTATGTTTATAATTACTCAATCAATATGCATTCTCTGAATTATTGGCAGTGGAGGCTGTGCTGCACCCAGGGAGAAATTGCAGAGTTGAGTTCAGTTTACGTCTGCAAATTGCTGTGCAAGGAGGGAGGTTGTTGTGGGTTTGGGGTTTTTTTTTTCCCCCCTCATACCTGGTTTCCAACTGCACTGCAGCACCTCAGCTTTCACTGCAGGAGAAACAAGAGGGTTTGGCTTTTCAGTCCTGTTGAAGAGAGAGCAGTTGAGTCCTAAGACTGCAGAGGTGTTAAAACCACTTAAAGCAGAGCTGCTGACCAACAGTGAAGGAAGAAATGTCACAGTGGAGGAAAGTTTGTGTCACAAAACAATTCAGCAACACCAATTCAGAGCTGTCAGTCCAGTGTTTTGACTTTACCTGCATGACTTCCTTATGCTTTTTATGCTGGGAAAGGAACAAACTCAATGCTACTTTTGCTAATACAGCAAATACAGGGTATTTTAGCATTAATTCAAAATTTGGTCCTTTATTAGGCATTTTAGGTTTACAAATGGTAACAAAAGTATGACACCTCTGAAGAAAACACACCAAATCGTATTTCCAATGCTCTTCAACAGACTTCTCCTTTGAAACAGTCTTTGATTGTTTTGTGTTTGAATAAGCCAAACGTGTTTCCTGACTTTCCCTGGGTTCCAGCAGTTGTGTCCATCCCAAACAGGTTCCCCTGCAGCGCTGACAGCACTCACCAAACACACTCTGTCCTGCACAGTTCAGTCCTGGAGCTCCACAGGTAGATTAACTGATTTTCTTCTGGCTTTTGCTATTCTTGGAGTCCCAGAGTATCACAACATTAAAATACACCAGAAATAATAAGAAGTGTAAGCAGGAAACAATGGACACAGATATGGGAAATAAATCCGGGAGGCTCTGGGGAGGAGGCACTGCAGCACTCAGGAGAGACAGGACACCCATCAGGGACAGGGAAAGGAGGAACTGGAAGATAAGGAATGATAGATTAGGTGTTGGTGATGTAACACCTCAAACAGGTGAGCTGTTACTGCATTGTATGGGAGCTCTGTTACAGCCCCCCCTCCACTGACACTTCTGTGCTGCAACTCAGAGTTACAGCAATTAAATCGCTTACCAGAATCCTGACAATCCTGGGAAAGGACTTAAACCAAGACACATATCCCTTCAGGGAAAGGGAGAATGCTTTGAGCTGCAGGTCCTCTGCTGAGGTCTTGTCCAGGATGGAGAAGGAGGCCAGGCAGGTGGCCAGGAATGCTGGCGTGGTCACGGCGTAGGGCAGGAGCAGCCCGTCCCTCAGCAGGAGAGGCAACATGCTGGGAGCAGGATCATCCCAGCGTGAGGGCACGGATCCAGAGGTGTTCCAAAGAATGCAAAGAGAAGAGGAAAACCAATAAATACATTTATCCTTACAGGAATTGGGGAAGAACATGGTGTTCAGAGAATCATAGAATGGTTTGGGTTGGGAGGGACCTTAAAGCTCATCTCGTTCCACTCGCCTGCCACAGGCAGGGACACCTTCCACTATCCCAAGCTGCTTCAACCTGGCCTTGGACACTTCTCTGGGCAACCCGTGCCAGGGCCTAACCACCCTCACAGGGAAGAATTTCTCCCCAGTATCCCATCTAACCCACATGGGAAGCCATTCCCCCTTGCCCTGTCCCTCCATCCCTTGTCCAAACTCCCTCTCCAACCATGTTAATAGTTTCCAGCTCACCTGAAAGTTGATACGAGTAAAAACCACGTGGCCATAAAGGGGATTTCATTTATGATTAAGCAAACTGGGCTAGAATGAAAAGAGGAAAAACAGGGATCAGATCTTCCCTTGTCAAACACCCCTTCCAGGTCCATGTGGGACATGCACATGGAACAGCAGCACTGGTGACTGTCCCCTCAGCCAGAGTGACACAGGACAGACCAGCCAGGCTGTACTTCACACCTTCATTTCCAGGTTATTCAGAAAAGCAAATGTGCAGAGTGTTTAAAATTCAACATATTTGTAGGTTAAAGAAGCAGCATGCAATAAGAGCGAGGAAAAGATCAAAATATATCCACAGGAATATAATTTACTTACACTGCCACCAGAAGAATGGATTTTTCGTGGACTTGAAAGGAGAACAGGAAAAATGACAGGGCACAACTAACCTTAGGAAAGGAGATCAGAGCTGGATTAGTGTGTGTGACTGCAATGCAAAGCTCTGCTTTAGTGTCTCTGGCACAGACTCCACATGGAGGCAGGAGCTCAATGATCTGAGTTTTCTCATTAATTGCTATATTTCCTCCAGTGCCATTTACAGGCACCAGAGCAGCTCCCGGAACCACCCACACGTGGGTGAAAACACTTGGTTTGAAAGTTGACCAGGATTAGTCAGAAAGCACTTCCTGCAGAGCCCTCACTCCTGCTCAGCTTCACCAAGAACATCTCCACCAAGGAGACACAATGTCCACCCACACAGGCACTGGAAAACCTCAGTCACGGTAAGAATTGCCCACCCTTTGGACATAAAATATTGCTCCTCATCGGGAACAGTTGATACACCGGAGTAAATAAACCAGTTTGGATTTGTTTTTGCTCCCACCAAATAAAAAACACACTGCAAAACATCAACTAAATCTTAGAAAGTGTGACTTCTAGGCAGTGTTGTGATATACTCTCAAACATCGCTCACATAAATCAAAACCAGAAATTGTCTTGTACCTCTCGAAACTTTAGAAGCAGCTTCATATAATTTTTGATTTTTGCATAAGTCATGGCAATGTGCTTCAATTCAATAGTATGACTAAGGAAAGGCAAACATTTGGGATAGTAGGATCATTTTATTTTCAAACCACTAATGAGCTCACAGTGTCCATTTGGGGACTTTTTAATTGACTTCTGCAGCCGATGCAATAAGAAAAACTTAACACTTTGGTAGCTAAACAAGAAGAGGAGAAATCCCAACTCTAGATGAGGCTTTAATGTGTATGGAATCTTCCGAAGGCTCTTCGGAGGAAGATGATAAAATACAACATTAAACAAAGAAAATTGAGGCCAAAGTAAAAAGTCTGGGTTTAAAAGACAGGTCAGACCCCCTGGACACATGAAAGTAAAGCCCTTTTTAACCAATTCCTTCACTATTTCGTGGCACTCACCCCTCTGTGCTCTGCAGCAACTGCTGTTGGAGTGCTGGTCACACCCCAGTGCTGAGGGGTGGAGGAAAACAAGGAGCAATTACAAACAAACACTTACCAAAGCAAATTTAAACCCTCTGAGGGAAGGCTGGACAGTGAGTTTGATACAGGCAGGAAGCAGGCTCAGGAATGTCACAGCAAAACTGGAGAGGTTTGTAAGAAAACCAGTTTAAATACATGAGCAACTACATCCATTAGTGCTTCACTCTGCAGGCCTAGACCTGAATTCTTCACTTAGTTGAGAAACAGAGCTGTGAGCTCTGACTTCTAAGAGCACTAAAAGGAGTAATTCTTTGAATTTGCAAATTTTAACTGTTTTAACCAGGCAGCTTAAATCACTATATGGACAAGCAGGGAATTTTTCAGTTCCTAACAGCACTTCGGGAAACCCTCATCACTGGGGAGAAAAGTACAGCATAGGAAAGAAAATGTATTTTCAATGTTTTAAACACAACTTCTCATAGTTCTTTGAGAAAATTCACTCCTTTTGCAAAAAATAACGCAGATAAAAACTATCTAAAGCACTTAAGTCATGTCTTACCTGAGTTTGAGCTGAGTTTGAGGTGATACTACATTCTTTATCTTTATAAGGACACTTAGACTGCACCAAATATTGGCTACTTTATCCTGGAAGAAAATAAAAAGGTAATTAGTGATAAATATATTCATTTAAACTTATGTTTGTGACAACAGTGGGGCTTGGGAGGTGGGGATTGTTGGGTTTCTACTATGAGAGTGCAAAAAACATTTGCAGATGTACATCATATTCTTAGATGTGCTTGAGCTTATTCTGAATGGAAGTTTCAAGAGACTCAATTAAAACATGCTCTAAAATAACTGAGAAATTGTTCTCCAGCACAAGGGACAACTACTTAACTCATGAGACCACATATTCTGTGAGAATATGGCTCTGACACCGTGTCCCTGAGCAAACACTGGCACATGGGAGTCCCTCTCCAGGAGGACACCGTGCTGGCCCATCTCATTCATGCCTGGCCGTAGCTGTGCTCAGTGCCCGCCAGCACTGACAGAGTTAACCCCTAATAAATCAAGGAGTCTAAAGACATTAGCAGTTGTGCTAGGATCACTTTCCAAATTAAATCTGTAAGCACAGCTCGTGAAACTCATCCCCAAGCAGCTGCTGGAGGCACAGCTGTGTGGACAGAACACCACGGAGGCACCAGCACCAACAACTGAGGCACCTCCCTCACGTGCTCGCCAGCAACACGGGATATGCCGAGGATTCCGAGGGGACACGGGTTTGGCAGCACCAGCAAACACCACTTCACAGCCAGCACCATTCTACAGCCTCAGCAAGTGTTACTGGGCTGCAAAGGGACACAAGGCAAAGAACCTGTCACACACGCCCCGGGCTGAGTTACTGGGCAGTGCTTACGTGGACAATTTCTCATTTTATCCGCATTAGCATCCAGCAAGTCACTGCCCTGAGCAGCCCAGCAAATATCTGGGCTAATATTAGACTAAAATCCTTCAGCTCTTTCGGACTCGTTGGTTATTGTCATTTACAGATTGTATTTTTAAACTCGGTACTGGATAAAAAGTGTGGTGACCCAAACTATTTTTCTGCATAAATTCCAAATAATCTCCAAGAAAATGGGTCATTTTTTGGGGGGGGGGGGGGTGTCTGTGTGAGGAGGGGGCTTTTTTGGAGAGGTTGTTTGGTGTTTGTTTGTTGGGGTTTTTAAATAAACTAGCAGAGAGCACATTAAGAACACTTGTGTACTGCTGCCTTTGGTACATCAGCATTAACTTCTGAAGAAAAACATGCCAGCTGTGATATTATCTACATCTGAGAAAGACTGGAAGAATAAAAAAAACTACGTAAGTATTTGCTTTAATCCCTGTGACAACACAACCTGAAATTCAAAGCTTCATTTTATTGGTTAAGCTTGAAGGTGAGAATCTGCTGTATAAGAGTGTAATACTGACCCGTGCCCTAATTAAGCAAAAGAGCAGCAACGATTCCCTGTGAGTTGGGAAATGGGAACCCTTTCTTTCATCCCAAAACTCCTGTGGCATTGCCACTAGATGAGGGAGGAATTGCTTTACTGGATTAAGGCTGCAGTAGTACTCAGCACTTGCCAGCATGCAATTGTCCATAGCCTTAGGAAAAGCAGAACTGGTCTAAAACTTTTGGAAAACACTGTGGAAATTGGCACAAGGTGGGCCAAAAAGGAAGTTCTGGGCTGTACCTACAAAATTGTTTTCAATTCTTTTTTTAAATACTTAATCCCACTGAAAAGAGCTGAGAAGAACGAAAGACAGGCTGAAGCTGTTCACTTTCAAGGTTACATCTTCTGACACTGTCAATTACTATGGAATCTATTTCAATGGAAAAATGTATGGATTGAAGTATGGGTCTGATGATGGGATAAGTGTTGTCTACTGGTATAATATCCTGGAAGATGCCAGCTGAGCTGGGGTTAAACACTGGATTAAATAACTGGCAAGGACTGCCTGCTGAAGAAGCCTCTCGAATTACCCGTCCCGTGGTGTGTCTCCCCCATGAAATCCCTAAAGGTCACACTGAAGGTTTCTCAAGGGATCTAAGAATACAGGGCAGGGGCAGTGGGGTGGGGAGAAGAAAACATGCATGCCTCAAACAAGCCTCTGTCAATGGGAAAGAGTCTTCTGAGTACTTGCATGATTTGTTCCACGTCGGTGCCGAAGGGGAGCCAGCAGGCAGCGAAGGACAGCACCACTGTCCCTGCCAGTTTGGTCAACAGCACCAACCTGGGCCCAAGAGAAGAAAAAAGCTCTCATTTCAGGAAAAGCAACCCAGCAGATATACCTGCCTTAGATCTCAGCAGCAAATACTCATTTTGCAGGAGAGGAAGACGTTACAAAAGTATCTTCCCCTACAGCTGAATTCAGAAATGCCCACGTGCAGATTAGGAGAATCCCACTCTCCGTGCCAGGCTGCCCAGGTGTATTCCTGAGAAAGACAGAACAGTTTAAAGCCACTTACCCCTTTCCTTTCAGTCCCTTCTTGAAGCACTTCCCCAGTAAATAGCAAAAAAAGGGCAGGGAATGGTAGAGCTCCATTTGCTTGTAGTTTAAGGCCAAGCAAAAGGCCACCGAGCCCAGGAGGTCCCAGTCATGGGACAAACAAAGGACACCCCACAAGGCAAAGCCGAGGCTCACTGAGTTGTATATGGTTTTTTATGTCAAGGACAAGACACACATCTCAGTTCTGCAAGTCAGTAATTAATGCCCTGAGGGACAGGCATAAATAGCTTGGAAAATTAGTTTTTCCAAGTTAGTTTTAAAAACACATTACCAGTTGTGACTATTTTATTCACAGAGAGAAATAATTTTACTTCCGTTTAAAATGTAATTTTTGTATTTCTAAGGCTTGATTCAGAGCTTGCACAGGCAAATATGAGAACAAATTATGTGTGTGTTAATTACATATATAAAGTACATTCAGTCAACCAAGCTTTTGGTGACAGTACGATACCACATGCATCAGGGGAAACTTTCTTTCTGTATTTACATAATTAAGGATAAAGCTTTCACAAGCTTCTCCTCCCAGCTCACAAAAGATATGTGCAGAATATTCAAATATATCAGGGTTTAAATTATATGTAATTTAGTTCAAGGACTTCTGAGGTTCTTGTGATTCTATTACACTCACAGTGCACCCTCATCCATGACCAGTTCCCTTAACTGCTAATACTGCACAAACAATGAATAATAGTTACTAAAACCAATGTTGCTCCTTATGACTTTGAGAGCAGGTTCACAAGATCAGTAAATTTGGAACAGACTAGGCTATGCTTACTATTAAATTGCAACAAAGTATTAGCTTTGTCTTTTACTTGGCGTTCTTAAAAAAATGAGATAAACCAATAGGGCACAGAATCCCAGCATGGTTTGCTTTGGGGGGCACTTTGAAGTTCATCTTGTTTCAACCCCTGCCATGGGCAGGGACACCTTCCACTAGCCCAGTTTGCTCCAAGCCCCATCCAGCTTGGCCTGGAACACTTCCAGGGATGAGGCAGCCACAGCTTCTCTGGGCAACCTGTGCCAGGGCCTCACCACCCTGACAGGGAAGGATTTCTCCCTAATATCTAATGTAACCCTGCCCTCTGGCAGTGGGAAGTCATTCCCCTTGTCCTGTCACTCCAGGCCTTTGTAAACAGTCCCTTGCATTTCTTGTATTGTCAGAAATGTCACAATACTTGGTTTCCCTCTGTCAGTGTAGGTATCTGTAGGACACATCCAGATGGCCCACGCTGCTTTCAGCCCACTCCCACTTCCCACTCCCAATCCTCAGGTGTATTTGACAGCTCACTGATTTCCCATCAGCAAACTCCCACCAAAAGGCCCTGATCTTGCAGCAGTTCAGATTAAGCAAATCTTTGACTTCCTGGGAGCAGGGCACAGGGAGTGATGCTGTTCATGTAAGAGTGGCAGGGCTGGACCAGCCCCCAGAGGCTCTGCAGGACATCTCTGCTTCCACTGCATCCCCCCAGCACGAGGTCAGCTGACAGCATTTGCTTGTTCATGTACAAACCCAGTACAAAACCAGAATTCTTATTAAAACAGACCCCCTGTGAAGGTGTCTGCACCAACAGAGACCAGTCAGCCCTGGATTCACTTCTCTTCACTGTGAAGCCAGGACAGAACAGCCCATTTTACAGAACTGAACATTTCCCACAGCTACTCCTGACACTCCTCTGCCATCCAAGCAGATCTGAGGTGATTCCCTCTCCAAACACAAATCACAGGAGCACAAGCCATCATTCTCTTCCCTGTCACAGCACCACTGGTCTTGTCTGCAATAAAGTGACTGACAGAAATACGAGCTGGAGGCACGGAAAGAATTATATTCATGTTTGGATTGATTTGTCCCAATATCAATAATTTTTATCTCAAATATGTCTCAGACTTACAGTTTCTTTGATATCTCTGCTTTGGGGTGGCAGAAGCCCCTCAGATGACTTTGTATGCAAAAATAACCTTGTGCCCAGCCAAAAAAAATGCTAAAAACAGTGTTACTCCATAAACACAAATTCATCTCAGTGCAGAACAAGGATACTGGAAGTGTCCATGGTCAATAAGAATGAGGCCTGGATAAAGTAGGATACAGAGAGCACTGGAAACCTGGAAAGAAGGACCAAAAACGAGAGGGGACATATGATTATTCCCAAATAAGACATCAGACAGAGGAACTTACACCTCTGCAGTACAAAAATATGTCCCTCCTTGCTGCACCCTATATGTAGGAATCTTATTCTCTACAAGTAATCATATGTCAGTAACAATCTGAGGAATAAAAAAGAATAAAAATTTTCCATAAATGAGAAAATATCGAATATTGCCTGTCCTTTGCAAACAGCTCAAAGATCACCCACACCCATCTTAAACCTTAAACCACTCCAAAACCCAGGAGATTTATTATTCCAAAATGTATTGAATCTACTGTGAGGAGTGTTCAAGAAAAAGCAGTTCTCAGATGCCCCTGTGCCACACCATAATCTTGTTTTTACTACTCAAGTAACAAATTCAGAAAGAAATATAATTCAGGAGTTCATGGCTCCTAAACTTCAGAGCATCTTGTTATTGAAAGCATTAAAATAATTGCTGTAAGATAAAATAATGGCTTTTTTAATCTTTTTAACTGAAAAGCCTTTAATATGAGCTACACTGATTGTCAGCTTTACATGGGTTTTGGATGTTAATTAACTCAGTGTTACAGTTCTACCCTGCTGTAACAGTGTTTTCTTTGTTTAATTTACACACACCCCCACACCAGGTACTTGCCTTCTTTTTAGCAGATGTTTCTTTCAAGGAAGAACAATATAAAATAACTGCAGGAATATAAACCAGCAAATCAGCCACAAACACTGCAAAATAAAGATTAACTTTACATTAGAATCCTCCTAGGAGAAGACAAGGACAACATACAGGCAAGTGAGCATTAAAATATCAGAAAGTTCTTCATCAGAATAAACTGGGCAGTTCCACTTCAAAGGACAAAAAGAAACAGGTCCACAGAATTTGATCTTGTTAATGTGTGTAAGGCTCATTTCTGATGTCCCAAAGCTGCTGCTTCCACGTGTTCAGCTGTCCTGGCTCCTGGCACAGCCTCAGTCACACAGGGAGCACACTCTAGTTCCTCACATGCCAAAACCAGGGAGGCATTTGGGAATGCCCCAAAGAAATCGGCTCTGACTGGATCCAGGCAGGTTCTTTGATGGGACAGATACTCTGGGGACACAACTAAGAAGCTCCAGATTGTAACAATCTCTGTGTGAATTAGTGATGTGGGTAAAGAGACTAAAACTAGTGATTTGGCTTTGATAACCTGCCTACAGCAAGTATTTGTAAGAGAGTTGACAAGAAAACAGAACCAGCAGGTTCCCCTGCCTGGGATTATGCCAAGCAGGTGAATTCTCCTTGAGCCTGAGAAAAACCTCAGATTATTTTTAAAAACCAGTTTCATAAAATGTGCAATGGTTCCAAAAGGGAAAGTGTACTTTGCCTCTTTTTAGCCAAGGTCTTTGGAAGAAAATGTTTCAATATCTCAGTTACCCAGTGATGAATTGTTTTGCCAGCTTAAGCCACAACTAAACAAATATACCCAAGGTGTTAGCAAAACAAATACACTGATGCTTCAAATAAAGCTGACATTGACCACTCTGAATTATTTTAATGCATTCTTCTAATGGCTACTGTTAAATAGTGTTTATCAGCTCTCTAGATCCATCAGTGGTTTGTCAAGTGAGTTGATTTCAAAATTAATAAAGACCATTTCAAGGGTAATTAAGTTCTAGTGATTTTTATTTTTTTTTCAATTCGATCAATTACCAGAGACCAGACTGAGAGGTTTGTGAAGTACAGAAAAGCTATTGATGAACAACAAATTCTGCTGTTGCAATCAGAAAGCATTTTGTGGAACTTGAGTGTTAGAGAAAGCAACACAGATTTAAAATGAAGGAAAATAGAAACAGGATAAGAAGAGTTCACTGGAGACATTGCTGCTTTCCTGATACAGTTACCAAATCAAGTTATCAACACATTTTCTCTGTACTTGTTTCATCATTTTCTTTGTAGTGGCAGTTTAACATAATCAAAGAGTCAGAAGAGTGACTGCAGGAAAATGAAATTCAGAATAGATGTGGTAAAATAAATTTTTACTTTTTTGTTAACAGTAATAATATCAAATCTCTTTTCCTTTGAGATCAAGTATCCACTCATAATAAAGATCTCTGAGACCTCAACTGGCTGTTAAGTCAGTGAATGCCAGTCTACACTGTAAATTAATTTTAATATAAAAACCAAATTCAGCTAAAAATGAAAAGACTAATTATGAGAATGGAAGGGAAAACAAGAATATTATTTTCGAAATTAAAAAATTAGTCTATGCTACAAAAAGTAGCTTTGTCTCAGAGTTTTTAATGAATCAGTTGGGCTGGAAACTTGTTTTTGTATTTTATATTTATCACTATGGCAGAAGAGGAAAGAACACAGGACTTTGGTTCATAAATGGGCCTGCAAAACCACCTGAGTTAAAGAACTGAGAATAAACCAGAAAAAACAGAGAAGCTGCATATTAAACATGTTAAATGAGTGAGACAAAGGTGCAGGACCATCCTGAGGACTGGGATTTCCCTACCTGTTGTCCTCATAAACAGCTTGTGTGGCTGACTCTCGTAGCCCCGGGAGCTGCGCAGGGCAACCCAGTCAGGATTTATTAACTTGGCACTGGAAAACAAAGTACAGACACATCAAAATGCAGACAGTTCTCATTTCCCTTTACACTCCTCTCAGCAATAAAGATGACATGCACAGGAGCATATTCCAAGAGTCAAGATGAATGAGAAGAAATATTTCAAAGAGCAATAGTGATCAATGAGAGACCTTCCTCACTCCCAGATCAGTTTACACTACAAACTATTTCACAATTAAAAAAACCTAATCTTTGGAAAAAGTAAAAAGGGAGTACAATATTTATTAGAACAAGATAACCACCTTCAGTCTGGTTCCACTGACTTTTAAAAAAACAATTGTAAATACCTTTCATACTTAAGTATTAAATATAAACCATTTACAGTTCACATAGATGCCCCACATAACTCTGCCTGTGCACTTTAACCTACATTCTTATTCCATAAGTCTCATTCCAATGGCAGTAAAGCCCCTGTGGAAAAAGTATTCCAATAACAGAATTCTATTTACATGATATCCAGTCATCAAATGACACTGGGGCTCTCCACACACGAGAGCTTTCCCAAGCAATGCACCCAATTCCTACAGCACTTTTTCCCTGGGCATCACTGATCCAGCAGTGGAAAGCTGAATATCCAAGCCACATCTAAAGCTGCTAAAATTCACAGACCTGGCAAAAAGGAGAATGTAACACAGAAGTATTTGAAATCCTGAACTTACATGTAAGCACACACAAAACTGTGATAGGCTGTGAGAGGTGGATAATCAAGGCCCCAGTACAGGAGGTTGTTATCACTTGTGTTGAAGTACCTAGAAAAAATAAAATTAAATTTAAATAAGTATCTACATTTCCAGCTTGGTTTTTGGCCCAAGGAAAAGGCTGAATGCTAAATGTATTCAAAATCTAAAATGGAAGGTAGCAACTTGTGTATCTGTTTAATTTTACTGCAAATAAAGAAAATCTCAAGCAACAAAGTAACAGCAACAGTGATTCAGAGTTCACATATTTGTGGCTGCAGAACAGCTTTAGAAAAGCTGCTAAAGTTCATTTATCTGGAGTGGGAAAATCCTAGGTCTCCCTCAGAACTCAGGTGGACCACATGCAAGAAAGGCAAAGGATTTTCCCATTTGTGATTCCACTGTGTCAGTATTTCTATGGAAGGTTGGCAGCAGTTCAAATTGTCACCTCTTCCAAGTGAGAAACAGAGTTTTGTCCAAGGAAAAGTTACAACAATAAGGCATCAGATCCTCTTTATCTCCCAGTGAAACACTGATTACTCTACTCCAGCTGCCACAGGGTAAGCTCTTGGCTTTTCCAGTTTCTCTCTTCAAATGCAGCCAATTTTTGACATTTATTATAGTAAATGATATTTCTTGAATTCTTTATGAGCTGCCTGAAGTGTCTTATGAACTGATGATAAATCACATTTCTTTGAGTTGCATCTCTGCTTCTCATCCTACAATTCAAGACTGCTCATGCCAAGGCAGTGCAGATTCTTCACCCAGAATGTAACAGTTTGCAACTTTTAGCGAACTTAACACTTTGGGGAGTTTATTTTTTTAATTTTACCTTATATAAACTCATAGTTTCAATAAAAGAACCCAACTCCATATCCAGTAATATTTATCAAGAAAGTCTTCAGAGTTTTAATTAGCAGTAGGACAAGCACGTTCTTAAAGCAGCCTTTAATAATGTCAAGATTCTAAAGAACAACATAAATAAGAATTATTTAAGTTCTAGAATGTAATCTCTTGCATAGATGTGCTTTTCCCAATGCCCAAGATTGAATGCGACTTTGCTGTATTAGAGATTGAATTCCCAGAGCAGAACCAATCAAAAAAACCCCAAACTTCCATTATAAATATAAAATTACATTAATGATAAAAACAGAGAGCAAATACACCAGGACCAAGATGCCCACCTGGCAGCCCATCAGCTAAACCCAGCCTGCAACAGTTTCATCTGGCCCCTGGGAACACCTGGAAATAATGGCTGCTATAACTCCTAATTTTAAGTAGATATAGTTCAATGTAGCAGAGTGGATCAAAGCTGCCAGCTCTATTATTATGGAATATCCCTTATCCCAGGTTTGGAAATGATAATACAGATACAACAGGATGATCTGAGGTCACTACACAGAGCCACCTGCAGATATTTACAGAAATACAATTGAATTAACATCCTATTCTGTCATAACAGCTGAGGAAAAATTACACCAGACAAACACCACCACTGTCCCTGCTGGAAGACGACCTGGAATTCCAATATATTCCAGTTTGTGTTGTATCATATACATGGACTAAATAGTTTTTACTGTTCCATGCATGATCTAAGGAATAATAGCGATAATGTAAAAAGAAATAAAAATTTTGGAATAATTTTCCTTCTGTTTTAAGTGATCTGTACAAATTAAGGTCACTATCCTTACATCTACATTCCAGGCACTCACATCTAAAAAAATCTAAGAGAACATGGGTGGGAACAAAGGACTCAGAGGTGTAAAACACAGCCAAAATTTCAGTACATTCACCCTTTGTAAGCTGAGCTCCACCAGCACCACCTACCACTGCCTGATGGGTAAATTGTAAGTAATTTCTTGCCAGTGCCTCTGAGCTTCATAGTCTCCATACATAGGTGGTTTTCCTGCACCTACAAAAACAGGACAAAGCAGTCAGGAATTATTTGGTTTATACAGATTGCTTTCCCCCAGTTAGGTATTGCATATTAATATACTGCTGATTGTATTCTCCATTCCTCTATGGTACTGTAGAGCAAACAGACACTGCTGTGCAGTCTCACAGGGAGGACAAAAAAGTTAGGTGTTCTTTTGGCTTTCTGGATATTTCTGCAATAAGCATTTATCAAGGCACTGTGCAGTGAAGAACTGCTTCCTCATCTGACAAAAAAAATCATTTCCAAGTGTAGATGAAAAATGGGGCACTTCCACTGATTTTGTGGGAACTACTGCACTTCCTTAGTCCATGTTCTCACCTGTGTTCCAGCCACGTTGTGGTACCTTACTATTAAAATCAACAACCAGCCTTTTTTCAGGAGAAAAAAAAAGCTTTATCAATGCAAACACTTCAGTGTCTACTCAAATAATTCCCTCAGTGGAAGGTTAACTCTGCTGATACTGGCAGCATGTTAAGCACCTTCACAAAGTTTATTTACTTCTATTAACCTGCTTATTGAGAACAGAGACTGGACTGATTGTACTCCCAGTGAAATACTGACATGAGCCAGACAGAGATTTAAGGGTTTCTTTAAAATACAGGAAAGCCATCTATATTTCTTCACATGATCTATGTTTGTGGGAGTCCCACAAGCTCAGATATGTAGTATTTATTCCCAGAAAGTGGAAAGGACATATTATCTCTGCTAATTTATTCCTGGATGGTAGAGAGAATAGATTATCTCCACTATATGACACATTCAACCTGAAGTTTCCTAAATAAGTGAGGTCACCTGGGAACAGGAGTTTTATCAGTGTCAGTTCTGGAGCTATAAATCTAGTGGAACATAGAATCTGCCATAGGATTACTGAAATTCAAGATTTTAATCCAAAGTTTCATTATAAAAAGCCAAATACAGACTGGTCAGTTAATTTAAGAGTGCATATTTAGCTTCCATCTATAGCAAGCACAGAGTACACAGACAAACTGGGTTAAAAATTAATAAAAATGCAATATTTTATTTTAAAAGGGTTGTTCCTTTTCCTATTCAAAAAGGAGTTACATGATCAATGTGTAGGAAATCAGATTAAAAAAAAAGTTGTTTTAGTTTAGGTATTATTTTAGACTATCTTTCAAAGTCTTGATTGATTTGAAATTAAATCAAGTTTTAAAAATCCTGTTAGCAGTGGAATTGTAAATACTTGAAGTGCAAGAGAAATGCAGTGCTGTGTGGCAAAAGACAGGGTGTTTTCTGCCTAGAGATGGGTAACAGAGCCTCAGTTACCTACAGATCTCTCAGAATGGCATTTTCAGAAAGCAAACTCAAACCAAAACAACTGGGCATGCAACTCAGGTTCAAGCAAATTCCTTCACTTGAATGAAGCCCAGGAGTTACCAGTTCAGTCACCAGAATACTCCTGAACAGCTCCAACCACTCAGGGGATGAGGCTCCAAAGAAAACCAGAGCTGGACTAAACTGAGCTTGTGATACTTTTAACTGATGAAGGTTGAAAATAATGGTTTGGTTTTTTTTTTTTTTTTCTCAGTTTGCAGAGAGCAAGCTTATGCTAAATGGGAATGGCATTGAGAGGCTTGGAAAGAAACTTGCTAATTCTTTGCAAGTGTTCTGACATGGGGAGGAGAAAAACTCATCCATTAACAGGATACAGCTGTAGCTCAGGCTGTAAACAAGCTCAAGGAAGCACAGCTCCAAGGCAGAGTAATCCCTCACTCCACGTCACTTTTACACTGTCTTCATTAGCACTACTGTAGTTTTAAAACCATAATTTATATTTAGCTGTCTGCTATCGAATTTAAAGGACAATTGTAAACAAATCTAGAGTTGGACTGCAATATTCTGCACATAAAGGCACAGGGGAGAACAGCCAGATGTTCAACCTAAAACACTACTGACCACCACCACCCCTCAAAAAAAAAATTGTGGTGTTTTTTCCCCAGTGCTTTGTTCCAAGCAGCTGTGATGTTAATCATTGCACTCTTCAAAAAAACAAGAACAAGGAATTCTGAGGGAGATCAAGAGACACTAAAATACGATGATACTTGAAATAACACATTGTTTCCTATTTATGATTTTACATAAATAAAAAGTTTACTTTAATTTACCACGAGGTCCATAATTCAGCCTGTGAAGGTGCTTTACCTGAGTAGGAGCCCAGTGACACAGCCCAGCGCACAGTGAGTGCCAGTAACACAGTAACTGTCATTAAGCTCCACTTCTCCATGGCTGGCCTTTGGAACAAGCCAAAAGGGACCTGGAAAAAGACCACAAACATTGCTACAATACCATCCATGGGGTTGTTCCTTGGGGATTGCTGCTAGTCCTGGTTAAGGTCACTTAGTTTCTCAGTTAAGAGCACCACTGCCAAATTAGGCAGAGTGTAGATCTGGGATAGGCATCACTGCTGGTTTAAAGGGATTACAGGTTATTTAAATGAGGGCTGATCTCCCAGCAAACTTACTTGACCACACTAAGGACCCAGTAGCAATAAGAAACATTGCCAAATCTGTAAAAATTAAAGGCCACATGCATCAAACTCAGAAAGCAAAAAACAGGAAAATAATTATGTTGTCCTATGTAAAAAGGAAAAAAAAAAAACAAAACAAGCCACTAACTAACTATAGAACATGCAAACTTTGACCCAAAGAAACAAAAATATTTTATTCTGAATTAGAAAAAAAGTGAGGAAGAAGCTAGTCCAGCCTTGATAGTGAGAGATGGGATGAGCCTGGGTACAACTGGCACAGATTTTCCTTGCAGGAAAGGCATCATTTGACTTAAGAGAGTTTAATATACTTGTTCATGAGCAAAAAAAAAAAGAGGCAACAACAACAACAAAACCACACAAAAACAACAACAAAAACCAAGCCAAACCAAACAAAAAAAAAACAAAACAAACCAACCTCCTCACAGCAGCAGTACTAAGCTGCTGTTTTGGTAACAGACAAGCAACATCCAAGGCATATTTAGGTGATTCTGCTCAAACTACATCCATATTTATTTTCTATTCACAGAAAGCTGTGACCCAGCACCATCAAGGGAAAAGTTAATTAATAACACAAATCTGTGGCAGCAGTAGATCACCATCTATCCATAGAAAGGTGAACACTGACATTTGCATGTTTTCAGTGTGCCTAAACCACAGGGGAGGCACTTTTATCTAAATAAAAGATAATGGGGTCGACTTCGTAGATCCTTTCACTTTAAGTGGACTCTTGTGCTTCCTAAATTTGGGTCTAATAGACCCAGGGTCTTATAAGAATTCCAAAATCAAGCATCACAATCCCGGCCCTTCCCTTCTATAAAATACATCTGCCCTTTCCTTCCAGCTCATTAAAACATTTATTAATTAATTACACATTTTTAATTTCCACATAACATCTACAGACTCCCCCATCTCTGTTCCTCTCATTTACTTCTGCCATTCCCTACTTTTGGAATAACTTGTTTTTCTGAGATACTGAATTTCTTTCTCTACCCTCAAAAGTGGTCCTTGAAATAATTCCTTCCCACCTATTTTTCAGCTTTAGTAATTATCTCATACCTCCTGAAACAAAAAGCCATGCTTTTATTAGAATCTAGAGCACAAATCTCTAGTTTCTGCTATCCTGTGAGTAACAATATTAAACAAGGAAGAGGTTTCAGGGGATGATAAAGCAGGTTTGGTCAGTCCCAAACTTTTCGCCTTCTGCCTCTGCACGTGCGACACTGAGGGTCTCTACAGTGAGGTGCCACCTGGAAGCATATGGTGAAAATCACTCAAAAATCCCACTATCCTTCCACACTGCCCACGACGAAGATAAATAACACCAACACAAACCACCCACTCCTGGCCACAGGGACGCTGACAGAACTCAGCCAGCGATGCACAGCCCTTAATACAACTTGATTTAAATCAGCACACGTCTCAGCAGCGCCCTTCCCCTCCTCAGAAACGCGAAAGCTGAATGAAGAACTTAATCTGTTGCAGCAATACCCGTCTGTGATCCTGCTGTTCCACTCACCCTGGTCAGGAGGTGCTTTTACTCCTCATGGTCCCTCATCCCCCTCATAACTCACTCACCCCGCTCTCAGATCCCACTCACACACTTCGCACCCCCCGGCCTCCTCAGAGACCCCCAGGATAAGCTGTCGCTGAGGGACTCACGCCCAGGGCTCCCTGCGAGTCCGCCCGAGCTGCTCCCACCCACCAGCGGACCCTGTTCCCCTCAGCCTCCAGCCCCCTTCACCCCTCAGCCTCCAGCCCCCTTCACCCCTCAGCCTCCAGCCCCCTTCACCCCTCAGCCCCCGCAGTCCCTTCACCCCGCAGCCCCCCTCGCCTCCCTCAGCGCCCTCATGCCCCTCAGCCACCTCAACCGTGTCAGCCGCCCTCGCCTCCCTCAGCCCCGCTCACCGCTCAGCTCACCCGCTCCGCTCCCGTCCCGTCCGTTCCCGCCCTCGCTCCCTCCCCGGCTCGGCCGCCACGCGCGCTTCCGCCTGTGAGGCGCCTTCCGGGCGCGCTGTGCGCATGCGCGGGGCGGGAGCCTGGGAGTCCTTCATGGATCCGCGGGGGGATGGAGAACTCCGACTCTGGGAGAGCTGGGGGTGTTCCCCTGGAGAGGAGAGGGCTCCGGGGAGACCTTAGAGCCCCTTCCAGTGCCTAAAGGGGCTCCAGGAGAGCTGGAGAGGGACTTTGGACTAGGGCCTGGAGGGACAGGACAAGGGGGAATGGTTTCCCTCTGCCAGAGGGCAGGGTTAGGTGGGATATTTCAGAAGGAATTCTTGGTTGTGAGGGTGGTGAGGAGCTGGGATGGAATTCCCAGAGAAGCTGTGGCTGCCCCATTCCTGGAAGTGTTCCAGGCCAGGCTGGACGGGACTTGGAGCAACCTGGTCTAGAGGAAGGTGTCCCTGCCCATGACAGGATGAGCTTTAAGGTCCCTTCCAACCCAAACCATTCCATGATTCCATGGCACATGTAGTGCTCACATCTCCACGGGAGCAGCTCAGGGAAGTGGGAGGATGCACTAATGGGCATTGCTGATGAAAAGCACTGTCCTGGCACACGGAAGATCAGCTTTTTGTTCAGGCAATGAATCTCAGTGTGGGTTCATTTTCACAGAAGGGAGGGAGCAGCTGGAAGACTTGTTCTTCAACACACCAGGTCACTGGGAAGAAGCTCCTCATCTCATCCCACCCCCTGCCATGGGCAGGGACACCTTTCTCTAGACCACAACTCCAAGCCCAGTCCAACCTGGCCTTTCCTTCTGGCTGTGTGTCTGATTGAAACTGAATAGAAAACTGATTCTTTTTAAAACTAACACCACATACTGAGGTTTTTGTGCCCAGACCTTCCACATGAGCTGCCAGCAGTTCTCTCCTTGAACTGGAATCCCAGGACTGAAAGTTGTGATGGGTTTAAATACAACTGCTACTGAATGAAAATGTGGTCAAGAAGTGTCTGATTACTTGTAAATGAAATGTTAAGGTAACCAGAGATAAGAAAAAAATTGACAATTTTTTTTTAGAAGCACATGTTTTTAAAATAAATAAGCACTATGAATGTAGTATTCCATAACACCAGAGATGGGTTTTCTGTCTTTATGTTCTTCCAGTGCAATAACATCTAGAATACTAATTTCCACTATCACAACCATTTTTGAGTGTAAACTCCTTGGACATCCTGGTCCCTCCGACACCTGCCATAATTTCTGTCACTTGTGGTGTTACCTCAGGTGAGACAGCGTGAAGAGACTGAAAGTCTGAGGTCTTAAACTGATAAAGGCAAAAATCACACCTGTTTGCTGTTTTACCATGGTGTTTAGAGCCATAATCCTGTGGAAAATGGCAGATTATGCCCATCAAATTTTACACAGTTTATCTAATCTGTTGTACTCCATCACTTATACTGCTGCTAAGTAAAATGCTTCTATTGCAGGATATTGGTAGGATTTTAAGGGTTGTCTGGAGATCACAACTCTGTAAAATAAGTATAATCCTAAAAACTCATCAACCACAAAGTAACTTGGAATACAGAGTTACACGTCCTGAACCCACTGTGGCTGGAGCTGGTTTACGACGCTGAAAACACGCGATGCAAAGTGAATTCCCAGCCTAAACCCGGCGAAGAATCATCAGGGCATATTCCTATTTCAGTCCTCCTCTCTCCTCTTTCTTTTCCTCTCCTTTCCTTCTACTCTTCCCTCCAGGATGTTCCATGCCCAGAACTGCCCAAACGGCGAGGCCGGGGAGCACAGCAGCGCTCAGCCACCCCCAGTCCCTGATCGTTGCCTATGGGCTCCTACCGCAAAAAAAGGAAGAAGTTTTTCTGTTTTATCTTGCAGGTTATTCCTAATTAGTTTCTGGAGCTGGAATGGGCGAGCAGGAGCCCATGGCCGCACATTCAAGTGCATTATTTCAATTAGCTGAGCGCTCTTTGTTGCAAGGTGAAATCATTCACTCCCCGGGAAAGCTTTTTTATTGAATGCTTTCTAAATACTTGCATTGGGCACGTCGCCTGGAATTGAGTCTCTGTCACTAGTGTTTCTGCGGTGACTTTGACCAGATCAATGACTGGAAAAGGCATTAAGGACACATTGATACCGCGGGGTAGGAGACGAGCGAGATTTGGTGCTCAGGAGTAAAGAGAAACCGATAATGAGCAGATAAACGGCTTTTCTTAACCCTTGGCGTTCTCGAGAGGCTTCGGCAGCTCCGCTGCCACTTCTCCTCCACCCTGGCTCTCAAGCTTCATGAAAAGCCCAGCGGTGGCAAGGCAAATATCTCCCGGGTATTCCATAAATTTGGAGTGAAATGCGGTCAGGATAATGAGAAAGTCTTTCCTGGGGCAGACTAGGGGAAGAGCCTGCGGCCATAAAAAGTTCCAGCTCGTCAAGGATTTCGTTTCTGAGCGGAGCCGTAATGCAGGAGCGAGCGGGGAAACAAACTCCAGAGACGTTTTCAATTGCAGATTCACAATCTGACCTTTTATGCCGACACCAGAACATCGGCCGTGATTTAGCGGGCACAGAGCTGGGCGCTGGGAGCCACGTACCGACAGCCCGCTGGAGCCTCGGCTCTTTCCTATCCTTTCCCGAGCAAAACCAGGAATAAACGTTTTTGAAACAACTGCCAGGGAGATGGATCCATTTTATTTTATTCCCCTGAAATACTAGGACTTAATAAAGTAACTAGAAATTATTGAGGGTTTGGGTGGTTTTCTTGAATCCCTGCGATTCTCTGGGCGTTGGGGGACACGGAGCTTCCTCCGCCCGACTCGGGGACTCCCAGCCCGGGGGATGCTCCGAGCCCTCGGGAAAGCAGAGCGAGACTTTCCATCCCTTCATAGAGAGGAGAGGCTGGGCCGTTTTCCTGTGTCCCGGCTTTTCCCATTTTGCCGAACCTCGAGAAACCCGGGGGTTTATTGCACCTGGAGTTCAAGGACGCTCCCTCTCACACTTCGCCGTCTTAATAAAGTCGCACAGTGCCTGCTTCCTCAGCTTGCTTACCAAATCCTGGATTAATAAAGTTTACTTAGTTATTTAAATAGATTAAATGTCACATTTTAAATGGAAGGGGAAGGTTCTACCTTCCTGACCTATTTTTCATTTCTGATTTAGAAAAAGGCAAGATTAGCATGGATATTGCATTTTCAAGGACCTCGCCACTATTAAATAGACTGTTAAGTGCATTTTATGGCTGAAGAGTCTGTTCCCAGTTCAGTCTGGAAGACGTGCTAAGTTCATCTCTACCTGCTACATTGAACATTCACTGACTAAAATACTTCCTGTGGATGTAATACCTATGCTCTGCATCTTTTAAGTACATAACGCTTTATGTTTTAGCACTGGTAACACGTAATTCAATAAAAGCCCCCGAAACAGAAGTGTTGTCTCCCAAGGAAACTGCATGAGGGTGTTTGGCCAGTTGCAGCAGTTCCCGGCTCGGGGAAAAGGCACGGCGGTGGGTAGAGAGACTTCGGGAAGGGGTGACGGGGATGCTCGCGGCTCCGGGCGGGGGTTTAAGCGGGAGCGCATCAGTCACCGCCCCGGGGAATGCCCGTTCCCGTGCCCAGATCCACGGGGATGGGCAGCGCAACTTGCGCGTGGAACTCGCTGTGATTTGTCACCGGCTGCCTTCTAACACCAATAAATTCCCCCTCGGAATGGCGAGGCTGTTTTTCCACCTTCCGGGCCGAGTTGACCCCGCGGGGTCGGACCCCCGTGAGCCTCGGACACGAGGAAGAGTCCACAAAACTGCCCGAGCTGCCCCAGGAGGCAAAATCCCATCGAATTCCCTCGGGAACTGCCCCCCTGCCCCGCACCCGCAGGCGGGAGAAAAAATCTTCACCCCCGCAAAAGCAAGTCCTTGTGTCTTTCCCGGAGCGGGAGACTCCCGAGAGCCCAATGAAGGACGAGGGACGGCGCTTCCCAAAGCGAAATGTTGGCCTCCCTTCCTTTATTCCTGGCCCAGGAGAGCCGCTTCCCCAGAGTCGGAGGGAGCGCTGGGAGTCGGGCAGCGCTGCGATATGCGGGGGGTGGGCGGCTAAATGCCCCCGGTACAGCCGGCGCGGACCCAAACCAGTAACCCTCGAGGAACAGGGAACCGTGTCCCAAAGGGGTTCGATGTCCCCAGTGGATGATTTTCTCCGACCACCTCCCTGTGGGACAGACCGAGAAGGAAGGTGTCCGATGGGCATCCCTCCCTTGGTGCCCCCGGAGCGCTCCCGACGGTGTTTCCTCCGGGAAACCGGCCCCAGTTCTGCCCTCCCGCAGCTCCGGAGAGGGGTCTCCGACCGCTACCCCGCCGGGAACACGGCTGTGCCGAGCCAGGGGACTGGGGGCGGAGGGGGCTCCTTACAGAGGAACAACGTCCACGCGCGATAAATACACAATGTCCGCAGATCTTTCCTTGCCATTTCCAACGCTCGCCGCAGCCTCTCAACACCCATTAGCCCGGTCAGCCCGTAACTTTGAACCCCGCACTCTGCCCGGGAACAGACCGTGGTGCTATAAATAGAAGGTGCTGGGAGGCGGCAGAGCGGAGTGGGGGGGAAAAGGGGGCGCAACTCCCGCGGCCGCGCAGGGAAAGGCGAGAGTTCCTCGGGAGCCTAGGAAATGGCCCTGATGAGCCCATCTCGTCCCTTTTTCAACCAACGTGATGGTTTAGAGGATTAGGGCCAGATCCTATTGTACATTCCTTCCCCGGACGGAGGGAGCGGCGGGGTCGTAATTGCGATAAACAAGGGGGGAAAGTGTCAGCGGGGTGGAGGTGGCTCTGGGTAAACTCTCTGTGCTGCGAGGAGGGTCATTTTCGCGGTGTTTTCGGATCTAGTTACTTCCAACACACCCCAGGGACCGACGTGACACGACTTACACTAATGGGCATCTGTCACCGGCCGTGTCAAGTTGTGCCATATGCATCGGACAACTTCGTGGAAGGGAAAAGCGGAGAAAGAACTAGGAAAAGAGTTTCTGTGGTCTGCCTGAGGAAAGTTCGCCAGGACATGGTGCTCCCGTTTGCCCCCGGCCCGCCGCTCCCGGTCCGGCTGTGGGAGCTGCGCCCACTCCTCTGGGCAGCACCGTGCGGGAAAGCCGCTCCCGTCCCGGCTGCAAACCCTCCCCTATATGGGGACCGATTTCTGGCACCCCCGGGACCGCCGAGCCCCGCCGGTAGCTTTGTGCCCATTCGGTGCCGTCCCGGGGGCGGCTGCGGACACCGGGAGTGCTCCCAGACCCCTGAAGTGCTCCCGGTTCCCCGGGGTGCTCCCGGCCCCGGAGGCTACGGGGGTGATCCCAACCCCGAGTGATGCTCTGGGGGATACGGGATGCTCCCGGTCCCGGCGGGGCGCGCCCATTCCCGCGGGTGCAGCGGGAGCTGCCGCGCCCCCCGCAGGCCCCGGTGCGCCACTGCAGCCCCGCGGCCACCGGGAGCCTCCCCCGCCCGCACGGACCCGCTGCCGCTCTCGGCCCCGCGGCTGCCGGACCCAGCGGCTCCCGCGGGGAGGGGGCGGCTGGGTGGGGGTCTCACCGCGGTCCTTCCCCAGCCCCGCGCCCTCCCGGTGCTGCCCGGCCCCGGGGGCCGCCGCCGCCGTCGCCCCTTCCCGGGGAAAGGCTTCTCCTGGCAGCCGCTGTCCTCGACGATCGAGGGAAGACTGGGGGAGAGAAAGAGAGGACTGAGGGAACGGAGCTAGAAGCGGTTCCCGGTGGGAGGCAGCGGGAGGAAAGTTGCCGGTGCCGCCGCCGCCGCCGCGCAGATGCCGAGCCGAGGTATTGCTGCTATGTGGGGAAATATGAGCGAGTAATTTTATAAGTAACAAAGGCTGGGGAATGGAATGAGCCCCTGTTATCCGGTGTCCTCTGGAAGCCCTGGATCAGCAGCTTCTTGAGCCTCACAGTGACTCCGGGCAGAGACTCCTTCCTTTTTTCCCAGGGGATCCGCTAAATATAGAAACCCCCTCAATCGCACAGATCACCCACCATTTGCTGTTTGTGTAAAACCGATTACCCAGACACAACTGTGAAACAACCCGCTCCTCTGACACCGCCACGCACCGCCACATTCCGCTCCGCGGGGTTCCGCGGGGCCGTGGGTGCCCGTGCAGGGCCCCGAGTGTCCCCGCTCTCTCCAGGTTCTCCCTGTCCCTGGCAGATGATTAGCGAGTCCTTATTTATAAAGTTCAAACGATCTCATCACCGGGGCTGCTCGGTTTATTTTAGTCTATGTATGCGGAGGTATAAATATTTACTTAGGAAGAAATAATATTTACTGCTTACCAGGAAAGCAAGGACACTTTTATTTATACATTTATTTTAAATTCGCGGCTGCCAACTGGTTTTTGGAAGGGAAATAAGCGCCTGGTCCAGCTCCTCCCGCAGCCGAGCCTGCCGCATCCCGCATCCCGCCTGCATTTCACTCCGCCGATTTTCCTAACAAAGACAACGAATTATTTGGGCGGAAAAGCAAAATCCACGAAGGTTTTCAAAGGTGACAAAAAATGTCACGTTGTAAGAAGAAGATAATGAAGTATCAGACACTGTCAGTGCACAGGAGAGACTGAGATCTCTCCAGGCTCAACACCTCAAAGCGCCGCTTTAAATATTATAACGCTACATATTAATTCTCCCTCTTTTTTTTTTTTCCTCTTGACCGGGTCTTTACTTTAGCCCCGAAAATATACTTGAATCCATTTTTTTTCTTTTTAATTTTCGCAGCTGCCGTTAAAGCTGAGTTTTTAGGAATTAACTGGGAAAGGCCAGTTCCTTCCCGCGGGAAGAGCCGCTGCATTAACAGCGATAATTTTCCTGATCGAAACGAAAGATCCACGCTCGGACACCGCACGGGCAAGACTTGAATATATGTAATTTTTTTTTCATATAAAATAAATAATAAACATTGCTTAAACTGACCCAACCTGTTTTATGCAAAATAATTTCCCTTATAATTAGCCCCGAATGCCGACCCAAAGCGTACCAATTCCGGCCGGGAATCCCGCAGCGTCGAGATGCGGAGCCGAAGTCAGGCCGAGAAAAATATATATATTTAGGGAAATATCACGGCGCGGTTGAGGGAGCCTTGGATCTGCAGGGGAAGGTTTGATTTTGGAAGAATCGGTGTGATGGTGGCCCCGCCGCGGCGGCTGCTCCGGTAACAAGCAGGGCCGGTGGCTTTCGCTGCGCGGCCGCGGAAAGCACACCCCGAACGGCGGGAGATTCCTTGGGAAACCCGCCCGCACGGCCCCGCGCCGCTACCTGCGGAACCCAAACCTCCGCGGGGATGGAGAACCGGAGCTCCGCGGCCGCACCCCGCGCTGTTCTCCCCCCCCGCCATTCTCCGCGGCCGCGCATCCCGTCCTGCGAGCGGGGGGTCACAGAGGAGCCGCTCACACAGAGACGGGCAGAGCATTTTAAAAATTTATTTACAAAGTTGTGTACAACACGAAGGGATAACATTTAGAATACATATATTCATTCATATATAAACAGACTTCTATAATAGAATGACAGCGTTTTTCCTCCTTTTTTTTTTTCTCCAAAATTCTCTCTCTTTTTTTTTGTTCGTTCGTTTAATACTTAAAATTTCCCCCGCTTATTTTTTTGTACATTTTCGTTTTCTCGTTTGTTCGTTTATTTCGGATAAAACCGCTCGGAGCGCCGGAACCTTCAAAAAAAGTGAAAGTTCGCAGCTCCTTAATCGCGACCGTCATTTCGCCTCTTTAGAAAAATAAAAACCCCGAAAGCAACGTCAGTGATTTTTGATACAAATATGTACAAGCGGCGGTGGCCGGTGCCCGCTGCCGCCCCGAGCCCCAGTGGCCGCGGAGCCCCGAGGGGGCGGCCGGAGCCCTCCGGAGCGATGCCCGGGGCTACCGCCCGGGGCTACTGCGCCGGCCACTTGGCCTGCACGGCGGCGGCGGGGGCTGCGGGCTGCAGGAACTGCCCCGCGATGATGTTGGTAGGCACGCTGAGGATGGGGGCGATGGCCGCGGTGGTCCTGGCCAGCGCCAGCGGCTGGTGGGCCATCAGGGCCGACTGCACGGTGACGGGCGGCCGCAGGAAAGTCTGTGCGCTGGCGGCCGAGCTGGCGGCCGGGACGCCGATGATGTTCTCGATGCTGAAGGACGGGCGGCTGCTGGGCTCCGACTTGACGATGGAGCCGGCGGCGCCCAGGCTGTTGAGCTGCAGCTGGAGGCTGGGGCTGAGCTGGGAGTTGAAGGCTTTGCGGCTGAGCTCGCTGGACGGCAGCAGCGGCACGGCGGGCGGCAGCATGGGCCCCACCGGAGGGATGTAGGGGTACTGCAGCGCGGCCGCGGCCGCCGCGGGGTGCGTGTAGGCGCCGGGGTGCAGCCCGTAGGGGCGGCCGTAGGGGCCGGCCAGGCCGTAGGCACCGAAGCCCTGCATCATGAGAGCCGTCTGGTCCCGCAGGTGTTCCTGCTGGTGCCTCTTGAAGCGCTTCCTGCGGCGGAGGAAGCTGCCGTTGTCGAACATGTCCTCGGACTGCGGGTCCAGCGTCCAGTAGTTGCCCTTGCCCGGGTTGCCGGGCTCCCGGGGGATCTTGACGAAGCAGTCGTTGAGTGAGAGGTTGTGGCGGATGCTGTTCTGCCAGGCGGGGAACTTCTCCCGGTAGTAGGGGAAGCGATTGCTGATGAACTCGCAGATGCCGCTGAGCGTCAGCTTCTTCTGCGGGCTCTGTAGGATGGCCATAGTGATGAGGGCGATGTACGAGTAGGGCGGCTTCACCAGGCTGCTCTTGGGCTTGCTCTGCCCCGCCGCCCCGCCGCCGCCGCCGCTCGCCCCCTCCTCGCCGCCCCCCTTGCCGCCCTCGGCCGCGCCGCCGGGGGCCGCCCCGGCCGG